>NC_061870.1:28776503-29376972 GCF_907164915.1 Impatiens glandulifera
GAAATATAATTTATATTTTTTTTTGGAGTAAATTAAGTCTATTTTTTTTTTTTTTTTTGTTAAGAGAGTCTGATTTTCGTTTTAATTTTGACTAATTTCCGCGAGTTAAGTATCTAGCCGGTAAACACATTCAACCAACGAGATATGTCGTTTCACAAGCTCGAACCCACGATAACTCAATAAGACTAAAAAATGATTAGAAAGTTTGATGGTTAGGTCAAATGAAATTAGGAGACGTGAGCATAAGAAATTCATTTGACTTAATTATAAAACTTCTAGAATTGAGTTAGCCGTCACCAGGACAGCCAAGTCAAACAAATCTTAGAAGAAAAAAAACTTATAAATAGGTCTAAGATTGAGTGCTAGAGAATAACAACCTAAGAAGTAAAAATTTAGGAATATTTGTCTTATTTTATAATTTAAATCTCCACATTTTTGTTCATTCCTCTTTGTAACAAGAAAAGAGTAAGAATATTAATTCAAAATTTATAAGACAGTTTATTCCTGGAAAAAAAAATAAAGTTATGCTTCTATTTTATTGTTAAATAAGTTAGGACTAAATGATTTGTGTAGTTAATAAATTATTATAATAATTTAAGTCAATCAAATTAAATCAAACACTCTCTTCATTATTATTTTCTTTTTACTGAACACATTTAGTAAATAAACATTAATAAATAAGTTAAATAATATCAAATATCTCTAAATAATTAATAAATTAATTGAATCAAATTAATTCTAATTTTTTTTTAACACAAATTACTTGTCTTGTTTAATAATTAAGTGTTATTTGTATATAATCTAAATAACATCATTCTAATCATCAATAAGGAAACAATATAACAAGATGTTAAATTTTTCTATGTAAAGAGATTCTAAGAAGAGCCAAACAAAGTCAGTTATAAAATATACAACTTCATTAATTTAAGTTTATCTCCTTATAAATATAAACATAATTGTCCTAAATCCAACCAAAAAATTAACATAATAGTGGCTTCATGTCGGTTCATTAGTTTCCTAGTAGATGCACTGCCCAAGAAATAATCTAACTATAAAACTTTGTATATTGAGAATAACGATTAACTCCTTCACTAATTATACTCAAATATCATAACGTTGGAATAATAGAACAATTAACTATATTTACTTTTTTTTTAATAATAACAAATATTAAAAAGTACATATCTGGGTCGTGTACAGACTTGAGTTTAATTTCTGGCTGATGGAAAAGGTGGATCTACTAGTTTCATATGGGTTTTTAGGCTAACAAAAATAACACTTTGTTTCTCTAGTTAAAAACACTATTTTTGTTAAAGTAGTTTAAGTAAAATCACGAATTCAATTCACACCCTTAGTATAATACCCTAAATAATATGACTCTCGGATATCATACTAGATTTCGGTTAGTTTGATCCTATACATACGTTACCTTTATCCACTAAGGCAATGTCACCGGCACAAAGAGAAAAAAAATCAAACAAATGAGAAATGTGAAATAAAATCAAAAAACCCTAAACTTCTACGTTAAAAAATATATTTTTTTTTAAATAGGTGACGTGATGAGAGCGAGGAGGAATTGCAGAATGCGTGCGGCGGACACACGCTAGACCGTGTACGTGGATACAGTTTCCTCGCGCCAGCCATTTCCACTCACCCACAAACCACACGCCACCGATCGTCTTCTCTTTCTTCTCTTATACTCTACTCTCTCTCTCTCTCCTCGCATCCCCCGACTCCATTTCTCCACACAAAGTTCCAATCTTGTCTCTTTCTTTTCATCCAGGTATGTCTTACGTTCTAGGGTTTCTTCTTCTTCTACCTTTACTACTTAATTGAATCATAGAAACCTGTCAAATCCTTGAAGGACTATTCCCCTTGAATCTTATTCAATCTGCTGATCGGTAATTTCATTGTAGATCAAACCCTGTTGATTCTTTAAACTTCATACCCATTTCTCGTTTATCAATTCCATGGCATAGTTGGACTTGAATGTACTTATTCGTGTTTTTAATGTTTGTCTTCGCATTCGATCCTTAGATGAGATGATGGGGGTTAATGGTTATTGACTTGTGTAGGGTGAGTGAAATTAGAAAGAGCGATCATGGTTTCAGAGGCTTCTACTACCAGTTCTTCAGATCAGGAAGCTGATATTGCTGTTGAGAAACCGGTTAAAAGGTCAGAATCATTAATTTCCTAGCTATTTCAAGATAAATGTGATTAACATCGAGCTAAAGATGAATGGGTTTGTCATATTTTTCGTGTTTTTGGCAGATGTTCCTCTAGCAAAAGCAAGCCTAAAAAGATTGCTAAGAAGGTCCACAAATCTGAAAGGGAAAAACTTAAAAGGGATCAATTGAACGTCCTATTCCTTCAGCTAAGCAAATGTCTAGGTAATAATTCTATAGTTTTTTGTGATTTTGCTCCAATGTTCTTGATTGATACTGCCATGGTTGCCTCATATATCATTTATCAAATTGTTTGTAGATTCAGTGCACCAGAACCATGGAAAGGCCTCTACACTGACTGAAACTACAAAGCTGGTGGGAGATTTAATTTCCCAAATTGAGTGTTTGAAAAAGGAGAATACATCTCTTTTATCTGAATCTCAATATGTAAGTGTATTGAATCTGCAAAACTACTTTGTCTTCTGGATTTATAAAGGGCAGGCAGGGTATATAAAATTGACTAGGCTTTCAATGGTTGTGACAGTTACTAATAGAGAAGAATGAACTGAAAGAGGAGACTGGCGCCCTTAAAGATGAGATCGTGGAAGTGCAAAACAAGATAGGGGAGAAGATTCATTCGCAGTCATCATCGCAGCTGGTTGAAGAAAACATTTTTGTTAAATTGTCACAGCAGAGTCATTTAGTTGTGATTCCCACCAGCAGCTTGCAGCAGCAGCAGCAAGTAGAAACTTATAGAGAAGAATGTGATGTTGTTGCGCCATCATCATCATCAAATCATGTGATCAGAAGGCCACATGCCCGCTATCCATCTCCTTGGGATTCCTGGCCTTCGCAAATTCTCGACAATCAAACTCATACTGCAGAAGCTATGAACATTAGTAATGATATCAGTAAGGAGACAGTCTCATTGGCATAAGCTTGTGTCATGCAGCATCTTGTTAGATTTATTTTGCTTGTAAGTAGTTAATGGTAGAGAATGAAATAAATATAGTTGATTAATGTAAAAAAAATGGAAAGATATTTGAACTAAGAGCTTATTTTTCACCTGTTTGATTTCCATTAAAATTGAACTTTTCTATCATGATTACATACCTTATTTCACAACTTCTTAGGTTTGATAAGAATATGCATGAATATGGTAGACATTGAAACTTTCTCAAAATGAAATTTTAGTTAATGACATTTGCACATATCTTGCATCTGCATTGTTCATATCTATCTAATCTCTCAAATCTGCATTGTTCATATCTATCTAATCTCTCAACTATTAAGATAATAATTCAAACACGTTTTGAATTTAAACGGGGTCATGCTTCTCATCTTTCACATCTTCGATTTTTATTTTTATTTTTTTATTAAAAAAGGCATATAGTCTTTATTGGGCCATGAATTAAAATTGGATTCTGAACTAGTAAGACTACAAACTAGTAAGACTAAGTTAAGAGGCCCAAAGAAAGCAGTAGTGGACTATATGTTTATGTCGCCCAAATATTAATATATATTTAAATATATATAACTTCACTAATATATTTGTTTATTTTTCGTATAATATATTATAAAAGTTTTAGATTGATTGAATTTTTATAATAATATAGTTTGTCATTAAAAAAAAAAAAGATTTTGAAATTATATATTATTATTATATATATACATACATTAGAAAATGAAGAGAAATTGTTAATTGAGAAACATGCTTGAGAGAAAAGAACGCACAAAATAATGGCTATACCCCATTGATTAAAGACACAAATTACATCAATATAAACTGTCTAAACTTTATTGGGACAATTATTATTCATGAGAAGAGTCACTTGTCAAGTTCATAACCACCATCAACAATTTAAATTAATAAATAAAAAGCTCACAAAGAATAATATTATTATTATTATTATCGTATTGTTTGTTGGTTAGAACTTAGAAAACTGTTTTATTCTTGAATTCATTCGATTTTATTTTATAAACAAATTTTAAAAAACTTAGAGCTGATGGAATTATGTTATATTAATAAAGTTGAATTAAAAAAAAAAAATTGGAATGTCGATCCTTAGATAGGAATGAGTGGTCCTCTATATGGTTGTTTGGTCGGACGGACCATCACACTCTCCTCAATTTCAGAACCTTTCATTATGATAAAGGCGAAATTACTAATTCTGATAATTATCACTTCTATTTTCTTTTTTTATAACTAATAATAATCTTATATATATATATATATACTTTTCTTTCTCATTATTAAGTAGAATGTGTGTGGCAACTAAAATTCTATTCACTTTATTTCCTTGTATTTTCCTTCTTGGTGCTCAATTCTTACTAACATATAAAAAAAATCAATAATAATAATATCGACCTCAACAATTAAAATATCTATCCATAACACAAGAATAGGCAAAGAAGGATTGTAGGAAATAGCTAAAACAATATTAAATTCTTAAGGGTTAGTTTGATTCAGACTTTTTTAAATTGTCACATCTTCATAATCGATTGAAATGAATCCAAGACGTAATCGACTCAATGAGAATAGTTAAAAGCTTAAATACAATGTAAGGAAACATTTTTATGAGGGACTTAAACTTAGTATAAGAAAATAGTTCAAAACAAAATTGTTTTTGGAAACAATTGAACATGTTATATATTTTACAAGACTTAATATATAATAATTTATTTATCTTTTCCGTCGTACTCAAACACAATATAAGTGCGGATCCATATATAAGGCTACCCGGACTACATCCCAACGGAAAAATACTGTCGTTATTGATAATTTTTCGTTGCAAAAGGTCATCGCAATAATAAACCTAATTTATTTTGTTTATTTACTTGGTATTATTATCATGTTCGTCCGGATAAATTTTGTAAAAAAAAGTTTATCCCGGGTAGAGTTTAAATTCTGACTCTGTCCTTAAATATAACGCTTATAGCTAAATTTTTAGATAAATTAGTTAATTTAATAATATTTAGCTTAATTAATAGATTTAGAATAAACATTAACATGTTTAATCACTTTAACTTTTTTTTATAAATTATCTAATTTATCTGTTAAACATTCATTCATATATGTTTGTTTGATTTTATTTGTATGCCATCTGATTCCTTAAAATTATTGGAGTCACTCTCTTGAGCCAACAAAAATTAGTTAATTTAAGGATTATTGTATAAATTGAATAAACACTGATAAAATAAAAAGACCTATCCTAATTCCTAGGCATTAAAAGGATTAGGTTGGAAAAAAAAGCTGCATCTTGTTGTACTTTTGCGAGCTTGATTTTTTTTTTTAAATTAAATGGCAAATACTATAAAATTTTACAAAAATTAGATAAATGTCTTTTTTTATTAATATATTTTAATTAATTGTATAAAATGGGAATAGTTAAATATTGGTTGAAATAAATAAATGAGATGGATCAAACAAGGCCATATGCATCCTTGTTTTAAATTGTGCATGTTTTGATATGACTGGTCTAATCTCATTGATGCTAGCTAGTCAAAATAGTTCTCACCCCAATAAAATGTGGTCCCGTCACTCTTATAATAATAAATTAACATGACTATAGTATTATAGTATTAATACAGCTTTTATTATTACCTCAATATCAAATATAATATTATTATTATATATTAATGTTGCACATGCTATCTTTCCCCTTTTTTTTTTATTAAATTTTATTTTCTTTTGTTTTTGGACCGAATCATGATGAGTCTATTTGAATTAATAACCTTTTTTTAGAATTCATTATTTTGACAGCGATTAATGTGATTTAAATATGGATTAATGAGTAGTTTTGAATGAATTGTGCTAATATTTGTTTATTTATTTAATTATTATTTTTTTCCGAAACTAGTTGGTATGACTTAGGGATGACATCATGTACATTATCTACGGAGTAGTATTATACACTCTCTTTGTACCGTATCCAATTTTAATATAATTACTTTGTATTAACCGTACCCAATTTTAATATAATTACTTTGTATTAACGGATACTCAAAATACTCGATAATATGATATTTCTCTTTTAAATTTTGTATTTATTAAATTAAAATAAAAACAAAAAAAATGTTAAATTTAGGAATAAAAAGAATAAATTTATAAGAATAGAAAAGTTTTAAATATTATTTAAGATAATTTTAATATATATATGAGTTGTTTTTATGTATGAATCGGGTATAATTTCATTGCTGGCTATTAATTATTTCATTCCCGAATTCAAACTTGATGGGTATTTCAATTTTACTTTCTATCGACAATTCTATACCGGATTTGAATTACCTATTCCCGGCCCCATAAAGAGAATACCCGCAAATATCGTATTTTCGAGTACCCATTGCCGTCTCTTGTATGACCCCACAAATACTATTCATTGCTTTACCTTAAAATCATTTTAGTTAAAATCGAACTTAAAATATATGAATAGAGCCTAAACAAAGTAGAGTATTAATAATAAAGTTCACTAAAATGGATCTATTGTCTCCAAAAGAGAATACATTAACAACTATGCCCGGCGGCCACTTTCCTATCTAAACCCTATCTGGCTCTGGCCGGAATCTGTCTGGCTCTATCGTGATAACTAACTTTTATTATTTAGCTAGCCTAGCTAGATTTATATATATATATAATTGACAAACAAAAACTCCACTTTCTTTATTCTTCTTTAAAAAAAGAAGTTAATTAGGATGAATCAAAATTACACCTTTACAAGTTGATAATTAAAATAAGTGCAATTGATATTCAATTTTCATCTGGCCTTATAGGGAATAATTAACCCTTGTTACAAATTTTTATTTTATTTTTGAAATACAACTCCACTATTTTGTTTACTAGCTAATAATGATAAAATCCCATGCGTACCTGATTAATATATTGCAAGAGAAAACACAATCTTATATGAGCTGTCTGGTCATACATTATAGATATTCAAATTTTTGTTGCTGTTCAACAAT
Source organism: Impatiens glandulifera (assembly GCF_907164915.1). Lineage (NCBI taxonomy): Eukaryota > Viridiplantae > Streptophyta > Magnoliopsida > Ericales > Balsaminaceae > Impatiens > Impatiens glandulifera. The sequence goes on from NC_061870.1 coordinate 28,783,628, forward strand.
AAACTGATCAAATAGTGTCTATTTTTTTTGTTTGTTTTATTCACGGTTATTGGAAAACTCCTTTTTTGTTTGTTTTCTTATATTTTTTTTAACATATACAAAATATTATGTATAATTCTAAATTTCAATTATAAAAAATTAAGATTAGATAAAAAAAAGACAAAATATTAAATATAATTAATGTATTTAAGTTTAAGTCCAGTTTGCTAGGGAGGACCTGTTGGTGCATAAAAGGTATTTTTAACAGCTAAAAATGGTTTTTTGGACCACAATAGAAAAAAGAAAGAGAAAACTACCCACAATAATTGGGTTCTAATTTTTCATTTTGTATATATAGATAAACTAAAAGTGATAAAAAAATCAAAAAAATAATTCAATTAACTGAAAGCACAATATATATATTTTTTAACATAATATAAAATTTTGAAAATTTCACCCTTTTGAATTAAAAATATTTAATCATATTTTTTATTTGAACATCAATAAAGTCACTGAGTTTACATCTCATTTAACAATTTCTATTGATTATAATAAACTAAAGATTTTATGTTTCTCCTGTTATCCAAGTTTATTTTTTCCTATGTAAAGCTAAATTTTTTTAGATATAATCTTTTTTTAGTGGAATCAAAACATAAAACCTTCTAGTTTTATAGTAATATTTATTTTTAGTCACATAGTAAAAATTAATTGAAAACAAAACAATTATAACTTTTACTAGGGTGAAATTATTTTAGAAATTCAAAATGGAAAGGGAAAGAGTAACCTTTATTCTTAAGAACCATTATCATTACTTTAACTATTTAGCTTAGTGGGTTTAAATTTAGTTTTTTTTTTCTATAAAACTTTTGACATAAAAGAGTTATATACATACACTAACCAATATCATTCATTTATTAATGTACATTAATAAATGTACCTCAATATTTTGAGTAAAATACCAAAATTGAGTAACGAAAATTTAACTCCATCGAAGTATCACATAATTTTGTTTTTATTTTTATTTTTAATTATATATATATATATATATTTTCTTTTTACGATTAAACAACTATAATTAATTTTCATTATATTTGATTTCTTTTCTTTATAACATCTTTTTCTGTTAGTGTTTTACTAAAATATTTTAAATCATTTGATCACATTAATATGACTTAGGTTTGTTTGACATAAGATTATATTAAAATAATCTTATTAAATAAAAAAGTCACTGTTTACTATTAAAAGTTTGTTATCTGGTAAAATTACAAAATTGTCCTTATTATTTAATAATTTGAATGATAAATCCTTATCCCATTATTATATACATCAATTTTCACGGGTCAGAAAATTTTCTCGACCCGCCCGCCTGCCCGTATGGATAAAAAGGGGAAGATTCCATTTTTAACAGAAGAATGGACACATTTTACAATGCGTGGTTAATATATTGCTGTATAAAACTACTACTCCTCTCTCTCCTTCCTTCATCTTCACCCGCTTTGACTCTCCTTGGACATACTCTCACCTTCTTCTTCCATAGCCAACAAATACAGACCTTCCTCTAAGATCTCTCTTCTCTGTAATCCATTCACCGCGCCTTCACCTTTCACGTCCAACTTTTCATGGCGAAAACGGATCATCACAGCACTTGCTAACTTTCATTTTCACTTTCATTTTCAACTACCTTTTTTCAAATATGGCGGAGAATGGAGAGCATAAAGCAATGCCGGCGGAGGTTGAGAAGAAGAAGGAAGAGCAGAGTGTGCCGTTTTTCCGCTTATTCTCCTTTGCGGATAAGTACGATTGGTTACTTATGATCTCCGGTAGCATCGGAGCGGTTATTCACGGCTCCGCCATGCCTGTCTTCTTTCTTCTATTTGGACAAATGATTAATGGATTCGGAATGAACCAGATGGATTTGCAAACAATGACTCATGAAGTTTCCAAGGTTTTTCCCCTAAATCTAGCTCTTATCAAACATTCAAACTCACTAGCTATCTCTGTGTTTCTAACATCTCAGATCTGATTTCAAATGCAGTACGCACTGTATTTCGTTTATTTTGGGCTGATCGTGTGCATATCCTCATATGCAGGTGATATTTTAATACTCACTCTCTGTTTCGTCTTCTCATTTTCTTAGTGTAATATTTAATGCATTTCTGCATCTTAGTTAACTTCAAATTTAAGTGCATCCATATCGCAATCACCTTGGTTGGTGGTGTAAGCATTGCACGTGGACGTGGTCCATCGACCGACGTCTATGGCCCTTCCTTTTTCGTCTTCTCCGCTTTCTCAATCTCATCGCCATTGTTTGTCAATTAGCTCAAGGTGCATGAACGGTGACATAACTTAGTTTTAACACTGATGAGTAAATGAAGCTGAGATGGTGAATGAACTGCTGTGTTAGAAATGCAATTTCAATATTATTTACATTTCTGCTACATTTAGAAACTCCATTATTCATATAGATCGCTGTCGCGGTTGATCTGCAATAGGGTAAGTATTGTCTTTTTGTGAGAAGAAAACGACGGTTTAACGTTTCCTGTATATGGAAAAACAGAAATTGCGTGTTGGATGTATACTGGTGAAAGACAAGTTGGAACTCTGAGGAAGAAGTATTTGGAGGCGGTGTTGAAGCAGGATGTTGGTTTCTTTGATACAGATGCCAGGACCGGAGATATCGTCTTTAGTGTTTCCACGGATACTCTGCTCGTACAAGATGCCATCGGTGAGAAGGTAAATGCTCTCTCTCTCTCTCTCTAGCATTAGATCCCCATTAATACGGGTACTGTTACCTTGGAGTAAAAACAAATTTTAGGTTTAATTATTATTGTTTAAAAGTTGAATCGCAAATTTCTTTTCATATGGATAATTTAGGTGGGGAATTTCATTCACTACCTATCGACCTTTCTGGCGGGATTGGTGGTGGGTTTTGTCTCAGCGTGGAGGCTTGCTCTGCTCAGCGTGGCAGTGATTCCTGGAATTGCTTTTGCAGGTGGCTTGTATGCTTACACTCTCACTGGCCTCACCTCCAAGAGCCGTGAATCATATGCAAATGCCGGCGTAATCGCTGAGCAGGTGAATCTCTCTCTCTCTTTCTCTTTCGTTTTGTTTATCATACAGACATCTCATATGTTGGCCACCTTGTTTTTAGGCTATTGCCCAAGTTCGAACTGTTTATTCATACGTTGGTGAGAGCAAGGCCTTGAATGCTTATTCTGATGCAATACAACATACCCTGAAGCTCGGATACAAGGCCGGAATGGCGAAAGGCCTTGGATTAGGGTGCACTTATGGAATAGCATGCATGTCATGGGCCTTAGTGTTTTGGTATGCTGGTGTTTTTATTAGGAATGGGGAGACTGACGGAGGCAAGGCATTTACTGCCATATTCTCAGCCATAGTTGGGGGCATGTAAGATAATAAATAGATAGGGAATTTGAAACTCTTAGCGAATCATCTGTCTACCCATTCATAGTTTTGTTAATGAAAAATTGTACACTATTGTTTGCTGCAGGAGTTTAGGCCAGTCGTTTTCAAATCTTGGAGCATTTAGTAAAGGGAAAGCTGCGGGTTTCAAGCTCTTGGAGATTATCAACCAGAAGCCAACTATAGCTCAAGACTCAACAGAAGGGAAGTGTTTGGCTGAGGTCAATGGGAACATCAAATTCCAAAATGTGACCTTCAGCTACCCATCTCGACCCGATGTTATCATATTCAGAGATTTCTCAATCTCTTTCCCTGCTGGAAAGACTGTTGCAGTTGTTGGAGGAAGTGGATCAGGAAAAAGCACGGTTGTCTCCTTAATTGAGAGGTTCTATGATCCTAATCAGGGTAAATTAAACTTGTTTATTTTTATTTTTATTTGAATAAAAAATTAGAACTTGATGGAACTTTTTAATTATGTTTTTAATTGGCTGAGCAGGAGAGATTTTGCTTGATGATGTTGATATTAAGACGCTACAATTAAGATGGTTGAGGGATCAAATTGGGTTGGTGAACCAGGAGCCTGCTCTCTTTGCTACCACCATACTGGAAAACATACTCTATGGAAAACCAGATGCATCTATGGCTGAAGTTGAAGCTGCTGCTTCTGCAGCCAATGCTCACTCTTTTATCAGCCTACTTCCCAATGGCTATGACACTCAGGTCTTGAGTCTTTTTACATTTGTCTTCCTTTCAACTAATTATTGATCACTTCGGGTCATATTAACTTAACAACAATATTCATTGATAAATTTCACAAACATCAGGTAGGGGAAAGAGGGGTTCAGCTTTCTGGAGGTCAAAAACAGAGAATTGCAATTGCAAGAGCAATGCTGAAAGACCCAAAGATCCTTCTACTTGATGAAGCAACTAGTGCCCTTGATGCTGGCTCTGAGAGCATTGTTCAAGAGGCCCTCGACCGCCTTATGGTTGGGAGAACAACAGTTGTGATTGCCCATCGCCTATCTACCATAAGAAATGTGGACTCTATTGTAGTCATCCAACAAGGACAGGTTGTGGAGATGGGAAGCCACGAAGAACTGATTGGGAAAAGTGGAGCATATGCATCCTTAATCCGATTCCAAGAAATGGTAGGAAATAGGGACTTGTACAGCGCATCAACGAGGTGTTCAAGATCATCACGCCTGAGCCATTCTCTATCAACCAAGTCATTAAGCCTAAGATCTGGGAGCTTGAGGAATCTGAGCTATTCTTACAGCACTGGAGCGGATGGTCGGATTGAGATGATATCGAATGCTGAAACAGACAGGAAAAACAGAGCACCACATGGATATTTCTGCCGGCTTCTGAAGCTAAATGCTCCAGAATGGCCTTATTCCATTATGGGTGCTGTAGGATCAATCCTCTCTGGTTTCATCGGACCAACTTTTGCTATTGTCATGAGCAATATGATTGAGGTTTTCTACTACACGGATCTTCAAAAGATGGAGAGAAAGACGAGGGAATACATTTTCATATATATTGGAGCTGGAATCTATGCTGTGATTGCTTACTTGATACAACATTACTTCTTCAGCATCATGGGAGAGAACCTCACCACTAGAGTGAGGAGAATGATGCTTGCGGGTACATTTGATTATTTTTTCATAGCTTATTAAGTAGTAAAGAAATTTGGTTGGTTTGTTTAATTATCTTATTGTCTACATTTGATCAGCTATCCTAAGGAATGAAGTGGGATGGTATGATGAGGAGGAGCACAACTCGAGCCTGGTGGCAGCTCGGCTAGCCATAGATGCTGCGGATGTGAAATCGGCCATTGCAGAGAGGATATCTGTAATACTACAGAATATGACTTCCCTTCTATTTTCCTTCATAGTGGCTTTCATAGTGGAATGGAGGGTCTCCCTTCTCATTCTGGCAGCCTTCGCACCTCTTGTCCTGGCTAATTTTGCTCAGGTAAATTCTATCTATAATTGAATCCATTTTGTGGGTTACTTACTAATTAATTAGAAAAGAAAACAATAACCTAATTGATCTAGTATGACCTGTCAAACCTTTGGTAGTATATGTCTGGACGGATAGGATATAGGGAATCTAAATTCACTGCTTTCATAGAAGAAAGCGACAAGGGAGTGATCACAATTTTTCTCTGGGTATACTACCCCACAATCTCTGGCGCTGACCACGTGTTTGCTGCTCCAGTTCCAATGCATCCACCACTCATACACTGTATAGTGTATACAGTTGGTTTTAATAATAATATTAGTACCCTATTACCAAAAAAATACTATATTGCTACTCTGTTTATAGTAGTCGTACTTTTTAAGTGTTCCCATATCCTGCTTTATTGCCCCAATCAAAAACTCTTTTCAGTTTTCACCATTCCCTTTTGTCCTTTTTAACCTCACAAAAGTTTTCAAAATTCATCACTTTGAGAATATAATCTATATCTTCTCAACTTTGTACTGACAATATATAATATAATATACCCAATGATTTCAATTTTCCATCAAGATTCCGATCAAGGAAACACTATAGTCATGTGATATTTTGAGACATTTATCTGTGGTAAATTTGACCCATCTGACAGAATTATTCATCTCTCTTCTGCGCACCTCCTCCTCCCTCCTGCTGCTGCAGCAACATTTACGGGACCATCTCTGCTCTTATGGAGGAGGGAGTTTGTCAGGGTGGCAGGAAGAGATGAACATGCTCATCAACCTCCCTGGCCTGCCACTCTTTTACATGATTGATGCATACTTGTTTGTTTACAAATCAAAACTAAACTAAAGCTAAATATAGCACCTAATTATATCATGTTAATAATTTATTTTGTATGTAGCAACTCTCACTGAAAGGGTTTGCTGGGGATACTGCCAAGGAACATGCAAAGACCAGCATGATCGCGGGCGAGGGGGTCAGCAACATCCGTACAGTTGCAGCTTTCAATGCCCAAGACAAGATCCTTAACCTCTTCTGTAACGAGCTCCGGCTACCACAGAGCCGGAGCCTTCGTAGGAGTCACACGGCAGGCAGTCTTTTTGGTCTGTCTCAGTTAGCTCTTTATGCTTCAGAGGCACTCATCCTCTGGTACGGTGCCAATCTTGTACGTAAAGGCCTCTCCACATTTTCAAAGGTCATCAAAGTCTTCGTTGTTCTTGTCATCACCGCAAATTCAGTTGCGGAAACTGTTAGCATGGCCCCAGAAATAGTTAGGGGAGGAGAAGCAGTCGCTTCAGTGTTCTCAATTCTTGATCGTTCAACCAAGATCGACCCTGACGACTCAGAAGCAGAGCAGGTAGAATCCGTTCGCGGCGAAATTGAACTCCGCCGCGTAGAATTCGCGTACCCGTCTAGGCCTGACATAATTGTTTTCAAGGACTTCAATCTCAGAATTCGCGCCGGCCAAAGCCAGGCTCTAGTAGGATCCAGCGGCTCGGGAAAGAGCTCGGTGATCGTCTTAATAGAGCGATTCTACGATCCGTTGGCAGGGAAAATCATGATCGACGGTAAAGACATCCGCAGGTTAAACTTGAAATCACTCAGGCAAAAGATCGGTTTAGTTCAACAAGAACCGGCTCTCTTCGCTGCCAGCATATTCGACAACATTGCTTACGGAAAGGACGGAGCAACCGAGGCCGAGGTGATGGAGGCAGCCCGCGCTGCAAACGTGCACGCGTTTGTCAGCTCGCTGCCAGAAGGATACAGAACGCAGGTTGGAGAAAGAGGGGTTCAGTTATCTGGAGGTCAGAAACAGAGGATTGCTATAGCCAGGGCAGTAGTGAAGGACCCTGCAATATTACTACTAGACGAGGCAACGAGTGCCCTGGACGCAGAGTCAGAATGCGTGCTGCAAGAGGCCCTGGAGAGGCTAATGAGGGGGAGAACGACGGTGGTGGTGGCTCATAGGCTGTCTACGATAAGGGCTGTTGACAACATAGCGGTTATACAAGACGGTAGAATCGTGGAGCAGGGTAGACATGGGGAGCTGATTAGCCGGCCTGAAGGGGCCTATTCTAGGCTTTTACAGCTTCAACACCACAAATAATCAAAAGAATGGAGATTTGTACGTGGGGCATGTCTTTGATAATCGATGGATGGATGAATCGATGTTTATTTATTAATTAATTAACCTTTGTGATGTGGTTAAATGAATTTCCCATATATATGTTGATATATATGGTGATAGTTGTAGATATTTGATCTTATTAGAGCCGTTCTGTTCTATTATGTTTATGAGTTTGGAGATGCATTAATATCATGTATTAATATATTATTTATCAGTAATTTTGCATAAGCCTGGTTTTAAATGAATGGGTGTGTGATTAAAAAAATGTGAATAATATATTGTATTGAGAAACTCTCCATGGGCCATGATGATGATGGAATAGGAGATTTGGAGGGGACAGATTATTAATAGTAATAGTAATAGTAATAATAATATTGCAATATTGCATGGTGGGTGGTAAGGAATAATAAATGTATAATGACAAACTGTCTGTCTGTGCAATGGTGGCTGGAAGCGTTCACACTTGCTATAATATAAAAGACAAAATAAGAGAGACGTAAAAGACACAAAGACATGACTACTAACTGAGAGTCTGAGTGCAGTGTTATCTGTGGCTCAGGCTCAGCTGTCAAATTTGACTAAGTGGTCTCTGGTCTGGTCCGGTCTGGTCAGGTCATATGCATGGGGGGTTTGTTAGGTGGTCTGGAACTCACTCACTGCACAATCCCAATAGTCGTAATCAAAATAACGTGCCAACCATGATGACACTATATATTTAACTACAAAGAGAAGCACATGCATTTGCATGTGTTAATTAATGTAAAATATTTATAAATGGTTAATGATTAATAGAGTTTGAGGGTAACATACTTAATCATTATATACAATGAATTAAATTAACCAATTTATTAATTTATACACATATTTTTTTTAACTGGAAATTGTGGTTGTTTCATTACTACAAGATACACATTGCCTAAAATAAATTTTAAAAAATTGCTGATGATACTAACCTACTATAGGTTTATTTATCTATTATTATATATCATTCCTATTCAAACAAAAAATGTCTTCAAATAATATTTGATATGAATTACAAGTTTACAACACCAATTTCGATTTAACCACAATGTGTGCCCTCAAATGTGTATTCCTTCAAACAAAACTTATTTTACACCTAAAATGTGGGGGATCCACATTCATATTTTATGTTAATAATTATGTTTGCAAGAACATCAGCAAATTAATTGTTCATAGACAAACAGAACTTGAAATGAGACCTATTAGGAGACAAAATTAAAGAATGGACGTGGACTTAGAAGAACAACAACATTTGATATGATGAGTCCAATTTGATTGAAGTGTCCAATATCAAAGCCCAAACGTATAAAATTTATTATTTTCCTTTCAAAGCCCAATGGGCTGCTAAAATATTGGGAAACTATTATTCTTTTACCCCCTTACATTATTTTATTCGGAATTTTGTATATAAGTTATATTTATTTTATTTTATTCTTTTTACTTTTTTCCAAGTTAGATTTCTAAAATCCAAATTTAATGATAAAACTATAGTTTCTAGTCAATTCGGTTCTTAAAAAATTAGGACAAAACAGAGAAGGACTCTAAACCTGTAATATATTAACTAAATGAATTCCAACAAACAATTTTCTTTAATCTTTAAATATTTATTATAATAAGAATTTGATTAAAAAATGAAAAATAAATTTAGATTGATTTGAAGATTTCGAATATGAATATGGAGACTTTAAATTGTAACACTTGTTAATTTCTTGTTGTTGATGATCCTCCTCCTTCTTTAAATTAATTATTCAATAATCACAACAACAAATTGAACAACGAATTAAACCATTCTCATTACAATCAGGGCATCTCTGAAACCCATATTCACTCTCATCACATTCTTCATCTTCTTCTTCATGATAATAGTAATCTTCATCATGTTCATAGTAAATCTTACAGCTTCCATTGCATGTTTCACAAGGTAAGAAACCTACATCCCCACAACCTTCACAAACCCCTCGCCGCCGGCAGCCGGAGTTTGATCTCTCGCACCCTTCCAATACCTTCTCCAGTTCTCCTTCTTCATGCAAATGCCTGATTTCCTCTGCTCCTCCTATATACTTGTTACCCACAAACACTCTTGGCAATCTAATCGACCCTCCTTCTTTTTCTTCCCCTTTTAAAAGCTCCTTTAGCTCGTCCTTGAAACCGGAATGCATCCATACGTCTCTTTCATCTACTCGGAACCCTAAATCTCTTAAGGTTACCCTCACATTACTGCATTCCTTGTACGTCTTTCTAATTCCTCTCAAGCTCGTGAAATACAGGACAACCCTTGTTGCTTTTTTCGATTCTTCTGTATAATCTAATATTGGGTTTAGGTGAAATGGGTTTTCTGGGTTCAGCTCCTCGAGTTCTTTCCTAAACGATGAAATCTCTGTTTTGTCAAGTTCTGAGTTTGTTACAGATGTCGAAGAATTCGATGAATTTAAGGATATTTCAGCCGAGGATTGTGTTTTTTCTTCTTCCAAAGGACTAGGGGCGACGTGGAAGGAGAAGCTATGGAGGTTATCTTCCAAACCCTCCATTAATTCCCAGGTATTGATCGTCTCAGGCTCACCGGGCGGGGTAAGATGCATGGGCGTTTTTGGAAGGATTTTTGGTATTTTCTTTTCGATCATCTCTGACCAATTCTTGGCTTCAATAACCTCAATGGGGAAATCCATAATTACATCATTTATCTTCCTGTGTTCGTCTTTGTTAAGATTGGTTGAATCTGGGTTTGGCGGGTGGATGGAGATGGTTCTGGAAGAAGGCTGGATAGGGGATTTGCATTTTTGGCATACCTTTCTATGCTGTTTAGAATTGACGCAACCCATTATTGGATTAGAAGAGATGATGAAGGTGAATTAAGATGACATGAAAATGGGAACAAACAATCTGTAATTGATATGATGAATTGTCAAAGAAGAAGAAGAAGAAGGAGGGAGGTAGGAAGGAAGGAGAGAGCTGAAAGGCTCTCTCTTTCTTTCTTTCTCTCTGTCTATCTAAATGAGGAAGGAGGATGTTTTAAAGAAAGAAAACAGAATGACGATGAAGATGATGATGATCAATCGTAGGAGGAAAAGAAGTGTGTTTTAGAATAGAACAATGGATGGTAATCACTGCCACTCAATCAAAAATGTTTGCTTTTTCTTGTTTAAGTGCCACGCCCATATTATCACCATTTCCATGCATTTCTAAAAGTGTCCCACAAAAAAATTAAAATAAATTAAATCAACATAAGAAAAAGTAACCAACTAAATAAATAAAAAAATAAACAAAATTAGTGAGCATGAAAATCTTGTGATAATAAGTTGGCAATGAAATTTGGAGAGACATGATAATAGTATTGTTAATAATCCTATGAAAAGTAAATCAACATAGGAAAAACTAATAAAATAAAAAATAAAATTATTGAGCATGAAAATATTGTGATAATAAGTTCTCAATGAAATTTGGAAAGTGAGTGGATAATAGATAATAATTCCAAATCTTTCATTAAAAAAATATGCTCAAATTTTAAATTATGTCCTAGAGAATTTGAAATAATCACAAGTTTAGTCGCATTTAGAACGATTTTTTTCAATTTCGAATTTTATGAAGTTAAATTACAATAAAATAAATAAAAATTATATTTGGGATTTGAAAACAAACAAATATTGGTTGAAGGAAAATCAAACACAGATATGTAAAAATGAAAGTAATTTAATATTTTAATTCAATGTGAATGTAGTATAGTGCATCAAAATATATTAAAAACTCAAATAAATAAATTACATTTATAAAAATAATTAAGGTGGGTAGTGATAATAATGTATGTTTGTTGAGCAGAAATGGGATATTTTATAATCAATCATACCAACCAACCAAGAAATTTGTGTGCCCTTTCAAGAGATTCTTTAATATACAAAAAAAAAATCCCAAAGACACACAAACACATAGCACATGAGATTCCTAGATATGACATAAATATGATCTTTCCTTCCTAATAATACATGTAATTATCATTATTATTATTATTACAAGACACAAACAAAAAGAAAAGAATGATGTTTCTAGATAGAAATCATCCCATAGCTAATACAAATAGGTATTAAACATACTTATTAAGTTCACCAATTGGTCTAGTTTCTTAATCAGCAGTCCAGCTTTGCTCAACAATCTCCCTCACTCTCCTGTTGTATTCGCGCTTATTCTCGCTAAACATTCTTGCTGCTTCTGAATTCGCAGGCGAATTTGGATTGGGATCACATAGCAGTGACTACAACAACATCAACAATAATTGAGAACTATCGATTCAAAACGATGTTTCAGACCAGAGTGTACAAACAAACCATAAGAAGCTACAAATGCTAGAACATACCTGGATTGATGTGAGTATAGCAGCTACATCATATATTGGACTCCATTGGTTTTGTAAAATATCCAAGCAAATACTCCCATCAGCATAAACTGTTTGTTTGTTGTACATCAAGTCACATTAACACGTGAATCTCGTTAGTTATGCAAACCCATATCTCTATTTGATTGATGATGAAATGAATGTAGTAATTAGCACTTACTATTGGGATGAAACATCCGAGAAACAAACCGAACTGTTGGTGGCTTGTTAGGGTAGTCCTCATTGAACTGAAGAGTCAGCTTAAACGTACCTAAAAGATAAACATAATCAACCCACAGTAAGTAAATAAGAATGCCATAAATTCATCTACCTTAACTAGGGCTAGATTCAATCAGTCTTTGGAAGAACATCATTATGTACAATGATAATAATAATAATAATCCAAGTCAGTACAAGTGTGCAAATGAAACATTGGAATTCAGAACCATTGACAGATCAAACACAGTTTCTAACATAATTCAGAGAAGATAATTTCATGCATGGAAGATAGCACAATAACATTCAATTCAATTTTAAAAAACAACAAAATATTGGTGGTGTGGAAATACAATCAAAGTTTTTTCAAATAATGCTAATTACCTCCATCCCAAGGTGTGTCATCAGGACTGCAAGCAAGAGAAGAAATCAATTAATAGTGAAACAAGATGAAAAATAATAAACATGAAATGCAAAAGCAATCAGTACCCAAATATGACAGCGTTCCAGAGCATTATATTATTGTCATAAGGAGCACCGCTAATACCAGCGGGAGGATCCTGCTGCAATCTCTTGAAATCCCTCATCAATCTCTTCCTAGCCGATGTTGACATCCTAAATACGAAATCGGAATAGTTTTTTTACACAAATCAGTACACACAAGTAATAAAACCTAAGATCCGTAGCAAATAATCTATCATTTACAATGAAATGTAAAACCTGCGGCCAGAAACGGAGATAACGGCTTCCGCCAAAGCTTTAGAATAAAGGACTTGATGAAGCGCCGGCGCCGGCGTCTACGTCTAGTACGATTGCTCTCTTCGGCGAACTCTCCAAATATATATATATATAGCCCACTCTTTGGCCTTAGCGTTAAATGTAAGCCGATGATTCTCTCTCTCCTGAATTTTTGTTTGTTTGTCTTTTCAATTATTTTGGGTCCAAAGTGTCTTTTATTTGACCTAATTTATATATATATATATATATTATAAATACACTAAATAAAGTTATTTTTTTAAAGATAAACAAAATTAATTACTTACACCAATTTTTTTATAATATAGAACTAGTTAGTCATTTATTTTCAATTATACAAGTTATTAAATAAAAGACCACCTATAAGAGATTAAGAACTTTTTTTATATATATTTTGTAATAACTAATTTTTTTATTTAAGTTAAATTTGAAAACAGTTAAATTATTATATAAAAAGATAAATTTAATATGAAAAAAAAATAGACTGATATTTAAAAAGTTTTTATGAAATCTGAAAGTTAAAATAATAATAAAAATATATTTAAAAATAAATTTAAAAATAAATTATGAAAATTTAATTTTTAAAAAATAATTAAAGATGTCTTTTATTAAAGATCAACCTAGCTAATTGAGAATAGATTATTCTTCTTTTTTAGGTCGCCGCCGCCGCAACCCTCTCTCCCCTTAATTCTCTTTCCCGCCGCAGGCAAAACCTTCTCATAAACTAGTACGAGGTACGATAAAGTTTATATTTTTCTGCAAAGAGTGATGGAAAAAGTTTATCTGGGTATGCCAGAATCATGGGCAAAGGATAAATCTGAACAATCTGATCATTATACCACCAAAGTTGGCGGTCTTCCTGTAAGCTTCTTATCTTTCTCAGGTCACCACCAATTTGCAGATTATAATATGATTCAGGTCTCTTTTTGACATTGATAGGACTGGCCAATGCCAATTAGTGCTATTGACTCCAATCTTCTCATCTGTAGTAAATGTGGAAGCAATCTCTGCCTTGTAACACAGGTTCAATTTCAATCTCAATCTCAATCTCAATCAATAAACGGATATTGAATTGATCTTATCTTACTCACTCATGGGTTTCATTTGAATTGCTTATAATTAAGGTTTATGCACCATTGTTCACCGACACACTTAAGATTGAAGAACGCACATTGTATGTTCTTGGTTGTATTGCATCAAAATGTGGGAGTTCTCAAGAAAGGTAGATTCTTTCTTTCTGTCTGTCTGTCTTGCTAGGAAGAAGAATGAATAGGTAGATTTTTCATGGTTTTTTATGTTGTTGATACTGTGCAGTTGGAGGGTTTTACGGCTCCAAAAGGCTTCTCCTAGCAATGGAGACTCGGAATTAGCCTGTGATAACAAGTCTTTGATGAAATTAGACACTGAAGATGATCATGATGACGGTAGTGAAACAGATAATTACAGCATGTCTTTGGAAGAGCTTGGCGATGCACTTGCTGCTAGTTTATCTTGTATACAAAATGAACATAATAATAATCATAATAAGGGCAAGTCTAAGAATGTTCCAAAACACTCAACTACGAAGAAAACCACGAAAGTGGCTGATAAATTAACACCAGGTAATTATTTGTTATTATTGTCTTGGAAGAATAATCAATTCATTGAACTGTTTTGTGTCTGTTGTGTAGTCTTGCCATGCTTTTATATATATCCCGAGGAAGAAAAAACATGTTCCAAAAACATTGCAACCCTTTGCCCAAATCTGGCCTCAATTTCCATAACGAATGAGAATGGTCAAGAACAAGAAGAAACTTGGTTGGAGGAGGCTTACGAGTATGACAAAGCCTTAACTGCTGACAGGACCTTCCTCAAGTTTAAAAAACGGTTGAATGCCTACCCAGAACAGTGTTTCAGGTATTCTTATGGTGGAAATCCGCTCCTGCCTTCGGCCAAGAGTGAAGACTCGGGTTCGTGCAAACATTGTGGTGGATTAAGAAACTACGAGATGCAACTAATGTCACCACTGTTGTATTTTCTTCAAGATCAGGAAAAGGAAACTAAGGAACATTGTAGTCTTGACAATTGGAATTGGTTAACCCTGATTGTGCATACATGTTCTAATAGTTGTTTCTTGAATCAAGAAGAAGACAGCAATCGGTCTGATGGGGGCTGGTGTGTGATAGAGGAAGCCATTGCCATACTTAATGACGATGATGATCAGTAGCCTCTGCATTTTCTTAATCACATATCTATTATTTAGTTATTCAATCTTTTTGTTTTTGATATTTATTTTGCTGTTGTGTTGTGGATTATTAATTATCATCAATTATATGTGATAATAATGTTAAATTTTAAATTAGAGAAAAAAATGTTTATATTAATAATATAGATAAATATTACTTATTCTTATATTTTAAAATAAAATTATAAAAAACAATTACAGGTGCAAAGAAAATGATCACAAAACAAATTTTTTATTTAATAAATGTAGTATAAAAAAATGTGACTACAAGAGGATAAACATAGTATTCAAACATAATTAATCTTTAGTTAAACGTAGAATTCGCGAGAAATAATTAATCTTTAGTTAGACGTAGAATTCGTGATGATTTCTCGCTTTCCATTTGAAGCTATTTATACCCTAAATCCTTAAACCGGCAAAATTGGTGTTCTAATCGTTTAAGTAAACCGATCAAACCGACCAATCAACTTTTTAAAGTTTAGTGAACCAAGTTTGATGCATCTCAATTAATAAACAGAACCAATTACACTGTTAGTATAATAAAAATACCAATTATTTTTTTTTAATTTCTTAAAAGTATTTTTCAAAATATATATTATTTTTTATTATAGTTTTACTTTTTTAATTTTGGTTTCCATTTTCATTTTTCAACCTCTCTCACTTTCTTTCTCCTCCAGACTCCAAAGGTTCTTTCGCTCGCGCAGTCGCGGTTTAGGATCAATAGAAGCCGCCGGAAAGAAGAGAGTTGCGCGGCAAGGTAGTAGACCATTTCCGCCGGCAAATGAACAGAAAAGCGTCTTTTATCAATACCCTAAACCTCCAGAGTTAGACCCTCTGGTATGGCTTTATCCTACAGACTTTCCAAGACATTCAAATCACAAGCCTTGCTTCCATCATTATACCCATTTCCTTCTGGATCCGGAACCAACTCAATTGAGCTAATATGGGTCCGCCGCCATCTTTTGGGTTATCGTTTTCGCCATTTTACCAGAGAAGAAGACGTGGACTTGAACCAGTATCCGCCTGAAAGAATTCGGAATTTTTCCATTATCGCTCATGTTGATCATGGGAAGTCGACTCTCGCAGACCGTCTTTTGGAACTAACTGGTACTATAAGAAAAGGGCATGGCCAGCCTCAATACTTGGACAAATTGCAGGTATATATATATATAGATACTCTCTTCTTCAACTAATTAGTCTAAAGAGATGAAATGTATAACTCCCCTGATCACTACTATTATCTGTTTTCCTTAGGTAGAAAGGGAAAGGGGAATAACTGTCAAAGCCCAGACAGCAACCATGTTCTACAAGTATAAACCCCAGAACAGTGATGCATCAGAACACAGTTATTTGCTGAACTTAGTAGACACACCTGGCCATGTGGATTTCAGCTATGAAGTATCAAGATCTTTAGCTGCTTGTGAAGGTGTCCTTCTGGTTGTTGATGCTGCACAGGGTGTTCAAGCACAGACCGTGGCTAACTTTTATCTTGCTTTTGAAGCAAATCTAACAGTAATCCCTGTAATAAACAAAATTGACCAGCCAACTGCTGATCCAGACCGTATTAAAGATCAGTTGAAATCTATGTTTGATTTGGACCCAGCTTCCGCCCTTTTAACATCTGCCAAGACTGGTCAAGGACTTGAGACGGTTCTTCCTGCTGTCATAGAACGGATCCCTCCTCCTTGTGGGAAGTCTAGTCTTCCATTACGTATGCTATTACTCGACTCTTATTATGATGAATACAAGGGAGTCATTTGCCATGTGGCAGTTGTTGATGGAATTTTGCAAAAGGGGGATGATATTACATTTGCAGCAAGTGGTAATACCTATGAAGCTTCAGAGATGGGGATCATGCACCCCGAGCTTACACCAACAGGGATTCTATTAACAGGGCAAGTGGGGTATGTTGTAACCGGTATGCGATCAACCAAAGAGGCTCGTGTGGGTGATACTGTTTACCGGAAGCGCTTCATTGTCGATCCCCTTCCTGGTACTTCAAACTCAATTTACTTTGAATTGTCTAATTCCATTATATACTGAAACTTGGTGTTTAATTCTTAGGTTTCAAGCCTGCAAAGCACATGGTATTTTCTGGTGTTTACCCAGCTGATG
Source organism: Impatiens glandulifera (assembly GCF_907164915.1). Lineage (NCBI taxonomy): Eukaryota > Viridiplantae > Streptophyta > Magnoliopsida > Ericales > Balsaminaceae > Impatiens > Impatiens glandulifera. The sequence continues at coordinate 28,800,815 of NC_061870.1, forward strand.
GATCAGACTTTGAGGATCTTAACCTGGCTATAGAGAGACTAACATGCAACGATGCCAGCGTCCAAGTGAATAGAGAAAGCAGTATTGCACTTGGTCTTGGTTTTAGGTTAGGACAAGTCAAGTGATGGGAGTGTCTCGTTTGTAAGAGGTACTTGGTGAATACAAATGAACTGATTATTATTGCCTGGTTCCACTTTCAGGTGTGGTTTCTTAGGCTTGCTTCACATGGATGTTTTTCATCAGCGCCTTGAACAGGTCTTAATTACCTCAATTTAGGTCTTAATTACCTCAATTTTACACTTTTGCGTTATAAGTTATTGTTACTGCAATTTTTCATATGAGCCTAAGTACATAATGGAATTTATTTTACATGCTAAGTGTCATTTCTTTCCATCATTTTATTAAATGTAGGAGCATGGAGTTCACGTCATTTCAACTGTTCCCACTGTACCATATATCTTTGAATATTCAGATGGAACGTATGTAAAATACACACTTTCATAGAGTTTCTATAACCGAGAGGGAATTTCTTTCGGGTTAACAAAGAAGTTTTATCCTTTAATTTCTTTCCTGTTTTTAGCAAACTAGAAGTCCAAAATCCTGCTATGTTACCATCAAACCCTAAATACCGCGTGGTATCTACTTGGGAGCCAACTGTCAGAGCGACGATTATTCTTCCTAGTGAGTAAGCTCCCATCTATATCTCTTTCGATATAATCAATTACCTCCTGTTAGTTATTGTTCTCTACTTTGTGTTTCATAGGTATGTGGGTCCTGTTATTACACTCTGCTCTGAGCGAAGAGGCCAGCAGCTTGAGTATTCATTTATTGATAGGTAAGAAGAGTCAACGATATATCTTCCAAACTTTTTCTGAGTGCAATTTCCGAAATTGATTCTGTAGTTTCTCCCTTGCAGTCAACGAACACTCATGAAGTACCGGATACCTTTGAGAGAGATTGTTGTGGATTTCTACAATGAACTGAAAAGTATAACATCTGGCTACGCAACGTTTGATTACGAGGATGACGAGTGAGTTCATCTTCTATTAATACCCTCTCCTGAATGATAATGGTCAATTATTTTTTATACAAAATCATAGTGAGTATTGAACTAAGGTTTAAAACAGATATCAAGTCTCTGATTTGGTGAAACTGGATATCCTGTTGAATGGACAACCAGTGGATGCAATGGCAACAATTGTTCATAATCTGAAAGCGCAACGAATTGGGCGTGAGCTTGTGGAGAGGCTGAAGAAATTCATTGACAGGTCCTGTCTGGTCCCTCTCTGTTTTTAAATCCACATTTGCCTCCTCTGAAAACCCATATCAATAGTTACATTTGAAATGTTTAAAATCCAATTTTGGCAGGCAAATGTTCGAGATAACAATTCAAGCTGCCATTGGATCAAAGATCATTGCAAGGGAGACGTAAGACATCTTCATATTTACTTACTCGGTTGTTATATCATCATCCTTGAGGATGTATTATCATTGTTATTGTTTTTCCTTGTCTTTAATTAAGGATTTCGGCCATGAGAAAAAATGTGTTGGCAAAGTGTTATGGAGGGGATGCGTCGAGGAAGAAAAAGTTGTTGGAAAAGCAAAAAGAAGGAAAGAAGAGGATGAAACGAGTGGGCACTGTTGATATTCCTCAGGAGGCTTTTCAGGAAATTCTCAAGGTTTCTTGATGGATTCCTTGAGAAAAGAATGCTCATTGAACTATCAATTCTTCCTTTTGTAACACAATAATGAATTAGAGTATCAAAGAAATGTTTTCTACATCAGTGTCCTTTCAAAAACCAATGCAATATTGTATTCTTTTCCATTGGTATCTTGGATAAATCATGTCACTCAATTACTGTTTCAGATTTATGGGTTAAATCAAATTTTTGAGCTAGTTTGATTCTAGTTTAATGACATTCAATTTTTGTTTAAGAAAAAAAAAAGAAATTGTTATTAGATTTGTGTATGAGAAAAGTTACGATGGAAAGACACTGTTGATTATACAATTTTCGTTGAATCCAATAAAGCAAAATTCTAAAGAAAAACTCCGGCCACTATTTCATCTCTTCGGTCAGCCACTATTTCATCTGATCTCTTCGGTCAGCCTCTGAGGGCAATACCGGACCACCTTTAGAGACAGAATACGGCAGAGGGTTAACCGCCGTAGGATGGCCTGCTTTCCTATCCAGCCCGTTCATATCAGTACCCGACCCGATACTACTATTGTTCCCCTGGCTCGTACCCGATCCATTATCAACCATATTCGACAATGCAGCTGCCACCACCGACCTGAAACTAGGGTCCGAGGTAATAGCCTTTGTCAACGTATCCGTAAGACTCTGCTGAGAATTGTTAGCCGCCATTAATGTTTGGTTGTAAAAGCTATTATTTTCTTGCCCAAAAATTGGTTTCCCAAGTAAATTCATTGATCCAAACGGAGCCTTATTGTATGATGTAGGTGCAGCCCCATAATTCGGGTATCCGTTTCCCCATAGAGATGGGAAACTATTGTTTGATTCTGATGAAGAAAAGCTTAAGGTGGTGGAAGGAAACCGAGGTGGAAGATGAATGGAAGATGGAGTAGAATTACTAGTACTGCCACCGGTGGTGGTTAGGTCTAAAGTGATGGTTGGATAAAGTGATTGGGAAGTGCTAGGCATGTATAGAGGTCTTGACGGTGAAGTTATGTTTGAGAGGTTGAAGTTAAGTCCCCGGAGGTTAATTGATGCTCCGGGGGCAGAACTAGATGAGCCGGAGAGAAGCATGGAGGCGGCGGCAGAAGTAGTGGAAGCCATGGCCGTGGCGGAGAATGCCAAAGGATGGTTATGGGCACCTTCGTATGTTGTTATCAAAATCGACATGTCATCGGCACACCTTTGGACCTATAAAAACAACATGCATGCAAAGAAAATAATTAGGTTCAAAGAAAAACCCTAGTTTTATTTTGTGTTAATTTACTTGTTTTCTAACATAAAAATTGAAACTTGAAATAGTAACATAAAAACTTAATTATTGTGTTAACTATGATTCTTAGTACATAACACTTGCCTTATCTACATATCAAAACTTTAGTTTCATTTTATTAAATTTGTGACATTTGATCTCTACTTACTGAATGACAAAGAGTTACTTTTCAAAAATATTAATTACCTGTTTTCTAACCGGGCATGATGGTGCAACCGTGCAACGATAGTATGCTCTTGGACAAGGATTTCCTTTCGCTATCTTCTGTCCGTATTTCCTCCATTGACATCCATCGTTCATCTACAAAATTATAGTTTTAGTATATATAGGTAGAGAATAAGTAGAAATGAAATAGATCATACAATATTAATACTTACGGTGGGGGTGTCACATCTAGCCCTAACCGAAACCCTAGCTCTCTTGACACTGGATTGGTGTGAAAGTTCATCACCTTGATCTCCATTTCTCATTGTCTTCAATGTTTTACTTGGCGGCCAAGTTTCTCCCGCTTGATGTTCATCCTTTTCCATCTCGACTAAACTATCATCCGAACTTTTCTCCAAAGTAATGGTATCAGCAGTGCTGGATTTAGACCAATTATCCATATCATAATCTAATCCAAGCTTCAAGCTGTCCTTCATCTGTTTATCGTTGTTGCTCGTCGACTTTCTAGGGCTGCTAGAGTTTTCCTGGTCTCTTTTTGGCTCGGCCGGGGTTCTCATTCCAAGTCTTAACGAAACAAGGTCAGGTTCTTCAACTTCTTCATCTTCTTCAGGCGGTTTATCTTGTAAATTAATTCTAGTAAAATTATGGTGTTGAAAGGTGGTGGTGAATTGCATTTGAAGTGATTGGTAATCCTTTTGAATTCGATCTAATAACATCTTCAACCGCGCATTTTCTTCTCTTACATGCCCCATTTCCATCTTGGCAGATTCAAGTTCATCATTATCATCTTCCTATATATATATATATTATGGATAAAATTAATTACATGACAATAGAAACCTGCATGTATTAATTAATGCTATAATTTTTAATATAGAATTTAAGAGATGGGAATGCAGAATCTTGAAGATTCGATTTTATGACTATAATTAAGATCAAGTCAAACCCCATGCATATCTTTAATGCATGGGGATCCAGAAATTCAAACAGTTATCTTATAATGTCCTTCTTATAATATATTTAGATCCTTAAAATCAGCAATTCTATCTCAAATGTAACTTTTATTACAGTGACCTAATTAACTTATATTTACCATCACTTAATGAAATTTTTATTTTTATTGTATAAATTCATAATTAGATGAATTGACTTTCTCAATTATATCAAGATCACATCTTTAATAAGCTAGCATGATTGACATAATTTTCACTTTCATTTAAAACGTTACCTGATCCTTGTCAACTGATGATTCGTTCTTGACTAGAGTTGGGGAAGACGAGTTCAAATTCCTCCTATCATGAAGTTGACCTCTATGATCTCCATCTTGAAGCTATAGAAATGTTTTGAATCCATCATGAACTAATAGCAAATATATAATAATTCAAACATAGAGATTGAAGATCATGATGATTATAAACTCCAAATACACATGCAATTAATTAATCAAGAAATTAACGACATACCTGTTTATGCTGAAGGATGAGTTGAGCTTCCATTAAGATCGATCAATCGATTGAATCGAAATACTATGTTTCTCTCTCTAGGATCTATATGTTTATGGGATAGGCTCCTTAATTTGACAAACCATGATCTACCAGTCTATATTTGCAGCTGAAGAGTCGATCGACAAGAAAGTAAACCCAATAATTTAAATAAATTCAAATCTGTTCATCTTTCTTCCATTACGCGCACACCCTCAAAAATAAATAATAATAAAAATAAAAATGTCAACTCCCAGACCACACTCATCGATAAATCTCCTCACGTTTGTTTACACTACGTATACATGATATATATTGATAGTTAGTGTGTATATATATATTAATATTAATATTAAGAAATTAAATAAATTATATCAAGTTGAAGAAAATGCAAATTAAATGGACAACCTTAGAAGAAGAATTCAACTTCAACGTTGTTTTAGGACAGAGACGATCTTAGACTTTACAACAAGAGAGAAGAGAAAAGACCCGCATTTGTCGGCACCCAATTATTAATTTAATATAAATACGAGTTGTAAAATAAATATATATATATATATATATATATATGATTGTTATTTTATGTGCCGGAAAAAAAATAAATTATGTTACTAGTATTAAATACAATTTTAATTTATAAGAAAATTATATGTATTAAATTATATGATACAATTAGTTTTTATATTTGAATTTAAATTAAGGTAGAGGTATTAATTAGCAAATGTTTGGTTTCAACTTTGAATTTGAATTTGAATGAGAGTGATATTTATTCAAGAGGAAGAATAATACTAATAAAAATATGAATCATTATGACTTATGTGACTATTCAGCTGTACATGACTTAAACTTCTTACATTAGGTAATAGAAAATTAATATATCAAGACTTAAATACTTTTTTTTTCTTTTACATTTATTATTTTTAATAAAGATATATAATTTGAATTTTGAACGACGTGCTTCTCTTCTTCTTTTTAAATATATCATTAACCAATTTATAATTAACATTTTATTAGAGTTTTTTATTTTGTTATTTTAAAATATATTGACAATAATGTCTTAATATATATATTATAATTTATACATTTTTCAGACTAGATTCAAATATTCTCTAACCTGTCTATTTGCTAAAGTTATATATCAACTGTCCCATAATATGATAAAATCATCCATTATTAAAGTTTTTTTTTTTTTTTATAGTTCATCGTTTATAAAGATTATTAAAAGTTTGATTTTTTACTTAAGAACACTTTAAGTTGAAGTATAATTAATGATTGTATAAGGTTATGCTAATTAACTTTCTATATCAAATAATAAAAAAATCTTACAAGTATATTTTTTTTTAAATAAAAAAAAAATAAAATAAAATTTGGTATAAGTCATGTCTCAAAAATATCATGGAACTCTTTGTCTACTCCTCTACGAATTTATGGCAACATAGTTACATATATTACATGATTTCTTTTACACGCGTTTTTTTTTTTAGTTTCTCGTCATTTTAAAATCTTTTAACGTATTGAATTTGATCATCAACTTATTTAATTTAAGCAAAGTGCTATGGTAGAAGGTTGTGTTAACATTTCTGATAAAAAAAAAATAATGAGTTTGAGTTTTTATAATTTTAAAAATTAAAAGAAAAAAAAGTTTAAACAAAACTAAAGAAGCTAGACTGTTAACAACTCATTAAACACTCATGATCCTAAGTATTTGTCTGAAATAAAATAGAATGGTTTTATTAATATTTTTTTACTGAAATTTTTATTCTCACTAGTATCGTCTTTATGCTAATATAGAGAATTATTACCGTTAAATTGAGTTAGTTCCTAGATTAAAATAAAATTGATCTTTTTGAAAATTCAATAATCACTAGTGAGCGTGATTTGAATAAATTAACATGTCCTTGCTGTGTAACATTAACATTATCTATCTATCTAACAGCTGCAGAAAAAAAAACTATTATGTTTGAGTTTGACACATACCTATGGATGTAATCAATTTGGACTTTTGTATGTCCATCATTAATTAATTAACTGCTCTCAATTCACATATATATTATCACTTTTAATAAATATTCACATTTATATATATTAATCACGACAAAAATAAAAACAACACAAAACAAAGACAATGAAAAGTGTCAAACATCCATAATAGAGATATATACACAATAAAGAACAAACAAACAATCAAAACTAAATAAACTTAATATCTAGGGTTATTGATATTATATATAGTATAAATAATTAGTAACATGACATGATCTTAATTAAGACTCATCTGGGTAATTAATGAAAGCTGGTTCCTGGTGTAGCTGTATAATTAAATTGACTTAATTAAATATTAACTATATATAACGAGTAAATATTTATAATTAATTTGAACCAAGCCAACTAATTCATTGTTAATTAGTTGTTTATAATTATATCCACGGCTCTTGTTTGATGTTGAACAGTAGCTAATTAATTCATGTCAATTATTATAAAGAGAATCATTTTGACTTTTACATCTAATTTATTCCTCAATGCTAATAATATTTCATGTCATTAATTCAATTTATAATCAACAAATTATAAAAAAAAAAAATTAATTAATATGTATATTCGTCACTAGTACATGCCACAGATGTTAATAATTAGTAATTAAATTAATGAATTTTCGTCAACCTAGACTATCTACCTAATTATAGCTAGACATCGTGTATATATATATATGACTCAGTAATTAATTAAGTACTCTTCAAATATATGTGGCATGAACCCATTTTTTAAATTATTTTAATTGAATAAATTATTGAAGATTAGATTTGATTTAATTGGATTAAATCTAAATAAACCAATGAATGATCAAACGAGCCCTAGTATTAAACAAAAAGTCATTGTTAAAATGATATGAGAAGCGGCAGTAGCCATGTTAAGTATTTAATATTTTATTAAATAAAATATGTCATCTCAAAATGGCTGATCTAATAATTTTTAATATTAAAATAATATAGTTTTTAATGGGTAAACTTATGTGAAAAAGTAAGTATTAAAGTTTTATTTGAAAATTTGATGTGAAAAAGAAAATAAAGTAGAATACAATTAAATTATTAGTATATGTATAGTCAGGATGGGAGGGGGCCCACATGCTTGGTGGCATCATGAAGACTTTAAATCCAAGTGGGGATTAATATATTGAAGAGAGTCAATGGTTTTAGATTATGTAGTTTTAATTAATTTATTTATTTATTTATTTCAACTGAAAATTAAAGAATTATTATGAGGTTTGACCCTCCTTACTTGCCACTATTTATTTACTAGTTGTGCCACCCATCTATTATCTTTTACTATTTTTATTATTTTAATACACTCATAAATCAATAATATAATTGTTATAAAAAATAAATATGTTCTGTTTCTATCGTGACAGTAAATTGTTTATATGGGATAAGCAAATTTTTGACGGATTAATTATTTGAGACTTGAGAGGAGTATTTATTATATGTTGTTGATGGACTTGATAATTTTTAGCCCTTTTAAGGAGGGTTATATTGTTTAGCCCAATATCATTTATTTCTCACCTATTTTTGTATATTTATATTTTTTTAAACGCTTTTAGATATAATCGAATGTACAATCGATTAATCTCTTAAGTCGACTTTTATCAAAATTTTCTTCTTCTTTTAATATACAATTATGTGTGTGCTTGGTTAACAATATGTAAAGGTGTTCAATATTTGATTTGAACTGAATATCCGATCGAATTCGAATAAACTGAATTCGAATTTTATTTTTGGTTTTCGAATTAAATTTTAAATCAATTCGAATTCAAATACGATTTTCGGTTTGATTTTTCGAGATGTGGTTTAAACTCAAAAACCAAATTAAAAACCGAATTCACTTTTTACTATTTATTTTAATTATATGTTTTATTAGATATAATTAAATAATTATATATTTTATTATATATTAAATTAGGTAAGTTGTTATCCTTTTAAATTTATAAATTTAAAAGACTTTAATCTTTAAAATTTGTTAACAGTGAAATTAAAAATAATATACAGGTTCAATTATTATAATAAATAATACAATTGTGTATGTGTATTCAATATTTGGTCTAAACTGAATATCTGACTGAATTCGAAGTCATCGAATTCGAAATAAATCGAATTTTAATTTTAATATATGGTTCGATTTTCGAATTTTTTAAAAAAAATAAAACACCCGAAACCAAACAAATAAACACTTTAGCAATATGTGATTTAGTATACATTTATTTTAATGGAAGATGTTATCATGACCTCACAACTAAAAGTGAATCTAGGTGAGGACTCGAGTGAGGTAAGAACCATTCGAAACAAAATATTTTTTTATGATAGAAACTTGACATGATCACATTTTTTTATTTAATTCATTATTTGCTTCTCTAATTCTAAAATAATAACAAAAAATATGTTTATTCATTTTTTTTTATCCATAATTTTCTCATTTTTTTTTATGTAAACTCATCCCAAATTTTTGTAAAACCTAACTCAAATTCTTCACAACCATAATACGTCTTTCAACTTAAGGCGTTCTAAATATAAATCGAACCTGTAACATTTAGTCTTAGGAACCCTCTTACCCCAATATATATATATATATATATATATATATATATATATATATATATTTTTGTTAAGTTACAAAATATATTTTTTTAGTAGGATTCTTATCATCATGAACTTCAAATTATTATTTTCTTAAATTATATTATTTCTGGGAGAAACTATTTAAATATTTAAAATATGCAAAAAAATAATGGTAATGTGTTGTTTATATCATCTATGAATACACTTGATCACCACACACTTGGGTTGGGTCATAGACAATTTAATGTCTTTGTATTTGAACTTCATCAATCTCCTGATTTCTCTATCAACACATGTTGCCTAGATTCTTTTGTCAACTTCAAACACATATTTGTCATTTTACAAATGTTTCTTTATTATATGGGGATTTTCTAGTGACATTTGATTGGTGTGAAACATTGAGGGTTAAAGGTGTACTGACCTATTTATTCAGTGGCTAAATTACATAAATATATAAGAAGAATTTTGAAAGAAAAAAAAAAAGTCATAGTTGGAGATGAATTGAATGTGAGTCATTTGTTGAGAGAGAGAGAGAGAGAGACAAGGGCCAACCAAAGAGGGCTTTATCAGGTCAGGAGGAGGGAGAAGGGCGGGAGGAAAGGGAAAGCCAACCGCTTCTAATTCTGCAACATTTCCATGGCGGACTCGCTGATTTGCCTTGCGTTTTTGTTCATCTTCATCTCCGCTTCTTCAATTCGTCCTGTTTCGTCCTCTGCTGCATCTCTATCCTCATGCCTTCCACACTCAAACTCCTTTCTTTACGATCTGCAGCTTCAATGCACCGATGCAATGCCTATCTCTTCCCTGATTCAGGTTTCAGATTACCCTTTTCTCTTTTCAACGCTTTTATTCTTCCAAATCGTATGTAATATGCGATGTTATTGTATGCCGGTTCAGCGTTCTAGTAAAATAAGATTGAAATTTTGCTCCTTTTATACCGTAGAATTGTTTGCAACGCTTAATTTTGTTGGGTTTATTTTTGGGAAAAATTTTGTTGGGTTGTTGGTGTGGGGAAAGGGATGATGACTTAATTCAATATATATACATATTTGATTTCATCACAGAGAATTGAACAGCTAAACATGTCTAATCTTTAATATAATTGAAAAGATTTGAATATACTATTTTCTCTACTTGTTTATTTTCTTCTTTGTATGCCTAGAAAAGGGAAAGTTTTGAACTTTTAGAAAGGTGAATCTATCTGATTAGGGTTCATACTATGAACAGGAATGAATTATCTGGGTAGTATTTACTACCGTTTTATGAAGTGGAATCTGTTTCCAACCAACCTATAATTATTGAAGTGGGACCATGAAAGTAGCTACTAGATGTAGCATTGACTTCTGCTGCTATATATTGATGAGAGTTTGGTTTCAGTGTGTTAAACTTTTGGTTATCATTAGGTTTCTGTTACCAATTAATTAATTTCATCAACCAGCCGACCAATGATATCTTTTGTTCATATTTGCCATGTGATAATTTATTATTAGTTAATTCTCATGGTCATGTCCTTGATGCTTATGTGTGATTAAGGGAAGAGATCGATGATCCTAAGTTCTTTTACTCCATTCATAATCTCTTCCTTTAACGTCGTCCACGATAGTTGGTTAGAACTTAGATGAATTCAATTGAATTAATTGCCTTACATTGTTCATGGTTCGTGTAGGATAAGAATTGTTATGATATCCAAACTCTGAATAGTGTCCTGTTTTGTTGCTTTGATAGATTGATGGGGAATCTCTTGACAGTATGTTGGACTTGAGTTCAGAGAATGCATACACTGCTGTTCTATTTCATGCTTCCTGGTGCCCGTTCTCAGTTGCTGTGCTTCCCAAGTTTTCTGCACTCAGCTCTCTGTTTCCTCAAATTCAGCATGTAATGATCGAGCAATCTAATGTCATGCCAAGGTTGTTGTTTTGCCCTTTTTTTTATTAGGTAGGAGATTGTTTGTGCCATAAGCTGGATATTTAATCTGTGTAATCTATTTGTTTAAGTGCAGCCTTCTTTCGAGGTATGGGATTCACAGCTTGCCGGCAATTATTTTGATGAACAAGACAGAAAAAGTACGGTATTATGGGCAGAAGGATCTCGTCTCCTTGGTGCAATTTTATAAGAATAATACAGGTGACTAGCAGTTATCTATATAAGAAGCTCATGTTTTGGCTTCATTTGATCCATAATTGGTTTTCTGTTTCAGGAATTGATCCAGTTCTGCATTTGACTGAAGACGAGATCCCAGAAGCTCTGGAAAGAACTCAAATCTTAGATGGGGAACCGTACTTAGTTTTTTCAGTATTGTTTGTCCTCTTCAGGACATTGGTGTATTTCTTCCCACGGAATTTGTACCATCAGATTGCATTGAGGGTTGCTAGCATGACTCGCCTTAATTGGGGGTTCCTTGTGGGGTTGAGCCACCTTTTGGGACGTGTTATACAGTTGATCGATGTGAAGAGTATGTGGGTCAAGCTTAAACTCTGCAAAACACAAAATTTTCACAGGGCGGGTAAGAGCAGCGCTCGTGTTTGGGCATCTTCTTTTGCTTCTGTGTCATAATATATAACTTGTGGGTGAGAAAGAAGGTACACATCTTGGCGCTTAATATTATCTTTATTATTATAATTATAATTATTATTATTATGCAATTTGGCATAAGCCCTTATCTCTCAATTTGTGTGTGTGTGTAAGTTGGAACAAAAAATAGAAATGTGAATCTGTGACCAAATTGTTCCTGTGTAATCTATTATTGCTGGAGAGGGCATTTTTGTAATTGACAGCTCTATTTACAGTTTACAACTTTGGTCAAACAAGGTTATTTCTCTTATGTTAATCATGAAAATCCTAAAATGTACAGATTTCACACCTTTTGATCTTTCTTTCTTATTATTCTTATTATTGATATTACTATATTAGCCACTGAACCCATATTGGGGCAGAGGCCTCTGAAACACTAAGCCATGGCTGTCGCTTGAAACAGATAGCAGAAATGGATCATCATCATCCTCATCGGTTATTCCATGGCAAAAGATGCCATCAAATTCATCGTCACTGACAATTAAAACTTCTTTCTTTGTATCTTTCCCTTCAATTTCTTCCTCGGAAACATTAGAGTTCTTCCTCACCAGGTCCCTGAAAACAGAGGATCGAAGCAGAAGACCAAGGGCAGTTGGAGAAGAAGGAGAAGGTAACTTCTTGGATGGGTTAAGATTTCGGGGAGAATCTAGATCAGTGTCTGTGTAATTACTAGTTTTGATAAATGGTGCGGCCAATGGAAGCTGTTCTTGAAAAGCATTTGGACTGGTTTGTCCAGAAGGTGGCTTGAGCCACCTGATGTAAGTGCTCAAGTCAAAGTTTGTGACTGCATTGATTCCTCTGTACTCGATTGCAGCGATATCATAGGCACGTGCAGCCTCCTCCTGTGTACCTGAAGAACAGGCGAACAATTCCCAAATCAAAAATTCATCCAGTTAGGATGACAGGTTTTTCTGTTAACTAACTAACTTACTATAAGTGCCGAGATAGAGATATTTGTTGCCAAAGACCCTCCCTATTCTAGCTTCCCATCTTCCATTATGATGATGCCTGTAACCATCGATAAATCAGAACACTAATTTATATCGGAAACCAGAAACAATATTATCGTACCTCGCGACTCCCCTATATTTCGATACACCTCTTGAGAAACCGCTGCTCTTTCTGTGAATGGTAAATTATTAATCAGTCATAAGCTATGAATGAATGAATTAAATGTGTAGAAAAAGGTAGCTAGCTATACCTTCTTAGAGAGGCTAAATACTCCTCTTTGGTGACAGTTTGCATGAATCTAAGCTCATCCTCATAATCGGAAACCTGCAAGAACGCACCTTTATTGAAATTACATCTTCTACGAAGAATATGTATATACAATTACCATACCAGAAAATTGGTGAAAGTGGTTGGCCCCCAGTACTTAAGTGCAGCCAAATCATAAGCTCTTGCCGCAGCTTCTTCTTCATCATAGGCGCCTGACAGAAGATTATGAACTCGGTTTCAGATTTGGGTTCAATAAAACCATGTATATGAAATGAAGAAATCAAAAAGATGAGTACCCACCAAGATAAACTGCATGCCAGCATCATTAGAATCCAGAACAATGATGATCCATCATGCCATAGACAGCCAATTAATGTAAAAATAAGTAAGACTGAAGAAGAAGAGTGTAAATTAAAGAAATTAGATATGTTTTCTTGGAATTTTGTACATACCTTGCTTCCCTTTCTTTCTCTGAGTGACATTCCACGAGAGTTTATCCCACAAGTGAGCTTCATAGCGGCCAGTCCATCTATGGCGACTGACTCCGCGAAATCTGGAGCTTCTCTTAACGGTGGTGGGTGCAGGAATTAACGGATCGACACGAACTTGATCATGAGTTAATTGAACCTCCTGTTGCTGCTGCTGCTGAATATCATGATCACTTGATCTTCTTCTCCTCTTCATGTTTCTGTTTCCTCCTTCTAACACGTTGCAGATTCTTTGCCTTTTTCCCATCTTCTCTTCATTCTTAACATTATAAATCATCTCCATTAATGTCATATGTCCTCCTTTTCTTCTTCTTCTTCTAGCTGGAAAGATGACCGACATGCATGCAGAAGATGAATATATATAGAGCTTACTCGTGCTCCTTGTTATGTTCTTATTCGTGTTTATTTTTGTCTCTTGTTGTAATGGCTGGATTAGAGAACAAGACAAGGAATTCGATAATACAGAGAGAACTTTGTGACAGATATTTGTCTTCACCTTAATTTCCAGCACTAAAATCCAATAATCAATCGTTGTCCAGTTGTTTTGAGAAATGTAAACACGAAGATGAGTGGTTGGGAAATATATTGTTTTCAACTGACAAGGTAATCAATTTTGATTGTGACTTTCTTGTCTTTTTTTTTTATTTTCTAAAGAATATTGGTGAGATTAGATCCCCAATAATTTCAATGTTTAGTTTTATTTTACTAGCTGAAATCTTTATCTAAAATACTCAAGATTTCAATCGGAAATGTAAACCATGAATTCAAATGACTCGACCTTTCACGAGTTATATGGACGAACTAGAAATTAGAATTAGGATAAGCTTCAACATAATAATTTAAAAAAAAAAAAAAACTAGGACTTAAACTTAATATATAAAATATTAGGAAAAAAGAAATTAGTGAGAATTGAATATGACAGTATTCAAATCTCTATTTGAATTCATGTTCGAGAGGAAATTTACATTTGGACAACTTAAAAAATAATATGTATTAATAATTGACTATACAGTTTTTATAAGTTCGAATTTTATTTAGAACATTTTAAATAAAAGTGATAGTCATTAATTCTTACTCAAAACGAATTAAATGAAAATAAAACTCACTCATTTTGAAATATCATATCCATAAATGGCGTCTAAGCATCTATCGAGCATAATACCCTTCTTTTATTGGATTCCCCGTCTAATTAATATATAATATATGTTTTTGTTTCTTATGGTATTAATTTATATATAATAATATTAAGCAAGACAGATTCCTTTTGAACTTATAAACTAATTGTTTTCCTAAAGATCACTCCAAAACAATGGCCAAATGTCTTTTCTTTTCTTCTTTTTCAAAATTAATTAATTGAATTCAATTAAATATTAACCAAATAAGACGAATTAGGGGAAAATTGGGTATTATTAAAAATAAATAATTAAACCCCTCAATTAAACAAAAAAATAATAATAATGATAGTCACAAATAATATTATGTAATTGAGGGAGTAAAAAAAGTAAATATATATGAATGATGAATCCATCCTCTCTGATTTCTTTTCTTTTTCTCTTATCATCTCTTCATTTCCTCTTAATTAATGAATTAACAAGCCACACCAGGCCTACAACCAAGGTATCCTGCGAAACGAGTCATGCTCTTCACCGCTCTTCCGCGTCTTGGATAAATGGCGTCCATTCCAGCCAATCTCGCGATATTCCCTTTACTACAATCGCCCGAACTTCTGAAAAACGCTCCCCTGGCGAATATATCCCCTTGCGAACACCATGACCATCTCTTCCAATCCCACTCGGGCGCATCCCTATGTGTTACCTCTTTAAGTTCGGGCAACATAGGCGCAATAAACCTGTTTCCCTGGCTGATCACGGTCGCGCCATGGCTACCGCCAATAGCATACTTATTCCAATGCGTGTAATCGTTATTAATCACGTGAACAATACCACCTCTTACTCTCGGCATTCGCTGCACAAGTCTCTTACCAAAATGGTTATAAGCCACGGTTATTCTCATCTTACTGTCTATGTCTGTTTTATCGCTGGCACCGAATAACAACGCCTTATCGTGATCCGTCCAATGACAATTCGATATCGTAATCTTGGTGGAACCTTCCACCGCATCGATCAAACCATCAGCGCAGTTCCTCATTGAGAGATGATCAAGCCAAATGTTGGAAGACCCGAATATCGAAACACCATCCCCGTCAGCCGTTCCTCTTAACCCGTAATGATCGACGGAGTCCCTGATTAATCCCCCGGAGGTAGACACGATATCGCTGATAAACAGGTTGTGAATTATGACGTTTTGAACGTATTGAATCATGAAACCCGCACCGTTCGCGATGTGAACTTGGGCGCCCCGACCGTCTATTGTTTTATGGCTTTGCACGATGAGTTCCTTTTGTAGTTTAATTGTCATGCTTCTTGCAAAGTATATCCACAACGGTTCTTTTTGGATGACGGCGTGACGGAGAGTTCCGGGTCTTGGGTTAATGACATCATTGTCGGACGGGTCGGTGACAACGTAATACCTGCCGGCTCTACCACCGGTGGTTCCTTTACCGAACCCGATAATACAATCGGTTATTTTCTTTCGGTTTTGGGCCCATTTGGGGTTGCATCTCCAGCATTTGTCAATTGGGTTTGTGGGCTTACATGGGCCATGATATTTTTCGATAATAGTTCTTCTTGTGAGATTGTAAGGTACGAGGTAATCTGTCATTGGATAATGGTCATCTTCTTCCGTGGCGTTCCATGATTGGGCAGCAGTTAGGAGAGTGGAGGTGAAGAGTAGAAAGAGGATTGGCTTAGTTAGGGCCATTGTTTTTGGGTGATTTGATCAAAAAGCCAAATTAATTAATTATTAATTGGCATATCCACCCAAAACAGTGACCCTAGCTAAGTAGTTTTAGCAATGATTAGATTTGATGGTGAGAAAATGAAAATTAGGGTTTTGGTTTGGGTTAATTTGATTAATGGAAGGTTTCTTGGCTTTTATAAGTAATGAGAATAGAGAATTGGATGGAGGAGGGGTAAGTTCTAACAAATTAAATTAGAAGGGATGGATGTTAATGAGTGTCTAATTATAGCAACTTGTGGGAATTTTCTTGCTCATTCTTTTTTTTTCTTCTATGTGCAATTTACTATTTTAGTCATTTTTTTAGAAATTTCAATCCCTTTACTAAATATTAATACACATACTTTTTATTTTTATAAAATTTATTGATTCAATTTTTTTTTTAAAAGATCGGTCTATATTAAAAAAAAATTTAAAAAATTATGTAAACACAACAAATAAAACATGACATTAAAATTAAAAAAAAAAACGATCATTTATAAGTTATCGAGTTCGTAAATTCTTAAAAAACGAACCAAGAATAACTCATTTTCGAAATCAATCACCCTAAACCGTCTTATCGCGACTGCTGGCACGGAGTTAGCCGGGGCTTCTTCCTCGAGTCCTATCATGATTGCGCACTCGACGAAAGAGATTTGCCGATTTTAATATTAGTTAGAGTCGAATTGAGATTTCTAAGAGGTGCCTTTTCCGAACAAAAGATTGAAGTTCAGCGACAACATTTTGAGAAGAACGATTAACTCCCGACAATCTCGTTTGACAATTAATTTTTGTTCTCGAAAATATACGAGCTCAATAATGTTTTGGACAATGTGTCTGTATTTTACTATTTTTGTTATTATTATTATGTTTTGTGTTTTTTTTTTCTCTTATGTCATGTTTAAATGAGTTTGTCTGTTTTATTTATACATGGACAACAATAAAATCCTAACTCAAATAACCTTAAACATTTGTTATAAATGAAAAGTTCACCCAAAAAATATTATGATAATTAGATCTAAGAAGTTTGTATCGCCTAAACTCTGCTACCGCTATGATTTTATTGACATTTATCGACGCTTAAACCAATGTCGGTGAAAGACATATGTGTTAGTAAATGATATTTTTGTTATGCGACGCAATAGTTCGATATATTAAGCGTCGTTTTTCCTATTTGTCAGCTGTTTTAATATTTGTAGGGATGTTTTTGATCATTTAAAATATTGATATAAAAAGTGTAAATTTTAATTATTAACTGTTTTTTTTTTTATCAATTATCTCAACTAAATTAAACAAAAATATATATTTCATTCTAATTTGAATAATTGATATTCAAATTTCTCAAAAACAAAATATTCATACTGAAAATTGAGTATGTGATAACTAAAACAAATATATTTATTACATAAAATAAATAAAAGATGCTCCTCAACTCTTATAGTTATTCTCTTGGTTATTTTCCTCTGATTTATTCCCCATCGTTAGTGTCTCTCCACAATCACTAGAACTTTAAATATTTGTCCACTTAAATAAAATTATAAAATCCTATATTGTGAGTTTACTATTTTATTTTCTTGTAAAATAAATAAAGATTCCTAGCTAATCATACATGAATTAGTTGTGATTGCTAAATGCTATCATCTTGTTAGTTCACACTTCACACTGCTTTTTATCAGTTTAGCTACCCTCTTAATCATAATAAATTTTAAAAATGGTTGAAGGTTCAAATTCTTAATAGAAATCAAATCATAATACATTTATTTTATTAAACAAAATTATTATAATTTAAGTTACTTACCCTAGTAGTTCAAAATAAAAATTGAAGAATTTATTTGCATTTGATATGAAAACTATAATTGAAATAAACAAAATTATGTGAAAAAGTAAATAAAATAAATAAAAAGTGTATGAAAAAATATTTTTTGATAAATTTTTAAATCATGATACAAAATAATTTTATATTATATATTTTTTTAATAACTTATGACTTTTGTTCACTTTGACACAAATCGCATATTAAATATATAAAAATAGAGCATGGTATTGAACACCATAATAAATATATTAAATTATTTAAAAATTAATAAATTTTTATTAAGGATGCGAGTTGAAATTATTTACTTAATTAATTTAATTATAAATATTAAATTTAATATATATATATATATATTTATTATTAATTGTATATTAGACCATTAGGAGGTTGCGACAAAATAAATAAGATAATTAGTTTTAAATTCAAAAAACTTAAAAAAAATGGCACATTAAGCAATAATTTTTCTCTAACTCGTAAATTTATCTTAAAACACAAAAGAATATTTACCAACTTTTATCTTTTCAATACTACTTATATATTTATCAACTTTACAAATTAAACCCCAATATTTTTCAAAATAAAAAATTATGATAAAATCAATTATAAATCAATAATTTATACACATAACAAATAAATTAAACATATTAAATAAACACAAATTATATTACACAAAAAAATAAAAATAACATGAAAACAACCATTATTAAAAAAACAAATTAAACATTATTAAATAAACACAAATTACACTGCTGCATGATTAATCATAAAATTACATCAAAATAAACATTATTAAAATATAACTAATAACGAATTATTATTTTTCATTTTGTGTTTTATTTTATTCAAATTTTTTATTTTTTTTAGATTTTTTTATCATTCTTAAACATTATTATAAATTTACATATTTAAAAAAATAATAATAAAAAATCATAGGATCAAAATAAAAAATTAACTTAAAAAAATATATATAAAAATAGGGATAAATTAAATATTTGACATAAGTTATATAAAAGATTAAATATCCAAATCAAACCTCTTTAAACTTCAAGGGCTTTTTTTATAAATTAATCAAATATTTGGGTTTATAAACTGTACCCACTAATATTTATGTTGTTTAGAGAATCTGGGTAAAAAAACAAGAAAAGAAACAGGGTCTGAATAAAAAAAGTTTCTATAAGTTTAATATTTGTAAAGTATGAAATGATAATGAATTTAAATTGTAAAAATATGATAATTTTAGATATTAAACTGATACTCTATTAGTGTTATACAAAAACTGATAATAATTAATTAATGAGTTATAAAATATAAACATATATAATACTTACAAAATTTTACAATTAAAAAAAAGAGAGTTAATTAATATAATTTAAATACTTAATTATTTATAAATAATAATAATTATTATATATAACTGTCACTTAACCAAAACTTTCCTAAAACTTGAATCATTTCAAGTTAATAAAATCTTGGATGACAAGACAAGAGAAAACTAGGAAAGATGGTGATGGGAAATGCCCAAAACACCCTTTTACTAGAATGATCTCATCTGCTGATTTCCTGAGATGAAAATGGACGGTTGGATTCTCTCGTGACGTAGTCGCCTTCCACCGTTCCAATGCAATACATCTAGGGCTAATCGGTCTCATTTGCTTAGGCCTCAATCGAACGCACACACTCTATCTCTTTCTATACAATCGCAGCAGCAGCAGCATCCCATTTCTTATCTGTGTATAATCATGGGCAAAGGTCCTGGTCTCTACACTGATATTGGCAAGAAAGCCAAAGGTAAAGAAAGAAAGAAAGATTACTGTTTTCTTTACCCTTCTTAGCTCCACGAATTTGGGTCTTGTTCCGATTTTGTACTGATTACATTTCCAATTTCATGTCTTTAGATCTTCTATACAGGGACTATCAGAGTGACCACAAATTCACCATCACCACCTACTCCCCAACTGGAGTCGTGAGTTTTCTTCTCTCCTCTCTCTAGATCTGCTGGTAGAACTTGAAAGTTTCATTTTTTATAGCCTACAGAGATGTTTTGAGAGACTTACGATATAGTTTTGTGTTTTATTTTTACGGGAGTATCTTATATACAAATGGGTTTTTCTCATATGCGATGTTTAAGGTCTGGCGTTGATGTTAAAAGCACCCATCACATTGGCTTCTTAATATCTTCAATATGTTCCAAGTTTTTTTTGAAATTTCAAGAATCTGCTATTGGTGCTCTACTTTGTACTCCTTTGATTTCGTTTGGTTGTTTCTTTTCCCCTCCCCATTGGGTATCATCCATAATCTAAAACCACTGTTTTTGTTGTTGAATTGATTGATGATTGGATAATGATCAGACGTGGTTCACATTATTAGATTCATTTGAGACATATTCGGTGTGATGATGATATAGAGTTTTAAGTTTTTTGTTCTGTATGATTCAGGCTATTACTTCCTCTGGTGTGAAGAAAGGAGATGTCTTTGTTGCTGATGTCAATACTCAGCTCAAGAACAAGAATATCACTACTGATATCAAAGTGGACACAAGTTCGAATGTGAGTAATTTGTTGTACTTAGCTTGAATTGTATCATTGGCTGTTATAGGTGTTGTAACTTGTACAACAACTTGACAATTTTGACACACTGAGATAAATAAGTTTTAAAGGCAGTGTTTGATGATACAACTTATGACTTAAACTAAAAGATTAAATGCTTATTTGAGTATTTAGATTGCTCAAATGAAGCAAAAAAACTTGTCCCAACACAGTAACATAGTAGGAAGACAGCTTTAACCCTGAAGAATATTAATCTTAAGTGATTATAAGGGTAAAATAGTATTTTAAGTATTTTTCTGATATCAATTCTTATTATCAAATCAACTTATATACAAGTACTTCAAATTTTTAGATATTTTCATTTGGTTTATTCAACATTTAATTTTCTATATACTTGACTCATTATTTTCTTAAAGTACATGAACAAACCTCTATTTTTTTTCTTTTGTACTAGGCATTCTATTACTACTATTCTTGTTTATTCACATTTGCTGAAGCATTTGATAATTTGCAGCTTTTCACGACCATAACAGTTGATGAAGCTGCTCCAGGGCTGAAGACAATCTTCAGTTTCAAGTTTCCTGATCAAAGATCTGGAAAGGTAAAATATAAGACCATAGAATTTCTGTTTCAGTTTTTTCCGTGGATCAATCTTTTTATCACATTCGACAATTAGAGCACTGTATTTGCATGTTCTTTCAGCTGGAAGTTCAGTACTTGCATGATTATGCGGGGATAAGCTCAAGCATTGGCTTGGCAGCTAACCCTGTTGTGAACTTCTCTGGTGTTGTTGGCACAAATGCCCTTGCTATTGGAACAGATCTATCTTTTGACACTAAAGAGGGTGCTTTTACCAAAATCAATGGTGGATTGAGCTACACAAACACAGACCTTATTGCGTCTTTGACACTGTGAGTAATTTTGTTTCAAAGTGAACACTTTTGTTTCAGATGAATATCAATTGGGTCCTATTTGACCTTGTCCATGTATTTGAACCCTCACTTTAGTCATTTAACCAGATAACAACCCCAATTAACCCACAATTTTCATTTGTTAGATCATGTCTAATCTAGATGCAGGATGATGATACTTGTGTTTTTTGAATTGTATGACTTAGGAATGACAAGGGAGATTCACTGAGTGCATCATACTACCATACTGTCAGCCCTTTGACAAACACTGCGGTTGGTGCAGAAGTAACTCACAACTTCTCGACCAATGACAATACAATCAACATTGGGACCCAGCATGCTTTGGATCCATTGACCTCGGTAAAGGCAAGAGTTAACAATTTTGGCAAGGCAAGTGCCCTCATTCAGCATGAATGGCGTCCAAAGTCACTGTTCACTATTTCTGGAGAAGTTGACACCAAGTCTATAGATAAGAGTGCTAAATTCGGTCTGGCTTTGGCACTGAAACCATGAAGAAAAGAAAAGAGTCTAGGATAAGGTCTAGACAAAGCCATCAAGAAGATCTGCTAGTTTTCCCTTTTCCCTCTTGTTTGGGGACATGCAATAATGTTAAAGACATATTTTCGTTTCGAATTTATCTTATTTTGGGCCGAGGGAAGGCTTGTGATTCAAACCTTTGACTCATAGTTAAGTTAACATTGGCACATATTTGGTGTACTTGTTTGAGAAATTTGCCTAAGAATCATTCTCTCCTACCTTTGAGTCTATGATTTGGGCAATTCTCTCATGTTATTTATTACTTTCATAATTCATATGCTGTTTTTGTATACCATTTTTACAACAGATCATCATAGATAGATAGATGAAGAAATCACTGATGGGTAGGAAGGGATGAGGACTGAAGCAGGCCATCACGAATCTGTTGAGCAACGTCGCGAACCGCTCCTGGTCCATGAGGGATGAAAATTGCAGAGGATTTGGAGGAAGCTCCGATTTCTTTCATCGTGTCAAAGTACTGAGTGACGAGAACCATGTCCATGACATCTTTAGCTGTGGTTCCTGGGACGTTAACTGAGAATCCCATAACGCTGTCTCTCAGACCGTCCACTATTGCTTGCCTCTGCCTGGCGATACCCAATCCAGCTAGGTGCTTAGCCTCTGCATCTCCTTCTGCCCGTTTTATTTGCACTATTTTTTCTGCTTCAGCCTTCTCATTGGCTGCAACCCTCAATCTTGCAGCTGCATTCATCATTATATATATATGATTAATGTGAAACTCATATATTAGAGAGACTGAAGCTTTAATTCGAATTATTTACCAGCATTGATCTCGTTCATGGCACGTTTAACATGCTCATCTGGTTCTATGTCGGTAATAAGAGTCTGAACAATCTCGTACCCGTAAGCAGACATGGCCTTTTCGAGTTCATCTTCAACAGCTTTTGCTATGTCGTTCTTCTGCTCAAAAGCATCGTCCAGGTTTAGCTTTGGAAGACTAGCTCTGATCACTGATGGAAACAGCAAAACAACAAATTCAAAAGGGTATATAATAAATTGGGCTTAGAAGTTAGAACATAGTAAGAGTTTAGAGACCGACCATCAAAGACGTAAGATGTGATCTGGGAACGAGTATTGGTTAGCTTGTAGAAGGCGTCATCTGCTTTGTGAGCCAAAGCACGGTATTGAATTGATGCAACAACGTTAACAAAGACATTGTCCTGTTTTAATGATAAATTAAGTGCATGTTTTAAAAGGAAATGAATGAATGAAAGAAGACCACCACCTTAGTTTTGGTCTCGCAGCGAACATCTAGCTGCTGGAGTCGTAATGTGAGATGGCCGGCAACCTGACTTCCAATGCACCAAGGCAGGAAATGGCAGCCTGGTTCCAGAATTTTCTCGAACTTTCCAAACTTCTCCTTTACAGCCACTGTAGATTGGTCTACTTTCACACAACATAAAAGATTACCCATCTTTCTCTGATCGATCGATAACCTGCACCATTCATATTTTTCAACAAATCAATCAAATTCACAAGTCTATACATCAAGAGAGAAAACAAGAGAAGAGAAGGTATTACCCTTTAAGGTTTCTGTAAAGTAGAACACAGAGAATGTTTACAAGGGATATATATATAGAGACTAAATGGCTGCATATGCAATATTATATAAACAGGATGAATTCTTATTCAAACATTTGAATTTGTAATTAATTAATTAATAAACATAATTTACAGAACTCGACCAGGGATAATGTAAGCACTATAAATTTTGTAGTTATCTCTTCTTAATTAATAATGGGTAAGTCATATATATCCTCAATGATATCATTTTATCATCACAATTATGACAATGACTTTACCAATATTATTGTGTTCATATTCAAAATTAAATTGAATTTATATAAAAGTCAGCTGTAGCTTGCTTGGGGGATTGATTTTAGGAGTAAATTATTAAACGAGCGAATAATGAATATAATAGATAATATTGGAACAGCCCCAGTTGGTACTAGGAATATGATTCGTGTTTTCTTAGTACAACAAGGTAAGGTAAGGTAACCTTCCAAGAAATTAATTCCATCATAATAATTAAATAATTAGTCCAAGTTTTAGCTTTCACAGCTCATTATTGACATATTATTATTATTATTATTATTATGATTATTATTATATGTGACATTGCTTGCTTTCTTCTTGTTCATTTCTAGGTGGTGGTCTCGTCTCCATCTATGTTACTATTTATAAATTATATATTTATCTAGACAAGATCATCTCTTATGAAAATATCAAGAAATAGTCATTTTAGCTTATTATAAGTTATCGTTTATTCAAGTTAAGTTGCTACTTGCTAAGTATATATATTGGATATTCTGTGATAGAAATAGAATCAAATACTTAAAGTCTTTGTTTTATTTAAATAATTTTGTTCGAATTTGTATTATGTCAACTTTGAACTATGTGATGAAAAGAGTTAAAATGTATTAATACATAAATAAAAATTAATTATTTAAATAGAATTTTAATTTGATTAATTAGTAGGTAAACTCTTTCTTTTATTGAACCAATATATCTTAGTAATAAGCTAATAATATATATGAATTTAATACTATTCCAGAATCCAGATTCCAGAGTAACACCTATTAATAGCTTTTTTATATTCTAAAATAATAATTTGTCTCTTAAAAAAAAATAAAAGGACCCTTTTTGGAAATTATTATTTTTTTATTTGTTTAAAAATTATTATTTTTATATAAATAAGTTAAACTTTAATTTGAAAGATCAAGTTTCAGTGTTTTTCTTATCTAATTCAATACATTTCTCATAAATACAAAGATATATTTATAACAAAATATTAATTTATATAGGCATGACATACAATAGTGTCTTCTACTTACTAAAAGAATTGATTTATTATTATTTTTATAAAATCTTTCTTTTTTAAGTTACTTATTTTATTAATTAAAATATTAACGTATTTTTTATTTAAATTTAAATATAAAATTTATTTTAAATAATTAAAACAATTAATTTTTTTTTTTTTATCAAACAACACATCAAACCAGCTCAAAACTATTTTTCTTCAACCTCGTTAATAAACTTTTACTTGCTAATGGAAAAAAATTGAAATATTAAAATTCTTACACAAATTTTAAGTAATAAAATAATATCTAAAATACTGTCAATCCTTTTAAGTTTGTAGAGGAGGATTTTAAATGATAGATGATATTAAAATTTGAAATTGGTCTATTAGTTAATTCTAATTATTTAGCTGAGACTTAGATAATCATACAAATAATTTGTAAAACAATTTTGATATTTAGAGAAAAAATTGAAACTCAATTATCTACTAAAAATAAAAATAAAAAATTATGTGCAGAATTCTTATTGAAAGATAGCATAAAAAATGAATTTTACAAAAAAAATATTACCACTAAATGATGTGTAATTAACGTAAAAACTCACATGAAATAACTAAAGAAGATTGTGCTTTTATCAAAAGTATCTGACATAAATCAAATATTCAAATCAAGTATTTTTATAATAATAATGATTATTCTTTTTCGTAATTCATTAATTCTAAATTTGGAAAACATAAAAAATGATAGGGTGACTAGTTTAAAAAAATGGTGTGCATATGCTGTAATATATGGAAGGAAACAAATAGTTTTAATTTAGAAATCAAAATATGAACAAGAATATTATTTTTACCACTTGTACAAGAATTTCAAGTGTGAATGACAAGCTAACCTGAAAGAAAAGTAAAAAAAAGCAGTTCAGATCTTCTGCTACCGATTGCCGTGTTCCCCTGTGGCGCACTAATCAGATTGCAGCATTATTAATTTAATAATAAATCAATCTGGGCAGGAGACGGAGGGAGGGAGAATCCGGAATCCGGGTTTAGGCCCGGGTTCACACAAGACGCCGTTAACGGAAGCGCCCGTTAACGCCAGGAAATAATATAATATTCAGATAATACCCAGATAAGATATCTTCGCTCTGATCTACACGCCCGTCGCCATGACCCTCATGTAAACCCCGCATACCCACCCATGAGAAGAACGCCTGCCGTTCATGAAAATACACTTACACGTCCATGTAAAGACGGAATTGACAGTCATATTATATTTACGTTTTTTAAATATTAGTTTAATTTATTAAATAATACAGGCAGCGATATAATATTCGCTTCAATTAATTCAATCTTTTATTTTCTAGGATTTTATATTTTTTTTTATTTAATTATTTTTTACCTCGAGACTCTCTGGAGCGAAGATATATATGCTTCAATTCATTTTAATAAAAACCTCATGTAAAACCCCCTTACCCACCCATGTGAAGACGGCTTGCCTACAATGTAAAGACACTTACCCGTTTATGTGAAGACCAAAATGACATGGATTTTATATTTCCGTTTATTAAATATTAATTCAATTAATTGAAGATGACATGCAGCGACCGAACAAATCTTCGCCTCAATTACCGGCTTGTTTTCTTTTCCAATTTTTTTTTTATTTCATTTTTTTTGCCCCGAGACTCTCTGGAGCGAAGATATATTTGCTTCCATTAAGTTTAATAAAAACCTCATGTAAAACCCCCCTACCCACCCATGTAAAGACCTATTGCCTACCATGTAAAGACACTTACCCGTTTATGTAAAGACCAGAATGACATGGATTTTATATTCCCGTTTATTAAATATTAATTCAATTAATTGAAGATGACATGCAGCAACCGAACAAATCTTCGCTTCCATTCCTTGGCTACATTTTTTTATTTTTTTTCCGTTTATTAATAAATGTTAATTTAATTAATTTAAATTGAAAATCAGTACACGACCAAATATTCGCTTGAATTTTGTTTTTCGAGTAGACGATTGAAAGCGAAGATTTCTTATTTTCCAATAATTTTAGCCTGACGTTCATGTAAAACAACCTCCCCTCACATGAGAAGCCAACTTGACTGTCATGTAAATTCACTTACCCGTGCATTTACATTCCACGAATAAATCTTCGCTTCTATGAATAGTTTTTATTTTACATTTATTTTTATCATTTTTTTATGAATTTACGATATCGAACGAATATTTATTCGCTTCCATGACTAGTTGATATAATTTCAATTTCCCGCTACAAGCCGACTATCCCTCAATTTCATTTTCATAAGCAACTGTTCATATTCTTCTCTCTCTATCTCCCGGCGATAATCCAAACACTGAACGTCGAAACCCTAGATATTTCGTTTATACTACAAGGATTTCTTCTGAACATGTCGGGTAACCAAGGCAACAACATGGAAGTGGATCATCCCATCGACTCCCGAGAGGTCGTCTTGCAAGTTTGTAGGAGCATAACCGAAAACGAAACTGCACCCACTCCGGCATCCAACGTCAATCCCAGCACTAAACCAGAGAGGTATGTTCATCTTATTGTGTTTATACTAATTTTACACATGTTTATTCAATTTATTTCGTTGAATACTGATTTATGCTATCCCACCCAAAATAATGACTTCGAGGTTTAATAACTTTACATATGAAAGGAAGAGGAAGAGAAATCCGAAGACGAATACTAAGTCGTCGATGACTGCTGAATCAGTTTCCACAGTTGCTGTCGAAGCTACTGATGTTGCTGCAGGTACTGATGAGATTTTACCACCACCTTTTCCCCCTAAAAAAAAACCAAATGTTATTCCTACCTCCACTCCAACTGTCGATGAAGAGTTACCAGAACCACCCCCAGAAACCACTAATATTTCTCCGTCTACTACCCCATTCGATGAAGAGTTTCCCCCATCTCCCCAAAAAACCAAAACCCGCAAGAAACGTAAACTGACATTTCTAACCAGATCATCACCTCATGGCCTCGCTCAACTCATTCCTCAATTGAGCGTAGAACAGAGGGAAGCCGTGAAGGAAATCGGGTTTGGTTCTCTTCTTACAATGGGCGTCTCCAAGTGCCTGGCTCATTTTTCCAGACACGTAGTCCAATGTTTTGACCCGGATAAGAGTTCTCTGGTATTGGCCAACGGTGATGAGATCCGTATCGATGAAGATCTCGTACAGCTCGTGATGAACCTCCCTAGAGGGGCAACGAACGTAGTCGAGTCCGTTGGGTTGGACAAGACTAAGGACCCAGATTACTTTAATTTCTTGAGGGATTGGAAGACCAGATGGACCGGGGATGACTCAAAACCTCCCGAAACACTTTCTATGATCCCCAAGATGTTAAGTAACACAAGTGCAGACAACGATTTCAAAATCGACTTTGTTGTCTTTGTTGTCTCAAGTTTTTTATGTCCAGTTCAAAATTCACGAGCAAGGTAAACATGTAGTCAAACCTATTATATGTGTAATTGTATTTGTGAATACTAACACATTTATTTTTTTCATTTCAGGTTCAAAATTCTGAAATCCTTAATGAATGTTGATAACATAAAGGAACTGAACTGGTGCCACTTCACACTACAACGATTGCTTGACAGTGTAAGAAGTTGGAAAGAAAAAGCCAGTAAAGATAAAAATCCATATTTCGATGGACCTATAACACTTTTATCGGTAAGTATTGTTGCCTCTCTTATATATGATTTATAGATATGTAATATTTTCTAACATGTTTCCCACTCCTTTACTCAAGATTTGCTACCTAGATGGTGTTTTTGTGGAAGGTGAACGTATCCCCTACGAGAGAAAATTTCCAATTATCTCCTGTTGGGATGACGTCAGTGTGTTAGAGTTTACCAACTTAGAAGGTCGTGCCGGTGGTTTTGGGCTGGGCAGGGCAAGGGCGCGCCTAGCAGTTGGACAACCCGAGAATCCAGTTGACTCGGTTGAAGTAAAAGAAGACGATAATGAGGTATGTGGAAACAATAAATTGACTCCCATTGTTCATTATTAGCCTGTTTTCAAGATTAATGAAGTCTGTTTTTCATAATGTACAGTTGCTGACCGCCAAAATCCTGCAAACTTTTAAAGATACAGCCCAACAGTTGAATTACCTATCCGGGGAGTTGGAGAAACGCAACATCGATCCGAAGCCCTTTTTTGAGGCCGGTTTCCTGAACCTCAGAGAGTCTGAAGGGTTCATGAAACACTTGAAGGTGGTGATCGATGGTCCGGTTCATGTAGGTGTGGAAGATCCTACAAGGGAGGCACTTGTGGACACTTTACCGTGTGCGGGCTTGAAAGTCATTAGTCCCCGGGTTGATTACACATGTGAGACTGCATTGGAGGACCATGCAGACAATCAAACAACACGGGTTGAACAGAATGATTTAGAGGATGCAGTTATGCCCCATCAAGAAAATCGTTCAGATCAGGTGGAACCGAATGATCTCGATGATGCAGTTCTGCACAATGAAGATCAGTCACTCCCTCTTGAAACGAAAGATGTTGAGGATGTAGGTCATGACATTGACGATGAATCACTCCTTGTTGAACAGGAAGTTGTACAGGCTGCATTTCATCCCATTCAAGCCAAGTCACCCCCTTTTCAACCGGACAAACCTGAGGATGCAGTTATGCCCCATCAAGAAAATTGTTCGGATCACGTGGAACCGAATGATCTCGATGATGCAGTTCTGCACAATGAAGATCAGTCACTCCCTGTTCAACCGAAAGATGTTGAGGATGTAGGTCATGACATTGACGAAGAATCACTCCTTGTTGAACTGGAAGATGTACAGGCTGCATTTCAGCCCATTCAAGGAAAGTCACCCCCTTTTCAACCGGACGAACCTGAGGATGCAGTTCTTCCCAACAAAGATGCCTCACCCCGTGTTGAACCAACTGATCATGATGGCGAAGTCAAGGAACCGGATGAGGTACAACCAGTGCAGACACCCACTCTTGAAGACGATGATCAGGGTGAAGGGAAGGAACCGGTTGAGGAACCCAAAGCGCAGCATGTTGAACCAAATGCTCAGGGTGAAGGGAATGAACATGTTGCGGAACCCAAAGCTGTTGCACCAAATGATCAGGTTAAAGGCAAGGAAAAGGTTGAGGCTTCTGATGCCGTTGAATCTTCTGAAGATGAAGATGAAGGTGATGGGGGGGGATGCATCAACATTAGAGAATATCCTAAGAGGAAGATCACGAAAATTCCTGTGCACCTTCGATCCCCCTACATGCAACAAGTTGCAGATATGTTGGACCACAACATAACCATCAAGGAACAGAGATTAGCCGATTTTGTGTTCGATGAAGACCTGCCTGAAATGTAAGTTACCTCTCATGCTTTTCGGAATTTCAAATATGAAATTAGTTAGTTATGGTCTTGTAAATGAATGTATTTTGCAGGGACGTTCTGTACGTAGGTGCACCGGGTAATATCACCCGTAAGCTCTTTCAAACGGTGAAAATGGGTCGTGAAATTGCGAGCGAAGTTGTGGACGCTTGGTCCATAATTGTGCACTTCAAATGCCGTAGGTTGCCAAGGCATGAGCCACGAATAATATGTTTTTCAACAATTTCACATGTAAGTGCTTCTCTTGTTTTGTTCTATGTATCCTTCAATGTTCATGACTTTGAGTCTCCCCCCTTATTTTGCAGGTTAATCTGCAGTATGATAGGACCTTATTTTGTCAATCCCTTGAAGAAGACATGAGAAACTACCATGTCACAAAAGAAGACATCATCTTCGCTGACCTGGTATGTACATATCCCTCAATTCCAAGTAACGAGACTGCCATAAAATAACAAATGTTTATGTTCTTTTTGCAGATATTCCTACCTGTCGTCACTTCTGGACATTTCTTTCTTGTATGTGTGAATATTAAAGACTCCCAAATAAATGTCCTAGACAACTCCGGTCGTCCGCATAGAATGAAAATTTTGGAGAAGTATGTCCAGTTGAGGAATCAAATCGATAGTTTTTCGACTTTCTTGGAAAGGCAAGGCATACAAAGATTTGCAGAAAAGGTTAAGATGTACAGGATAACGGCCCCAAAGCTGCCTTGGCAAGACCAAACAAACAAGACCGACTGCGGTGTATATTTAATGAGACATATGGAAACATATAGAGGAAAGATGAAGGGTTGGTCATGTGACATCAACGAAAATAATGTGAGTGTTTTTTATATGTTATTCTATGACATTTATCAATTTTAAATGTTCTTATACTTTCTCTTGTTCTTTTGAAGGCCGACGAAGCTTTGAGTACATTGAGGATAAAATATTTATACAGAATTCTTATGTCTGACCACAATGTCAATAGGTTCAAGTTAAAGACTGCAATTAGATCAAGATATTAGGGTTTTGTATGTGTTATACGGAATTATACTTGTACAGTAAATCTTATGTTCACACAGGTCAATTGACCTATTTTTAATGTATGGATGTTTGATATTGATTTATAACTTATAATGCAATTCAGATCTTAATGTATGGAAGGCAGTTCAGATCTTAATGTATGGAGTTATAATGAATTGCTTATAATGTATTGATGTTTGATATGTATTCTTGTACCCATATTTGTGAAATCCTAGACGATGTTATTTTCTTAACTGTATCTTTTAATATTCTTAAACGAAGATATATTCTTAACATGATCAAACTGATATGCTTGCAACCGTAATATTGACATGATGACCACCTCTTGAAACAGAATTATCTTGTTATGTCTTCTTGTGGCCTTCTTCTTCACTATTAATTTTCAAATTTCTAAACGAAGATATCTTCTTATGTTCCTTTTCGGTGCAATCCTTAATTTGATAATCAGAGACGAAGATATCTTCTTCAATATATGTTTGCAAATTACTAAACGAAGATATCTTCTTCACTATATATTTAGAAATTCCTAAACGAATATATCTTCATAATTTATTTTGGGGTACAATCGATATTTCGAAACTACGAGACGAAGATATCTTCTTCAATATATGTTTTCAAATTCCTAGACGAATATATCTTCTTAATTTATTTTGGGGTACAGTCGATATTTCGAAACTACGTGACGAAGATATCTTCTTCACTATATGTTTTTAAATTCATAAACGAAGATATCCTCGCAACTAAACATTTTCAAAATCCTAAACGAAGATATCTTCTTATGTTATTTGTTGGTTCAATCCATATTTTTAATATCCGAGACGAAGATATCTTCTTCACTATATGTTTGCCAATTCATAAACGAAGATATCCTCGCAACATGTAATGCACCTACCTGTGGTATGTATTGATGTCAATTCAAGAATGAAAACTCATTTATTAACTTCAACTACTGCTGTATCAAGATCATCACTCTCATACCCTCACTCTCACTCTCACTCTCACATTACACTCTCACTCCTTCCCGAATCTCTATCTACCGTTGTCTTTCCTTCAGTCATTAAGCGTAAAACTCATAAGATGGATGTAGAGATGGACCCAGACATGCTGGTTTTATCGCAGCAACAGCTGGAGCGATACTTAAGTCTGATCAACGATGACCCTGTCCCTTTTAGTGTCTATCATGTAGATGAGATTCTTCCTCTATTACGAATAAACGTTAACGACGGACTGATGGCCCACATGCAAAGCAGATGGGATACGGACTCTCGTTCTTTTGTTATTGGGGAAATGCACATATGCCCGACGCTAGAGGACTTTGCTTCAATCCTTAGGTGTGGTACAAATGCACTCATGATCTTGCCTGTCCATCAAGATCCTCATATGGCCGTCCACATTTGCGACAGCTTCTATGGATGTACAATGTTTGATGCTCTCTTGTTTACCCTCCAACATGGATTTCTGAATATGACAAACATAGACGAGTACATTTGGCGTGTCCAGGGAGCTGAGAGGACCATCAACCACACACAAAGCAAACTGATCATGCTTGTGGTTCTGGCTCATTTTTTTTTATGTCCGGCTGCAGGACGCCGGCCTTCGGAAAGGCTCCTGCGGGTAGTTCCTGCACTGATGGGAAACGCCCCAAACCTGGCTAGCCTGGTACTTGCTGAGACATTACTTGGTCTTAACGAATTTGTTCCCGAGGAAAACAACTATTCTCGCCGTGGATCACCTTTGGTTCTATACCTCTGGTTGTTAGACAAGTTGCATTGGTTGCCCCGTCCTTCAATTCCATACACTTCCTTTGCCAATCTACAAGTGCAAAGGGTCAATGGACTCGTGCCTCCGAATTTTATTTCGGATATTCACCCAATTAGGTTCATTGTTCCGTGGTATCTGTTTACTGAAATGATGTACGAGATGAGGGGTTCTCCATTCATCATTTTGTTGGGCCTTCAGGGAACTACCTCCTACTGCACAAGTGTCATATACAGACAA
This sequence comes from Impatiens glandulifera, assembly GCF_907164915.1. Classification (NCBI taxonomy): domain Eukaryota; kingdom Viridiplantae; phylum Streptophyta; class Magnoliopsida; order Ericales; family Balsaminaceae; genus Impatiens; species Impatiens glandulifera. The sequence continues at coordinate 28,834,181 of NC_061870.1, forward strand.
TTTGGCCTACGGAATCCCCTACCTTCAAATGGAGACAATCCTCCGGAGGACTTCATGTTTACTCCTCAACATCTTTACTTAGAGTACGCATCAATAATTGAAAATTGTTTGACGGTTTTCATCCCCAACCGATGGATCAATGCTGTGAACGAAGCCATTCAGCTATACATTCCACCCGTCATCGAACATGAGGTCGTGTCGCTGACAGGACCGATAGACGAGTCATCCTCTCATGAATCAGACTAGAGCTTCATTTGTATTGTTGAACATCTATACTTTTGGTTAATCTGTGCAGTACTTATGTAAACGGATTATGGAATGTTTTTTGTGTATTCATCAATATTATGAAGTTATGTTTGATTATAGTCAGAAGTTATATTTTACATTATGTAGTTCGTTTATTCTGTAGTGATATAAATCGACTCATTGTCATTAGCTTTGATTCATTCTTTGATTGCAATTTGGATGTCATGATCAATTCAAAGTATAATGTAAAACAACTGATCTGTTCGTGTAAACCCCTTCGATTGATCCATCGACAGGTTGCTCGCTTCCTTACACAATATCTAATCAGTAAATCGAACGGACATTTCTTCGCCTGTAAAACCCTTAAAAACGAAGATGATGTCGCATCCAATCTTTGAAGTTACATATTATTGTTGACACTTTCATGTCATACTGTAATGAATTGGAAAACGAAGAATCATTCGCCTGTAAGTTTCTATATTAAACAAAACATTGTTACGAAACGACATAATATTCGCTTGATCTTCATATTTCAGGTCGACCACATTCAACGGAAATGTATTGAAAATATCTTTCATCATTGAAAAAAGAAAAGAAGTGTGTTTTCGTATAAAACCCTATAAAGAAATCATTTCATATTATGGATTACTGTATGTAGCCTGTAATGACATATCAAATCGGAACAGTGTGCAGTATTGTTGTCACATCAAAAAAATTAATAAATATTGTATTTTAATGAAGTTGCAAATTATGTTTTTTTTTCAATTTTTAAGCACATGACTTCATCTAATTATATTTGAAAAGAAGCGAACATATATTCGTGTGCAGAACTAATTTGAAGCGAATAAATATTCGTTTGAATGAATTCTAGGTTGACTTACATGTGAAACACACAACCCCTACATGAGAATACCCTTTACAACTGATGTAAGTACACCAACGCTTGTATGTGAAGACCAAAATGATGAATGAAAGGGGGAGGAAAATACACGCCGCGAATAAATCTTCGCTACAAACAATTTTTCAATTTCTATCCGTTACTCACATTTAATTTTTATTTATAATCATTACACATCGAATCGGACCAAAACTTACATTTAAAATTATGGCAATGATATGACTTATGGGCAACGTATACTTAGCCAGAAGAGTAGATATGATAATACTTTATTATTTTTAACAAATTCGTTATTTTATTAATGTTTAATGACATTTGCATGAAAATATAAATAACAAATAATTATTATAATTCGACGTACAAATTTTCATTACAAGTTTCATAAACATTTCCCCGTTTCATAAACATTTGTACATTTTGACAATATTAAGCTGCATCTCCAGCTTCAAGGCATCTCCATTGAAGCAACCACAGCGGATCTCTCACGCATAACTGGGGTCATACACCTGTTGAGTTATCTCTTGAGATGTTTTCCATCCCAGGGAATCTCCCAAATGGTACATCCTAGGTAAGCAACCACAGCAGTGTACACGAATGATCTTCATTTGATCGGTAGTTTCTACTTGAGTTACCAAGCATTCGTGTACACTGAAGATGTTTTCCACCAGTTGATCTTGATTGTACAAGTTTTCCATCACAGAGAATCTCCCAAATGATACATCCCAACAAACTATATGAAAAAAACACACGCTATCAACATAAACGCTCAATAGATATTTCATGCTGCCGACGAAGATTGTTCATGTAATCCCTACATTTATAGCAAAAAGAAAATCTGTTTTCTTCATAAATTATTCAGATCTATTGATTCAGAAAAAGTAAATTTCCCGTGATGAAATATCAAATCCGAACAGTGTGTAGTCACTTTGTCACATCATGAGAAAGTAATTTCATTCACGAAAAAGTAATAACACTTAATAATATTAAATAAAATAAATAATTCAATATTGTCATTCACATTATATTAACATAATAAATTATTTCAACATGAATAAAAACATTTTCATGAATAATTATAAAATTATATTCAATATATTAACATTAATTCTTTTTATTAATTTTTAATTAAGGTTTAATTATTAAGCTTTTATTATTTTTAATTAAAGTTTAATTATTTTTAATATTTTTTAATCTTATTCTTTTAATATTAACAATAATCCTTTGTTTTGTCACATCATGCAGAAATTATATGTCATCATTGAAAAAGAAGTGTGTTTTTGTATAAAACCCTATAAAGAAATCATTTCATATCTATGGATTCAGTAAAAGTATTAAGCATGTCATGACATGTCAAATCGGAACAGTGTGCAGTATTGTTGTCACATTACAAAAAGTAAAAAATAGTATATTTTAATACAGTTTCCAATTCATTTTAATTTTATATTTCAAAACACATGCATTCATCTAATTATAGAAGAAAAGAAGCGAACATATATCCGTGTTCAGTGAAAATTGCAAATTATGAGAAACTAATATGAAGCGAATAAATCTTCGCTATAATGAATTATAGGTTGACTTACATGTGAAACACACAACCCCTACATGAGAATACCCTTTACAACTGATGTAAGTACACCAACGCTTGTATGTGAATACCAAAATTAATGAATGAATGTGGGTGGAAAACACACGGCGCGAATAAATCTTCGCTTCAAACCATTTTTCAATTTCTATCCCCTGGATCACATTTCATTTTTATTTATAATTCATTACAGACATATTTTTGTACGTTACATCATATCTTAAAGTAATCATTATACATCGATTCGGACCAGTCTTCATTATTTTAGATAGGGAACATCAATCATAATTTATATATTGTTAATTAAAAAGTTTAGGTGATGTTTGATCTACACTTACTATAATTAAAAAATTATAGTAACAAATTAAAAAATGAAAAAATTATTCAAAAAATTATTCATACATAACAAAATTATTCATACATACATCATATCTGAATACTACGGTCATAAATTAAAAAATTAAAAAATTATTCAAAAAATTATTCATACATAACAAAATTATTCATACATACATCATATCTGAATACTACGGTCATAAATTAAAAAATTACATTTACTATAAAAAACATTATATGAAATATTAAATTATTCATACATAACAAACCTTTTATTTATTACATGAGTGTCAAAGTAAAATTTATATATTGTCATATATATTTGAAAAAAAAAATTAATGAAATTTAATTCACAGCTCAAATAAAAATGAAATTAATACACTGAAGCGCCAAAAAATTTTCCACATGTCAAGTCAACTGTCACAAAGTCTCAGGCTTTGTGACGACGGCCAGTCAATCGCTACCATCGAATCAAATGTCATTCGTTTAGATTGGATACGATCTGTTAGATTGGCAGAGCGAAGATTTGTTCGCTTATTCAGGATCGAGAAGCAAATAGTTGTTCATTTGGTTGGAATTTTTTTTCAAATCATGTGAAACAAGAAAGACATGTACTAAGCGAAGATATATTCGTACATTGCGGAGTTCTGCACGAACACATCCTCGTCCATTGTAGTATGTTACTTTTCATAATGAATAATTACCTTTCACACTACAAAAGCGAATATCGCTTCGACTCGTACGAAGTTAATGAGAAACTCCTTATTCATGTTTGTGAAAACCGATACGGCCTAATGAAAATACATTCACACTAACAGTGCACGGTGCCAAGTAAAACCGTAAAACATCTGAATCCCGAATCCGGCCGTCATACGTTATTCGACCATCTGACCTAGCGCTGTCGTATCCTGCATTTCGACTACGAATCCATTTGTCTTCCGGTTAGTATCTTCGGCTCCAGCGAAAATGGTAAGAAGTGTTTACGGTTGCATGCTTGAGTCTATTTCTTTTTCTTAGTTTACGTCATTCGAATCTAAATGTGACTTTAACATCTCAGAATCAGGATTCCGATATGCAAATAGTTCCATATACTGAATCCACGACTGAAGTGAACACACTAAGGTAATTACGCGAATGTTACAATTGTTAAAATTTTACTATATTTGGATTAGGTAAATAAGCCAATTTGCTAATGATAATGTAGTGTTCAACAAAGGAAACGAAAACCCGATTCATCAGGCACGCCAACGACACCACTGGATATTCTGGCCAACGCGGCGAATGAAGCACTTAGTGAGAACCAGGTTCAGAAGAAAAGAAGAAGGACTCGTGACCCTGAGGTCGATTTCAAGAGCAGAACCTCTCCATCGGGCCTTCATCACTTGATTAACAGGTTATCTGAAGAACAGAAGCAGGCTGTGAGGGACATAGGATTTGGTTCCCTTCTGTCCCTTGGCATATCAAAATGCCCACTTCAATTCTCACGCTGCATTGTGAGTCTATTCAATCCCAGAAGGAGGAGCATCGTCCTACACAGTGGAGAGGAGATGCAGATTGATGAAGAGGATGTTCAATGTGTATTGAACATACCCAGAGGTGAATTAGTTGTGGCAGAGTGTTTGGGAAATCACACGGACGACAAGGTGTACAAGGACCATCTCACGGCGTGGAGAAGGAGATGGGGATTCGAGAACAGTGGAGGTCCTTCAACCTACCAAATGCCTGACAAAATTCTACAGAACACAGAAGGAGACAGTAACTTCAAGATGGACTTCGTGGTGTTTGTTGTATCCAGTTTTTTGTGGACATCCCAAAATCCACAGTGCAGGTATACCCAAAGAACCTAGCATTAATTCTGTGATCTCATTTAGAACTTCAATATAATTTTAAATGGCTTGAGTCAATACTTTTTTATTTTCAGATTCAAAGTACTGAAATCCCTCCAGGATGTATCTAAAATCAAAGACTACAACTGGTGCAAGTTCACGTTAGACGGGCTAGTCGACAGTGTTTATAAGTGGAAAGCAAAAAAGACATCCTATTTCCATGGACCATTAACCTTTCTTTTGGTGAGTGTAGAAATCTATTGGCTGGAGGTTGTCCATTCATAATTTTTTGATGACTTTGAACGTAACATATATTTGTTCATGCTAATGTATCAGTTGTGCTACTTGGACCGTGTGGTTGAGTTCAAGGTAAACAGTAAGATCTCCAGGAGTTTTCCTATTCTAGGATGCTGGGACGAGAAGAAGATGTACGAAAGGGTTGAGTATGAGGCTGCACAGGGGGGGTTTGGACATGGTAGGGTGGTTGCTCGCATAGCCATGCCGAATGAGCAACCACCGATGCAACAAAATGTGCAGCCAACACCACCACAAACTGGAGATGACCATCCAACTGAGCATGCTCCAATTACACAAAACCTGGCGTCATGTTTGAGGAAGGTTGCTGCCGCTGCCGAAGAATTGGCACAAGGGGCTAAATATCTGAATGAGATGCACCAGATAAACGCCATGGAACTTGTACAGTCTGCGTTTGAGCCCTTGGCCACGGTGCTAAACTCCAATGCAATCCTGAGGGAAGGCTTACAGCGGAGTCTGGACCAAAACAAAAAGCAGCAGCCCAGAGGAAGTCCTACCAACAACCCTGCCAACACCAATCCAACGGCCCCATCGAACAAGAACACATTCACCCCCTCCACCGAAACGAAGACAAAAGCCAACCACCCACCAACGGCCCCAGCCAACAAGAGCACACTTTCTCCCAACATCCAGAAAAATATCAACGCAGACAACCAAGCCAAATCCAACACCCATCCTCTAAACACCCTAGACCACACACAACCCACCCTCACACCAACACCCCAATCCCACAAGAACCCCCTTCCACTCAAAACAGTTACCCAAACCCCAGCCCCACCCCCTCCAATGGCACAAGCCAAAGCCAACCCCCTTCCTCCAATCATAACCACACCCCCTCCAGTGGCACAAGCCAAAGCCAACCCCATTCCTCCACTCAAAACCACACCCCCTCCAATGGCACAAGCCAAAGCCAACCCCATTCCTCCAATCAAAACCACACCCCCTCCAATGGCACAAGCCAAAGCCAACCCCATTCCTCCAATCACAACCACACCCCCTCCAGTGGCACAAGCCAAAGCCAACCCCATTCCTCCAATCATAACCACACCCCCTCCAATGGCACAAGCCAACCCCAAAACAAACCCCATTCCTCCACTCAAAACCACACCCCCTCCAATGGCACAAGACAAGCCCAAAGCAAACCCCATTCCTCCACTCAAAACCAGACCCCCTCCAATGGCACAAGACAAGCCCAAAGCAAACCCCATTCCTCCACTCAAAACCACAACCCCTCCAATGGCACAAGCCAAACCCAACTCCCAAAACAGAAACCAACACGAACCCCAGCACTACAACCACCCCAGCCTTGCCTCCTACCCTAATTATCCAAAAAAAAGAGGAAGCAGGACCTTCAAAGGCCTTAAATGTCCAAAGAAAAGCCCCACGAAATTTGAAAACTGATTGGTTAACCGATGTCATCCAAACCGAAACCAACAAAAACTCCCCTTCTTTGGCGATAGTTAAAAAGGAACCTGAAGAATACATCTCCAAGCTACCACAGCCACTTCAAACCGCCTCGTCATTGGAGACAGTAAAGAATGAACCTGAAGAAGGCATCTCCAGTCTACTAACGCCATTTCACACCGCCTATTCTTTGGAGATAGTAAAGAATGAACCGGAAGAAGGCATCTCCAGTGTACTACCGCCACTTCAAAATGGCTCTTCTCGTCCAAACATGCAAACGACAGAATGGGTTAAAGCATTGGAATTGCCTACAGCTTTGAAAACACCACAATTCAATAAAATGTTTAGGGATGACAAGAAACTAACAAACTTTCAGAAGATTTTTGTGGGTTTCGTATTTGCTGGAGGACTTGATCCAAGGTAATGTTTGCTGTAAATGCTTAATTATTCATAAAAAATAGGAATTGCACACCATCTTGAAAAATGTTTTGCTGTTTTCATGCAGTGAAATGTTATTTATTGCGGAACACCTATGTCTACACGTGACGCGCGGGGACATGCTCACAATGGCTAATCAAACCTGGGTAGACAGTATGATTATTGATGTTTGGTCATACATTTTGCACAACCTTTGTAGGAAAAATGTCAAATCTCGTTACAAGAAGATTTTCTACACAACCGTGCTCACCGTAAGTTGTACTAGCACTGTTATTTATCAATTATGTTATTCTTGTGAGACTAAAGACTGCTGTAAACAGATTTTTCGTGAAGGTGGGATAACTACGCGAGAAAAATTCAATGACAGGTTCTGTCTAGAAGGTCGTGCTTTCCAAATTTCAAAAATGGACCTCTGGGAAGTGGACCTCGTAAGTACATCTCTGGCTGTCATACCTTATAATATCATTTACCACTCAGTTCAAATCTAATCTTTTCTAATTCTATCCACAGTTGTTTTTCCCAATCATTGATGACAGACATTTCTACCTTGTTTGCTATAACTTCATACAAAGGCAATTTCAAGTAATTGATAACCGGGAGTCACCTATGCAATCGCCCTTCGAAAGAAGATATAAGAATGCAAAAATCTTGGTATGACACTACAATTAAAATTTAAAACAGTTCAATTTTGGAATTCTAGTAGCACTAAAATACATTACATAATGTTGTTTGTAATGATGTATCAGGATGACTACATTCAACAATATATGAACGATGTAGACCCCGTTCTTGCTAAAAAGTATGGCGGTTTGGAAAAGATATGTCTGAAATTGCCATGGCAGGATTCAAAGAATTACACTGACTGCGGCATTTTTTGCATGAGACACATGGAGACGTATGAAGGTGAGGTGAAGGGGTGGAAAACTGGCTTTGGAGTTAAAAGAAATGTAAGGAACCAAATAAAGACATTGAGGATGGAATACTGTTGGCGTGTCATTGGCTCGGAGCTAAACAAGGCCAGGAGCGATGTCTACAATTCCTGCCGTAAATGGATAAGTCAATGAATTGGGAACTGTATACATATTGTGGAATTAAATTTTACAAAGAATTTTAGTTCACATGAGTACAATAATGTACTCATAGACAGATGGGGTAATTAAACTATTCCTATAATTGTAATGATTTATTGTTACAGTAAAGAATATGTTGTGTAATTTCAATTCTCAAAAATTGTTACTTCACATCCTCACACTAATGAACGTGTATACATGAAGTGTGTTTTTTATGAAATTTGATTTTCAAATACTTGTTCAATTATGTGTTAAATGAATAAATTAAGTGAAATAAACATGATCCGCATAAATATTCGCTTCAAAGACCTTCTCTTCATAAAATATAGATGTGAAGCCTCGAATTTCATGAAAGAAATATGAAGAGAATAAATATTCGCCTCTTAGACATATTTTCTATGAAGCGAATACATATTCGCCTCACGTTATTGATAATGTAAAGCCACCATCTCATCCATGAGAAGCGGGATGACTTGTCATGTCACTGCACTTACCCCGACATGTAAATACCAGTTTCAACATATAGATCAATTTCATCAGACAAATATGGTTAGGTTCAAGCGAAAACATCTTCGCCTCAGTATTATGTTTCATTTTCTCAATTTGCAACTAAAAGGATACTTAATATTAGTTGACTTGGGGCGAATAAATATTCGATTGATATAGGTGTTTGTAATTTTTTAGAAATGAATTAGTGTGGTCATTCATTTGGTATTTCATAAAACTTCGCATGCATACATTCGACCTTATTCTTTGTTTCAAATCCAACGTACATACAATACTATATACATATCAGATTTCACATGAAACTGGAATTCGATAGTTGAGATGACAAAAGAACAGTGAACGGAGTATTGGCGTCCATGCTGAAACTTTCGTCCCATTGTTGAGGAGTTGAGAACTGAGGAGTTGTCGTTGGCATTGCACTTGATGGCTGGAAAGGAATATCAAATTTATTTAAAAGTATGTTATTATATGAATATTAATAACACAATTATTAGTAAAGAAGGGTAAGTCAGCAATTTCATACCGGAATATGTGATTCACTAGTTATTCTTGTTGATTTTCGTTTTCTTGAGTTCTTCTCCAGTCCACATTTCCTTCTCTTACCCGACTTTGTTGGCTTCTTAGTTTTCATTCCTTTTGCTTGAACAGGGGCACCCTCGGCCGAACGTGATAAACCGGTTGGTGGAGTTTGCATATTTATACTCTCCTGCAATTTTTTATCCACAAACGTGCACTGGCTCAGCATGATTTCTTTGACATGATTGTAAGTGTCATCTCTTTCGGCTGCCTTGTTAAATAAATGCATGGACAACCCACACAAATCTCTGTATCTTATGTTATGAAGCTCACTCGGATCAACATTAGTACTGTCCACGATTGGATCAGTTCCAAATATTCCATCTTTGGCTGTTCTTGTCCACCTCTTCAATATCAACGCCGGAGGAATCTTCAACACGTCAATCGTTGTGAAAATCTTTAGGATGTGAGCACACAAAATCCCTCCAAATTCAAATTTACAGCAGCTACACTCGATATTCTTATCGTCATTCTTATGAACTATAACTGTATGAGAGCATCTCCTAGTGTGGGGTGTTACCTTGTATTTTCTGTGTGTGTCAACATCCTCTAACATTTCAACACCACAATCATGCGACATAAACCATTGTTGTTCAAAGCACTTAAAGACCTCTGGGGTGTAAACTTTGCAGGCATCCTTTAAGATCAAAACTGGATAGTTAAGACTTTGTTGGCTGGTAATTGATTTGAAATCAGCCTTCAACACATCATATCTTCTTTCATCAAGTAGTCTTTCAAAGTGTTTGAAAAATTCTAAAAACTTGTGTTTGTAGGAGCAGTACCTTTTCAACATACTGTTCATACTCTCACTTCTCTGTGTTGTCGTCATATCAGCACAAAACATTTGTCGTCCATACACTAATGCCCACTTTCGCCTGATGCTAAACATGCGTTTCAACCAATCGTTGTTTTCAAGCCCGTAGTTTGTCAACATTTGATTCCAAGCTTCAACAAACTCTATCTCTTCTTCAAAATCATATATACACGAAGAAAAATCCTTAGAAAAATCTCTGAAATTATGGAACACCGAGCTAAGATGTATGGCTGCATTTTGAAATATGTGCCAAATACAGAGACGATGATTTGTTTCGGGCCATTGAGACGCCAAGGCCTTAGCCATGGCAGCGTCTTGATCTGTAAGAATGGTTTTTGGTTTTTTCCCATGCATAGCTTTGGTGAAAGTCTCAAACAACCAATCAAAAGTCATCGCAGTTTCATCGTATAATAGAGCTGCTCCAAAAAGAATTGATTGTTTGTGATGATTGACACCTACAAAAAGCGCAACTGGACGACCTTCATTATTCTTCTTGTATGTGGTGTCAAAACTGACCACGTCTCCGAAGTATGAATAATCGGACCGCATGTTGGAATCACACCAAAAAATATTCGTTATCAAATCGTCCGCATCAAGTTGAAAAGCATTATAAAAACCAGGATCATTGGATTGTTTGTTCTGCAAATACTCTAATACACCCCCTGTTTCCCCAAAATTACACTCTCTGGTTCTTTTCGTGCGCAGGTAATTTTTGTAATCCTCAGGAAGAAAACCTAGATTCTCCCTTCCACCGATTTGTTTAGACATTAGAGCATGTGATGACTTAGGAGGAATTCCCACGTTAGTGGCCATCTCGATATGTAAGCCTGCAACTGCAGAAATATTCCTATGGCATCTATACAGGTGAGTTTTCTTTGGACTTGCAAGAGGATGACTATGATCACTAATAAAATTTACCACTTGGAACTTTCCATTGTCTGCACGCTTTATCCTCAATTTCGCTTCACAACAGAACCGAGTCACAGAACGTCTACGTTTCACATAGACATCACGTTTGTCCTTTCCCCGTTCACCCTGTGCACTACAACAAAAAACTCTATCCAGTATTTTACCCTCCTTGTCTACGTGTTTTGAACTGCGCCTTATACCAAATCCTATTAGTTTAGCGTATGCTAAGTAGAATACGTAGCCTTCTTCTTCACTCTCAAATTCTCTACCTAAAAGTGGAATGAAGTTGGATTCGATGTCCTCCAAAGGTTGGCCATTTCCATCGAAATTCAATTGACGACGACAAGTAGCAGATTCGCTGTTCAGTTTGAACAAGTGGAAAATAAAGGTTTGTAGATTATTGGAAAATGAAAACAATATAAGCGAAGAATGCTTCACTTCAACAGTATGAAGATTGTAATATTAGGCGAATATAGTTTCGCTTCATAAGATATTATCTCATAATATAGTAGTGAAGAGATCTTCGCTTACATGTGCACTACAAAAATTGGAGAAGTTAAAAAATGTTACCTTAAATCAATAATATCATTCTCGTCCATATCATTCTCGCTGAGACGTATTCCTTCCTGATAATCAAAAAGAACAGAACATTTCATGTCGATGATTCAAAAAACATAGAAAAGGTTGGGAAGAAAAGTAAAGGAGGTATAGATGACATTCAAAAACATACCATTTTATAATTTAGGAAGACGGATTGATATTATAATGAAGTCTCCGGCGAAGGAGAGGTCGATGGTAGACAATGTAGTATAACTCCGGCGAAGAAATGGTCGTACAGTAGAGAGAGAGAAGAGTACAAAGTTGTCTAGCTTAGCAGCATGGCTTGCTGCATGCAGCATTTAATGAAAAGGTGGCAGGTGTTAGGTGGCGGTGAGGTGACTTGTTAAAAAAATTATTTCATTTTAATAATTAAATGACAAAAATTATTATGAAATTAAATTAATAAATCAATCAATCAATCAGTAAGCGAAGATTTCTTCACATTATTGTTTTGACAATTGTTTCACAAATATTATTTTGACAGTAGTTTTAAAAAATATTAATTATTTATCAAATTTATACTTCAATTTATACAGTATTTGTTAATGTTTCAAGATTTAGTTAAATATAAGGCTGATGTTTAAAAAAAAACAATTCGAAGAACAAAAAACATAATTCTGAAATCAAATATGACATTGAATTTTCAAGAATGCAAAATATTCAAATATTAAGTAAAAAATTAAACCAACACATGTCTATTACAAAAACAAAGGCTGCAAATCACAAGCAGCAATGGATTCTAGCAAGCTTGTGTGAGGAACACCAAACACATCCAAATATGTCTTCAGAGGATTCTCTGCCTCAAATACCCAAACAAGTTCATTAACATCGTGCCTAGACTTGTCGTATACAACTATAGTTTTGTCGTCCTCGGGCTCGACAAATGGATTCTCCATTTCTTTAGTTGTACCTCCTCCAGCAATTACAAACCCCATAAGATCAAGTTTGTAAGCCGGGATGAATTCCCCTGCAAATATGAAGGTGTAACTGTCGAAGAGTTTGGGCAGCTGAAAGAAAATACAATACATTATTAGTAATGATGGACAATTGAATATCATATGGAGGAGGGAATAAGACAAAACTTACATTGTTCAAATAACGCATTCTGCCAGCTCTTGGACCGCCCACAGTCCCATGATTATCTCGCTGCACCTCGTATGGTTCCTCGTCCACGTAACAGTTAAATCTGATTGATGATTTTATCCCTGTATAAAAGCAATAGGTGTTTTTAGTTTCATATATGTGAAAATGAATATTGAGTTAACAGTAAAGGGTTAAGAATGACAGAGTCTCACAATCAATGGTAAGGACCCAACTCCCGTTCAATATGCCCTTCAATACTTTGATAGTGCGACCGCATCCACCATTAGAATCGGTGGATGCTATGACGTGGGTAACATCGTCTCGCCACCTCATTGACACCGTGGCACCACATGTGTTAGCATATTGTTGCATCAAGTGCTGTTTAAGAACAATCATAAATATTTCAGTTAAACAGGATGAAAACTTAAACAATATGGAAAAAAAAGGGAGAAATGTAACGAAGAGTACTATCTCTTCACTTGTTAATTGATTTGGGCATAAAATCCAATCTTTGCCAAAGTTTTGGACGGATGCTGAGGCAGCCTGCACGTGCATGGAAAAAAAAACGGTCTTTGTGAGTATGTACTAGGGTTTCAGGGAAATAATATCACAAAACACAACACTAGGTAAGTTTTCCTAAATAACATTGATTTACAGTCAAGGTAACATTTTGAGAGTAGGGTTTCCAAAAGATTAAAGAGACAACAACATCACATAACAGAATCTAGTGTAGTAGTTCCATAATCCTAAATATTAAAAGCTACTAGTCAGGAATACGTACCATTGTGGAGTCGTGAAGATGTGGATTCAGGTTCGGTCGACGGGGAGCCGGTTACGAATCGCCGTGAAAAGGAGGCAGGAAGAGATAGAGATGAATCGGGCGGAAATGATAATAAAATAATCATATTAGGGGGTATATATATTCATGTAACCGGGGCGAACATGTCTTCTTTCAAAAAGCGACTATTCATTCCATGTAACATGACACAGGGACTAGGGGCGAATAAGTGTTCTCTCGAGAAGCGACTATTCAATCCATTTTACATGGAACATGGTCTAGGCGAACAAATGTTCTTTTCCAGCGAAAAAATTGAAATAAAGAAAAAAAAGTAATGAATTAATTGAAGCAAATATATCTTCGCTCCAGAGAGTCTCCAGGCAAAAAAAAAGAAATAAAAAAAAAATAGGAAAAAAAAACTAGCCGGTAATTGAGGCGAAGATTTGTTCGGTTGCTGCATGTCATCTTCAATTAATTGAATTAATATTTAATAAACGGAAATATAAAATCCATGTAATTTTGGTCTTCACATAAACGGGTAAGTGTCTTTACATGGTAGTCAAGCGGTCTTCTCATGGGTAGGTAGGGGGGTTTTACATGAGGTTTTTATTAGAATGAATTGAAGCAAATATATCTTCGCTCCAGAGAGTCTCCAGGCAAAAAAAAAAAAAATAAAAAAAAAATATGAAAAAAAAACCTAGCCGGTAATTGAGGCGAAGATTTGTTCGGTTGCTGCATGTCATCTTCAATTAATTGAATTAATATTTAATAAACGGAAATATAAAATCCATGTAATTTTGGTCTTCACATAGACGGGTAAGTGTCTTTACATGGTAGTCAAGCGGTCTTCTCATGGGTGGGTAGGTGGGTTTTACATGAGGTTTTTATTAGAATGAATTGAAGCAAATATATCTTCGCTCCAGAGAGTCTCGAGGCAAAAAAAATGAAATAAAAAAAATAAAAAAAAATCCAAGAAAATAAAAGATTGAATTACTTGAAGCGAATATTATATCGCTGCCTGTGTTATTTAATAAATTAAATTAATATTTAAAAAACGTAAATATAATATGACTGTCAATTCGGTCTTTACATGGACGTGTAAGTGTATTTTCATGAACGGCAGGCGTTCTTCTCATGGGTGGGTATGCGGGGTTTACATGAGGGTCATGGCAACGGGCGTGTAGATCAGAGCGAAGATATCTTATCTGGGTATTATCTGAATATTATATTATTTCCTGGCGTTAACGGGCGCTTCCGTTAACGGCGTCTTGTGTGAACCCGGGCCTAAACCCGGATTCCGGATTCTCCCTCCCTCCGTCTCCTGCCCAGATTGATTTATTATTAAATTAATAATGCTGCAATCTGATTGGTGCGCCACAGGGGAACACGGCAATCGGTAGCAGAAGATCTGAACTGAAAAAAAAGAAGCCAGTTAGAAAAAACACAAAAATAGGTTCACAAATACCAAATTATTGCACATGTAAATGATGTCATCAATAATAAGGGTGCGAAGAAAAATTAGGCTGCAGTAATATTTTGCCTACTAAGTAGAGAAATTGTTAATCTGATGAAGGTGTTGATGATGGTCAATTGGTTATTAAAAATTTAAAAACGTTAAAAAGTTAAACACACATACTGGAAGACGATACCAATAAGAATATATTTTTAAATGTCTAAAAATCAATAAAAGTTTCGAAATAACTTGGATTAAGTGTTAACTCAACTCTAGGGTACATTGAATTATAATGAAATGCAAAGAAGTCGATTCACCAATAATTTGGAATAAACTTAACCTTCAACAAATTTAATATCTACTCCTCAATAATCACATTTTTTTTTTAAATTTAAACGAATTATAGACGAATTTAATTCTCGACAATCAAACTAAATTAAGATAATTCAAATAGGATGAATACATCTAAAATAATATTTGAGAGTCAAATTTCTCACTTACATGATCTATTATTTGACTTGTTTGTTTTGATTTTTTTTTTGATACATTTTATTAATTTTTCTTTATTAATGCGATATATCATCTTTGAACGAAGAAGAAATTATACAACATTTGTAACCATCAAAACTGAAATGTCTAGTATTTGACATCCTAAAAATCATGAATTCCACTTAGCCTTTTAAATATTAATGAAATATGTGATATTGATTTTTAAAACCATTCTATAAATTAATATATATATTATAAAGATTTTTTTTCTAATTTATATTATGATAAAAGTAATATATAAATAATAATATTAATACATTTATAAGTCTTTTAATATATAAAGTTGATAATCTATAATCCTTTCTTTTACTTGTTTATGTAATTTTATTTTTATAAGTTGAAACTTAGAAATTCCTAGCATAAGAGTTTGTTTGATAATGAGTTATTTATGATTTTTATTAAAAATTTTATAAAGAAAATATTTCAAATTATTATAATATTTTTTTATTTAAATTTATAAATTTTTACAAAATTAAATAATATTATTTTAATTGATAAAAAAAAAAAATATATAGTAGATAAGAACTCACAAAATTCGATAGAACCCGCGACGCTGGAACAAACGCGCGATAACCTATTTCACGAAAGCGGGTCGCCTGACCCAGTCGGGCCGGCCCATCTAAAACCCTAACAGAACATACCATCATCTTTTCGATCTTTAACTTTTTGTGTTTCTTCTTCAAACCCCCAGCATCCCACTACTCAGTTCCTGCGATCACCGAATACAGAGGAGCCGCCTTTGCTTCTTCCGTAACGATAAGGTAAGAAAGATGAACATGTTTATTGATTTACTTGATGCTCATAATTTCGAATAATCAAACACTGCTGAAGTTTGTATTTTTCGACTTTTGAATCATCTTTTGCTTGTTTAATTCTAAAACCCAACACATTAAATGTACTGTTGAAGAAGCAATCAATAGATTTCTGTTGCGCGCAGGGGGAGGAGAACAGAGTTCAGAACACAGACAAGATGTCGTATTTAAGGTTAAAGGGAAGCAAATGCCTAAGGCAGCGTCTCCTTTTATCAACACTTTCTTCCACTCCTGTCCTTATTGAGGACATTCGTGCGGAAGACTCCTTTCCTGGTCTCCGCCCCCATGAAGTTTCTCTTTTACGTCTCCTTGAGATGATCTGCGATGATTGTGTTGTTGAAATCAATGAAACTGGTAAAACCCTAGCTAGCTTTAATCACTATTTCTATTTTAATATAAAGGGAAGATTTAATTATATCTAAACAGGTACGAAACTAAAGTACAAGCCTGGTATTGTGATGGGTGGGAAACACCTTGTACATGACTGTGGTCTAAGCCGGTCCATTGGTTATTTCTTGGAGCCACTGATTGTTCTCGGATTGTTTGGGAAGAAGCCTCTTTCCATAAGACTAAAAGGTGGGAATTGTGTTCTTCTCCATTGCTAAGTCTGTTATGTTTTACTGAAAACACTGTTGCAATTTATTTTTTTAGGGATTACAAACAATTCGAAAGATCCATCTGTGGATACATTCAGAACAACCACCTTGCCATTGCTCAAGCGGTTCGGGGTTCCTGCAGAAGGATTAGATTTGAAAGTCGAGGCTCGTGGGGTTCCTCCCTATGGAGGTGGAGAGGTTCTTTTGTCAGTTCCAATGGTTGAACATAGTCTTAAGGTAAATAAATATCTCAAATTTATCTACTTTGTGTCGTTTGGTTGGGTGTATATGTGTTAGTAATTTGTTATGTAGGCAGTAAGCTGGACCGATGAAGGGATGGTGAAGAGGATTAGGGGAACTAGTTTCTCAGCAAGAGTGTCAGTTCAGTTTGAGAATACAATGATTCATGCAGCTCGTGGAATTTTCAACCGTCTGCTTCCAGATGTTCACATATTTACAGATCATAAAGCTGGAGCACAATCTGGAAAGTATGATTTCGATTTCGGTTTGCTCAAGGTTTAGAATTAGGTTTGATAATTAACTATACCTGATTGATTTATTGATTCTATCGGTTTGTTATGGCAGGTCGCCTGGTTATGGAATTTCATTGGTTGCAGAAACCACATCCAACTGTTTCATATCTGTTGACACTACAATCTCTTACTCGAGAAATGAAGGTGTAAATATGGATGAAGATAGGATAGAGCTGACACCCCCTGTTGATGTTGGCGAACAAATTGCATCTGCTTTGCTGAGTGAGATTTCACAAGGGGGAGTGGTGGATTCGACACACCAGGTTTCTTGATTATTACAAAAATCAAAATGATCAATCGCGTGTGATGTTTGACTGCTGATGTTTTATATTTTGGTTTGATAACAGGGATTGCTGTTTCTCCTTTGCGCATTATGCCCTCCGGATGTTTCAAAGGTTAGGGTTGGGAAACTATCCCCATATGGAATAGAAACTCTGAGGAGCGTTAAAGAATTTCTGGGAGTGGTATTCGATATTAAGCCGGATCCTTCAACGGCCACTGTTGTATTGAAGTGTGTGGGAAGTGGATTCAAGAACTTGTCTAGAAAGATATCATAAATGAGATTAAGTTTTGCCTGTCAGTGAAATGTTTGTTGCTTTGAGGAAACAAAATGTTGATTAGTTTTGATTTTGGGTTGTAAGATAGATATATATCATTAGTAAATTTTGATCTTTTGAAATGTTACTAGAAATATCATTCATCTTTGAGCAAACAAAATGTTTTTATTATTATTTTTTTAATTCTGCTGCCACGGAATACCCAGCTCTTTGGTAGCAGTAGAATATCAATATTAGCATTTATCAGTACTAGAAGACTTATCAAAACACTACTTGTTAAGGTTTTATTTATGAAATAAAGTTTGATTATAATTAAATTTTAAAAAAAATTCCAACCAACAAACTCTACATGTCAACAATAATTTAACTAAATCCATCCCCTATTGGGGGAAAGAGCCCTAGTTCTTTTAAATGTAACTTTCCCATTACCGTCACTCAATTTATTCCAAATCCTTGAATCCATAATTAGAAATTAAAATCTATTACACACAAAATAAAAAATTATGTTTCTTTTCCTCCATTTTCTTATCTCTCATAAGTTAATAAAAAAAAATGAAAAAATAAAATAAAAAATTAAAATTATGTATATATTGATCATCACATACACGCTATAAGTATATATCGTGTGAGTTGAAATAAGGTTTGCGAAATTGGGGTTTATTTCGATTACAGATAAAATTTCTTAGATCGATGGGGGCAGTTCTATCAGGCGCCTTGGGCGGCGGCGGTGCTGGTGCTGCCTACGCCAGTGAATCACCATCATCATCATCCGAATCATCTCGCGTCATGGAATTTCACTCGACTAATCGATGGCAGCTACATTTCAACTCCGCTAAACAAATCCCTAAACTGGTGCGAATCCCCCCATCCCTCAATCTCTGTTGCTGTTAATGTTTTAGGGTTTCTGGATTTTGTTAATCTGATTAAATTGGTTTGTTTGATTTGAAGATGGTGGTGGATTTCTCAGCAACATGGTGTGGTCCCTGCAAGCTCATGGAGCCAGCATTACACGCCATGTCTTCCAAGTATTCCGACGTTGATTTCGTCAAGATCGATGTCGATGAATTGAATGTAAGCTTTCCGTTTGTTTGTTTGTTTTAAAAAGTAAAGATCAATCAATCAATCAATTCATCCAATCGAGCCTTAATTTGTTGATGCAGGATGTGGCGAGGGAGTTTGGAGTTAAGGCTATGCCGACGATTGTGTTGCTGAAGCAGGGTAAGGAAGTAGACAGGGTCGTCGGTGCTCAAGCAGCAGAGCTGGAGAAGAAGATTCAGAATCACAGGGAGAAACCAAAGTTTGCCGCATAAATAATAATAATGATCAAATTATTTTAGTCTCTAATCTCAAATCAACTACTTCTCTCTTTTTATTTCGATCAATTATTATGTGTGGACTATTTCTTCTATTTATTTATGGATTGTGCCTTCAATAATAAATCAAACTTTCATTTTACATTCATTATGCATACATACATACATACATAGAGTAGACAGCTATCTATGGTTTCTGATTAACTATTTTATTTCCTTCTCTTTTTTTTTTTTTTTTTTTTTTTTTCTATTTTGAACCTGTCTGTCTCTTCTTTATTATAAAACCAACTCCAAAATTACCAAAGAAAGAAAGAAAGAATAATGTACTATTACAAAACACAAAAGTGCTCATACATAATAGTGTGTAAACTTGTTTTGACAGACCAAACCAGACCGGACATTACTAATTAATTACTTGACAATGTGACCGGCTCCTCCATGATGTTTATCATGTTTATGGAACGGCCAAAGATTAACCAAACGCTCCAGCACCGATGCACTTTTCGAGAAGTAGCCTGAGAATCCTTGAGGAGTTGAGGGTGGAGGAAAATCCTCTGCTGGCATCGCATAAGGTCGAAACATCTTCTCCAATGTATCCAATGTCAGATACGACCCTATTTCTTGCAGCCTCTCTGGACCCATTATTGGAAGTGTATGCTCTTGGTGCAATGAAGTAGCTTCAGGATCATTCTTCTGCTAACAAATACATCAATAATATGTTTAAATTCTTTATCATTCTTCTGCTTACAAGACCTCAATAATAATTAATAATATAAAAATATTCCACCTCCAATGGAGACAAATCTGCGCCTCTGCTAAAAGTCATCTCAATTCGGAACCTCTTTGGATCTTCCAATGGCACCTACAATTAATTTCACAAGATCATTTATAATTGGATTCCTCTGGGAATAATACTCAGTGTCGAGGGATATCATAGCACTACAGACCTCGGTGTTCTCAAACAGCCTGAGAACAATATAGCTCATATAGTCAAGTTCCTTTGTTTTAAGCAATCGTTCCAAGGCACTATTGCAAACAAGGCTATCCTCTCCTTGAAGAGATTCATCCAGATTACAGTAGCGGAGGACATTCATCAGGGAATGAATATGTGATTCCTATACCATATTAAAGTAGATCATAAGAACATTCAATCATAGCAAATCCTTACAGCTTTATCCTATGAATACAGACATTGAAGCTCTTAGATAACATTTTTTTACTCACAGATGTAAAATAGAGACGTGTCCGGACATGTCTTTCTGGTGTCTTCACATTTGCATATCTGAGATAAAGAAAAACCATGAATAAAATAAATATACATAGCAACACAAAATCCCTATATTTGTTATTCTGAATATTATTAAAAAGAAGGGCGGTTCAAACTCACTTTGGATCCAAGCGGTATTTAGTTTCTTTGTCCTCGTCATCATCCTGATCCATTGACTTTTCACTCGTGAAGCTAGATCTTCTCATGTCCTCACCCTTGACGATAGGCTTCAATAGGAAGTCCACTTCTTCCTTTGCTGTTTTACTGGTGGCTTTTGAACCATCCTCTTGATTGCTCTTTAATTCAGCCACACTGAGTGCTTCTTCACGAGTATTTCTCAGGTCAATTAAGATTTTCCCCATCAAACGCCGAGCAATCTAGTAAATAGAAAATATCCGCAGTAAAACATTATCTCCCACACCATTATGTGTTGATAATATAACAATAAAACTACAGATTAGTATCCTCTAAAACAACATTATGGAGTACTCATGGCCTGGTGGGGCCAAATTATTACAAAACATCAGTATAGACCTTCCTGCTGCAATACCATAACACATAATGTTTCACAAAAATAGCTAATGGGGAGAATTTGCAATATTAATTAGATACCTTAGAGCCAATTTTGAGCTTCTGCGTTGGATTGATTCCATACTCATTGGGTATAACACCATCTGCAAGTAACTGAAACAGCATGGACATGAATTGAAAGACTGCATCTGGCAATAATCAGGTTCTTAAACCAAATAATAAAATGGTTTCTTCAAAGCACTTGCCTGAGCAACTTTAAATAGATCATCCAGTCCTTCCAGGTTGAGGTGGGCATTGTGCAAAAGATCGTATCTTCAAACAGGAGATGTGACAAGATTAAATGTAGGCAAATAAAAATTATAACATGATTAATTTTGGGCCAGAAGATAACAGTTCCACTATCCAATATAGAACATTCTGATCAAGCTCCAAACAGAACATGCAGGAAAGATAATTACAAATTAAAAATCATGAAAAACAAATGTAGCACATAAGCAATTTGGTAAGAAGGCTTCATCCATATAGTCAATGTCTGAGATTTTGAAGAGGTGAGAAAATAGAATGGAGGCTCCACCAGCCAAAGCACCCATTTGGGTCCAAATGGCCTCAACCATATAGGGCGTGTGGTTGGTGTACCGCTATGTATGGATGAGGTCACAAAGAATTTGGACCATTTCAGCTTATTCTAAGGGTATGTGTGGAAATCTCTTTGGTTCAGGAAAGTTTGTTTGATCAAATTTTTCATTATCCATGAACTTCCCAATGTGAGATTGTAGGTCATGTACACATAATTTATTCAAATGCCTAAAGAAAGCACCTAAGAAAGAGGTGCAACCTTCAATGGAGAAGAAACAAAATCCAAGTGGCACATCATCAAGTCTAATGGTTGGAAAGGTGACAGGTCAGGGTCAGGTTTCAACTAAGGTAGCCGAGCAGAATTACGAAAAAAAAAATAAGAATAAGGAAATCATTGTACATTAGATACATAGAGAAACAAAACAAAAACAACTATAAGTAGAGTGTACAAACATCGTTGTATTTTTTACCACTAATAGCAGGTGACACTTGCCAAGAACAATGGAAACAAAAGAAATGGTAATGCACACATTTGGCCCCGTACAATAAACACAAGAAATTTCAAACACAAAGAACTATCTTGTTTGTAGAACCTGTGTACATATAGAAAAAAAATCAAAGAAATGAGACAATATAGAAAACAGACATTCCTAGGCAACAAAACACTTTTGTCCATAAATAAACTCTCTAAATCAAAACATAAACCTCAACTCAAGTTTGAACTCCATAGCTTGAAGTATATGGAAAGAACTAGATATTTTACAAGAAAAATCAAAGAACACTTGTATAAATAAATGTGATACTCTCAGTTAACAAGTACAGGACGCTCAAAAGCGAAGTACAGACTATCCAAAAATATATATATGTACTCATAAAAGATAGAAGATGACTTACTTGCAAGAGTCATAGACATCTGGAATTTGTGTAATGTCAAAACGGCTGCAGTGAAACCATGTTGTTAATTCACACATAACAGACCCTTACGAAAATTGTAATTCAGCTTCTACATATAACTATCTAACATAACAAGAAATTTTACTTCACCTAGATATAACAACAATTCAATATTCTAAAAAGTAGGCAGGGTTAACAAAAAACATACACTTTACGTTCATTGTACAGGTCTCTTTCAAGTTTCCTCCAGCGAGCATACATCAAAAGGAAACCCTCGCTGCCACAGGGTAATCCAGCAGCTATACGATCAACGTCAATATTTGTTTTTCCAAGGGCTTTTGCTTGGTCATATGGAGGAATGACACCGTATGCTCCAGACTCAACAAATTTTTCATCTTCCTCAATTGCAAGTAGTCTAACTTGTTCAGTGACCTTCTTAGTCAATTCCACCTATTTGGGAAACAAATGGTAGCATATCAAGATCACATGTATCATTCTTTTTCAACCCTCAGGTATAAATTTTGTATTTAGACGTATAAAGGCATACATGTGCTACAGCTAACCACCTGTATAGTTGCTAAAAAAAATCAGTCCTTTATTTCAGGAGAACTCGATTAATTCTTGATATTTAACACACACACACACACATATATATTAAATGGCATTCCATAGTTCCAATTGTATAACTTCTTGTTTTATGAGAAAATGTGACAAGCGTGAATACTCTCCACTATACTACAACAATTTATTCAATTATAAGAACAATTTCTTCTCATCTAATTCAAGATCTCTGGAAAACAACCATCAAGCTTTGTAGATGCATGTGAATAGTTAGTTGTGTTCATAGCTCCTCCAAAGAAAAAGACTACACAATAACACAACATTCATAGTTCCTCCCAATGAAATAGAACCACCCACAAAAACATAGAACTGATATAAGTATTTACTTTCAAATATTATCAAGTAACCACCTCTAAATACTACAAAGAGTTAAGTTATCTCCTACTAAGTCGAAGTTCCATGTGGAAGGAATAATTTGATTTATTTTTTTGTTTCATGTTGAGTTGTTGAACGTTTAGGTCACGTGTTCAAGGTATAGATATTGTTTGTAAAATTAGAAGTCACCTTCGTGAAAATTGTACTAATACAAACTCCAACATTTCAAAGAACCAAATGTAAGAAAATATTATTCAGTAAGAATTAGAGCAAAAGAATTGTAAAGAAACATTGAACTTTCAGTTACAAGTCATATTCAGACAGAAATCTCGTCTGTTTGGTAGATTTATAGTGTAATGTGAATCGCAACATAGCTTATCTTAAAAAAACATAGACAGAAACAGATAATAGATTTTGTTACCAATTTTGATAGAAGTTCTAAAGCATTAGGGGGAACTCCAGCTCCATCAACCATCCATGGTGTCTCAGAAGATCCGTTGCTGTGTACCATCTTTTCGCCAGATGTTATGATTTCATTTAATCTAGCCTGGCAACACAATATTGAAAATTTATATTAAGTAAATGGAAACATGAAAAGAGCATGAGGTTGTTACGAAAGGAATTGAGAATTAGGGCTGTAAGCCCTAGTTCTCAGGGCTGTAAGCCCTAGAATAAGCTGACAGATATAATTGTCAGCATTTATTTTACAAATAAGCTGTTTTATCAGTAAATATTTTATATTTTAGTAGCTGGACAGCTGTAATTGGTTTTGGAGGGAAAAGGAGTTGGAATTGGACAGCTGTAATTGGTTTTGGAGGGAAAAGAAGTTTGATTGGACAGCTGTAATTGGTTTTGGCGGGAAAATTTGGAGGGAAAAGAAGTTACAGCATTTGAATGATTAAGAAGGCAGCAATCTGAGAATGCAATTCATTCAATCAATATTTCAATCTAAGGTTAGTAATAACTCTCTCTCCTCAATTCCTATTCTCCTCTACAATTCCTATTCTCCTCTACAATTCTAATCTCATCTATCTGATTGCAGAATCTGTAATCACAAATTCTCTCCTTATCTCTTCTCATCCTGTCCAATCTCAATCTCTTGCTAAGGTACTGTTCTGCCCTAGATCTAAACATTACTGAATCCTAATTCATAGCTTATCACTGGTATCAGAGCACCTTTCTTGGCATTATGGTGGAAACGCGTATGGAAACGGAATTGAATGAAATTCGAAGTCGTACTCAGGCACAGGACGAAAGATTATCGGCACAGGATGCTCGTTTTGATCGGATTGAAGCACTGATGGCTTCCATGGATGTGGCAATTAGACGTTTAACTCCAGCATCAGGTAGCAATAACCGTGAACCAGGAGGTGCAGAGGAAAGAGACTTTCGAGGCGACAATTTTCCAGATCGTAGGCGAGCTGAGGAAGCGAGAAATCGGAATGGTGATCGGGACTATCGGGATCATATGTACCAACCGCCAACGAGACTTTCGAAGATGGATTTCCCAAAGTTTAACGGCGATGAGGTAGATGACTGGATCTATGGAGTAGAGATGTTTTTCCAAGTAGATCGAACGCTAGAAGAGTTTAAACTGGAGTATGCCTGTGCACACCTGTATGGACGAGCTCGCTGCTGGTTTAGCTCGCATCTACAACACCGGCTACCTGGACGAGCTATGACTTGGACAGAGTTAAAAACGTTGGTCCTAAAAGAGTTTGGTCCAAGCGAATTCGATGATCCTTTAGACGAATGGAAGGATCTCAAGCAAACAACAACAGTTAAGGAGTATGGTAAGAGTTATCTGGATGTGATCTATAAACTCCCTCATCTAACTGAAGAATACTCTATTAAAGGCTACCTGAATGGTTTAAAAGAAGAAATAGCTAATCCTATTGGAATTCAGAAACCAAATTCTTTATCAGAAGCTATGGGCATGGCCAAGCTGCAGGAAAGGACTAATCAGAAATTACAAGATGCATTCTGTGAATCATTGGCGCGAAGAGGCTACTTATCTAATAAAGGAAATCCACTTTTGCCTACACCGAGACAACCTACATTTGGCAATAGAAATAACAGCAGTGGAGTCTCCCTTAGACCAGGTACGCAATATTCTGGTACTTCGAGCAGTAGTAGTGAAATTCATAAACCTGTAGCAATCGGTCAGAATCCTAGGAGGACTAATTTGGATCAGAAAACCATGGATGAACGAAGAAGGCGGAATCAATGTTTTAATTGTGAAGAAAAATGGGAGTATGGACACAGGTGTAAAACTGGCCCAATTATTATGAATATTGATGTATGTGAAAGGGATGTACAATTGGAGGAGGTAGCTGAATACGGAAATGAAGAAATTCTGGAAGAAACACCTTTGTTTAACATAGAAGGATGTCAGAACTTTGAAACCATGAAGGTTAAGGGTACTGTGGGAAAAAACAGTGTGTATATGCTGATAGATTCGGGTAGCACTCATAATTTTGTGAACCCTCGGGTACTTCGTAATACTGAGTTTGTAAAGACTGCTGCTGAACAACTAATGGTAACAGTGGCAAGTGGACATCGGTTAATGAGCAACAGTGAATGCGTTGGTCTTAAATGGTCTCCTCAAGGGGCTGAGTTCGTTATAAATGCCAGAGTATTATCAATTCCAAAATATGATATCATTCTTGGAGTGGAATGGTTATCAACTCTTAATGGTATAAGTTGGAACTTCAAAGAATTGTTAATGAGTTTTGAGTATTTGGGAAAAGTGGTAAAACTGAAGGGTGACACTACAAGGAAGGTAGAACTGTTAGATGGCAACATGCTGAAAAAGACAGTTAAAAAGGGAGCTGAAGTAGCAGTTCTTACTATCAGGGAGGACGAGATGAATCCAACAGAATTATACTCTATCGTAGCTTCCTTACCTGAGAAAGATGTGGAGGACCAACTGAAAAATCTGTTAATGGAATTTGAAGACTTGTTTCAGGAGCCGACAACGTTACCTCCAATTAGAAGTTATGATCATCAGATACGTTTAAAGGAAGGAGCAAAGACAGTAAGCTTGAGGCCTTACCGGTATCCGGTTCTACAAAAGGATGAAATGGAAAACATGGTGAAGGAAATGCTCGACGCGGGAATAATCAGGAAGAGTTATAGTCCCTTTTCATCACCAGTCGTGCTTGTTAAAAAGAAGGATCAAACCTGGAGATTATGCATTGACTATAGAAAGCTGAATGAAGAGACCATTAAAGATAAGTTTCCTATTCCTTTGATCGAAGAGTTAATGGATGAACTGTATGGTAGCTCTATTTTTTCTAAACTTGATTTGCGTTCGGGCTATCATCAAGTACGGATGAATGAAGAAGATATTTGTAAAACAGCTTTCAAAACGCATGAAGGACATTATGAGTTTGTGGTGATGCCTTTTGGGCTAACCAATGCCCCATCGACATTTCAGAGGATGATGAACGATATTTTTAAACCTCATCTTAGAAAGTTTGTGTTAGTATTTTTTGATGACATTCTTATCTATAGTAAAAGCTGGAATGATCATATCAAACATCTAAGATTGGTTTTTGGTCAACTAAGACAACATCAGCTGGTGCTTAAGTATTCAAAATGCGCTTTCGCTTGTCTGGAAATTGATTATCTGGGGCATGTGATATCACAAAGAGGAGTAGCAGTAGATATGTCCAAAATTACCGCTATCAAGGAATGGCCAGAACCGAATAATTTGAAGCAGTTAAGAGGTTTTCTAGGATTGACTGGTTACTACCGACGGTTTATTAGAGATTATGGGTCAATTGTGGGGCCATTGACAAAACTGTTAAAAAAGGGAAAGTTCGAATGGAATGATGCAGCTACAGTAGCTTTTGAAAGACTCAAGGAAGTGATGACCAGACCTCCAGTACTTAAACTACCAAATTTTGAAGATGAATTTGTAATTGAAACAGATGCAAGTATGACAGGAATGGGGGCAGTTTTGACACAACAAGGACATCCGATTGCATTCATCAGCAAAGGTTTGGGACCAAAATTACAAGCTCTATCAGCATATGAACGAGAAATGTTAGCTGTACTACATGCCATTAAAAAGTGGAGATGCTACTTACAATTCAAACCATTTGTGATTAAGACAGACCATGAATCACTTAAACATTTGCTAGAACAGAAGATAAAACATCCAAGCCAGGAGAAGTGGCTATACAAGCTGGTGGGGTTTGAATTTTCTGTCCAATACAAGAAGGGTAAAGAGAACCTGGCAGCAGACGCTTTATCCAGAATTTCGTCGGAAGGATCATGTTCTGCTATTTCTGAATTTTCATCAGTCTTAATGAAGAGAATCATACAATCATGGGAGAATGATGAGAATTTGAAAAAGATTATACTCACATTGGAAAGAGATGCTTCAGGGGTGGCAGGTTTCACCTTCATTAATCAACAATTGAGGAAGGAAGGAAGAATTGTAGTAGGTGCTGACCAAGGGTTGAGAAACTATGTAATTTCTACAATGCACAACTCAGCGGTGGGTGGACATTCGGGGGTGATGGTCACATATCAAAAACTTCGACAAGCTTATCATTGGCGAGGATTGGAACGGGATGTCCGAGAATTTGTAAGAAATTGTGATGTTTGCCAACAACAAAAATGGGAAACTCAAGGTTACAAAGGTTTGCTGCAACCTTTGTCTATTCCTAAGTCAATCTGGACAGACATATCTATGGATTTCATTGAGGGTTTGCCTAAATCTAATGGGTACTCGGCAATTTTGGTGGTAGTAGACAGACTTTCGAAGATGGCACATTTTATCAGTCTTCGACATCCATATTCAGCAAGTACAATTGCTCAGGTATTCCTTGACAATATTTTTAAACTCCATGGTATGCCCTTAACTATTGTTAGTGATAGAGACAAGATCTTTGTAAGTACATTTTGGAGAGAATTATGTAAGCTGCAGGGCATTCAACAAGCCATGTCATCGGCATATCATCCACAAACTGATGGTCAAACTGAGGTAGTCAACCGTAGTTTGGAAACATATTTACGTTGTATGGCTGGTCAAAAGCCTAAGTCATGGGTTAATTGGCTTTCTTTAGCAGAATGGTGGTACAATACCAACTTTCATTCGGCAGCTTTATCATCACCGTATGAGATTGTATATGGTCAACCTCCACCAATCCATTATCCTTATCTGGCCGGGGATTCAAAAGTAGAAGCAGTTGATCGTAGCCTATCTGCTAGGGAAGAAGCCCTTAAGTTGCTGAAATTTCATCTTCAAAGAGCCCAAAACCGCATGAAACAACAAGCTGACAAAAAACGGGTGGACTGTGTGTATGAAGTAGGGGATTGGGTGTTTGTTAAATTACAGCCATATCGACAATTGTCAATTCGAGGAAGAATGCACAAACTTAGTCCAAAGTTCTATGGACCCTTTCTGGTGGTGGAAAAAATTGGAAAAGTTGCATATAGGCTGGACATTCCTTCAACTGCACGAATGCACAATATTATACATGTTTCACAGCTGAAGAAAAGAGTAGGTTCTGTCTTGGCTACTCCTCATATTCCAATCTTGTGCACTAATGATACTTTAAAACCAGTGGCTATTCTGGATGAAAGAGTGGTGTGGAAAGAAGGAATAAGTATGGGTCAATTCTTGATTAGATGGTCTAATTCCTCCGATGATGATGCCACATGGGAAGAAGAATCTTGGCTGATGGATCATTATCCCGATTTTGCGCTGTCAGTGGGGAAAACTGCTTTTGATTCTCAGCTTGTTCGTGGTCGAACAAGATGTGATGGAGAGGCTAATGTTACGAAAGGAATTGAGAATTAGGGCTGTAAGCCCTAGTTCTCAGGGCTGTAAGCCCTAGAATAAGCTGACAGATATAATTGTCAGCATTTATTTTACAAATAAGCTGTTTTATCAGTAAATATTTTATATTTTAGTAGCTGGACAGCTGTAATTGGTTTTGGAGGGAAAAGGAGTTGGAATTGGACAGCTGTAATTGGTTTTGGAGGGAAAAGAAGTTTGATTGGACAGCTGTAATTGGTTTTGGCGGGAAAATTTGGAGGGAAAAGAAGTTACAGCATTTGAATGATTAAGAAGGCAGCAATCTGAGAATGCAATTCATTCAATCAATATTTCAATCTAAGGTTAGTAATAACTCTCTCTCCTCAATTCCTATTCTCCTCTACAATTCCTATTCTCCTCTACAATTCTAATCTCATCTATCTGATTGCAGAATCTGTAATCACAAATTCTCTCCTTATCTCTTCTCATCCTGTCCAATCTCAATCTCTTGCTAAGGTACTGTTCTGCCCTAGATCTAAACATTACTGAATCCTAATTCATAGCTTATCAGAGGTTACCTCCTAAACCTGAGAAACATTATTGGTCAGTGTGGTAGTAGTTCTGCTCATGGTTATAATCCACATATCAATTCATGTATAGTACAAAAATGCAAGAGCTTTTTTCCTAACCTTAAGAGAATGTCCATTTCCATAGTTGGTGGGCATTCAAGATGAATTGATGCAATAATAACATCAGTTGTTTCAAGAATATGCGTATGATATAATCTAAACAATCATCTCTAACAAGTTCAACCCAACGTATTAGTTATGCATCAGTTTTCAATATTGCTCAAACTAAATCATCACATACTTGTACCCCAGCTTTTCTTTACATAATGGCACACATCCTTTTCATCATTTATACTCTTACATGAGTTGATAAAAGATCTGTATTCTAAACTTGGATGTTTCAGATTCAAGTTGTTTATATTCACATTAAAAACTCCATAATCTAAGAAGGGAGGAAAGATGCACAACAACAACAAAAATACCTTAGCTTCTTCCATCTCAATACTAGCATTGTCAAGTCCATCCAACATCGAGGAGTCCTTGCTAACAAGAGAAACCTGCTCATAGATCATGTTAGTAACACAAAAAGATATTTAAATCAAAATCACAAAGTAGGCTTCATGGAAGAAAACTACAAACCAGGATTGGAGTTAGTTGTCCTTCCAAGTCAAGCAGTCCTTTGGCAAACGCAGCTGCGGACACCTGCCATCAAATAAATCAACAACTGATGGCACTTTCTGAACATGTTGTGCAAAGGGAGACTAGAGAGAGTAGTTGAAGTATTGACATGGTGGTACCACCGTTGAAACGGTGGAAATTACACAGCCAACACTTTTGATGTAACAAAGCGGACAAGTGTCAAATTCCAGGTCACCTTCCAAAATGGTCTTTTGGAAGGTGGAACCTTTGAATTAGACCCAAAATCAGGCAGGAAGTCAACAAATGAATACATTCTAGAAAACAATTCTCCTCCATATGGGCAGGGAGTTGAACAAGCACGAGTGTGCTCACAGAGGTTTTGTCAATCATTAGCAAACACCACAAGCCAGTGAAGCTGAATATTTAGTTGTGTCCAAGAAAATAAATATGCTCATAATAGGCTATACCTGTACACGACCTTCGTCTGAACTGTATATCTTGAGATCATGACGATACGTGCTATGTAAGCGAAGCAAACCAGTGCCTTCACCTGAATTTGAGTGGTCACAAAATGAGTCAGGGAAAACTTTACATCCTATTTGGAAAACTTTTGTGAAGTCAATCCAGCTTCACTTGGTTTTAAAAAAGCTCTCACATATTGTCAAGCATCATCTACAATAACCATAAAATACTCACGAGTAGGTTTTTATCAAAAGTTAAAGATTGTCGCCAAATGCAACTTCATTACATGCAAGCAACATTCTAAAGAAATGGAAAAGGAGATGGAGGAAAGAAGTGATGACAGAAGGAGGGGTAGTTAAGGATAAATCATATCCCAAGTATATTCAGCAGTAGATAAAAAGGAAGGAGATAAATCAGCAAAATCTGATTTTTACTTTTCTGTATTTATCAATTTCACAACAATACATGTAACTACAATACAAGTAAACAATAAAATACAAGCAAAGCTCTTAAATATCTATCAACTTCAACCTACGTTTCATCATCTGTCAATAACCTACTTGTGTGCATAATTTAGAGAAACTAGAGCAGCTTTACATATGTGTAGTAAAAATATTCTTAAATATTTTGAGCTTCAAAGGACCTCATGTTTAGTATGTCTCGTGCCTAAGTGTGTGCTTGATGGTTACTATTTTATATCTTTCCTCTAACTCTGACACCTCCCTTCCCCTCCTTTATTCCCCAATGACTCAAGGATACAATTCCCGTTCCTTGATTACCTATCTAGAAGGAAATTATTTCTTTAAACTCAACTAATCTCTCATTGTATGGTAACTACATAATAATCTGACAAAAATGGCCATTAACTAAACTGAAGATATGGTCCAAAAGCCAGAAGAAAGGGAAAGAGCAACAGGAAAATTAATCATCTGGTGGTTCGCAAGTTGCAATAAAACATCTAGATCGCTAATCATGTTCTTGGGCGGCCCAAAGGAACTCTACAACCTAGAACTATAAACTGAATCAAGAAAGCAGCTAGTTAAAACCTAAATGTAATAAAAAGAAACAAGTAGAATCTAACAGATACAGATCATTCCAGACAAGCAACATTATTATTGATGTATGGTAATTAATGCCTTATAGGCTAGTACCTTAAATCATTATAACCATCCAAATAACATGACAAGGAGATGGTAAGGGAAAGAGCATAACCTGGATACATATTGTTTCGGAAATATCTACCCAATTCTTCAGCCTATAAATAGAACATATAAATTCATAGATAAAAGATGTAATTATTACGACATAAAACCTAAGCAAAAGCCAAAAGAATTGGTAATAATTAAGACAGTCACCTGCTTTCTGCCAGCATGTGTAAGAACACCTCCATACTTGAGAACCATAAGTGCTTCAACAGGTCGTTCTTGTTCTTCTCCATTATTTTTTGAAATTGTTACCCATTTTAATGGCTTTAATTGGACCTTCCGATAAATTCCAGAAAAATGTCCTCCCTGAATGCAAAAAATTCACCACATATGAGAAATAAGACATATTTTTAAACAATTAAGGAGCTTTAAAAAGAAAATAAAACGATTTTGAAATGTAACTTCATAAAGGAGTTCAGTGGTCTAGATTTTTCCTCGGAAAATGTCCTTTCATGAATAAAGATGATTAACATGAGTGCACCTCATTTTTTTGGGAAAAGAGTACCTCATTTACAAACTAATTTTTTAGATCAATTGAATTAATTCTTTAAGTCATCTGAACAATTGAACTCTTCAAATGCAGTGTTGTACACATATTATAAAGGACCATTGTACCTCTTCAAGAACAGCTTTCACTTGACGAAGTTTTTCAGCATGTTCAATATCTTCAGCTTCACTATCACTTTCCTTACCTGGCCTATACATAGTAAACAAAAACATTAGATGAAAATAGAAAAATTAAATCCATGCTTCAGAAGGTAAGTACAGATAAAAGGCTTAATTATTCATCAGTATTGTAGTCATGCATCAAATTTTCTAAAGTCATCCCCAACACTGTTTTCATGCGTCAGGTTTCCAAATTGATCCTAGATTAAAGATTACTCACATTTCCATTTTGCTTAATAGTGTATCAAACTGAATGACAATCATCCTAAGTCCATAATAAGTGATGCAGTAAATATAGTGATACGGGAGATAGGGTCAGGCCGGTCAAGGTATGAGGAAGGCTGAGCTGCCAGTAGCAGTTGAAGTATTGCGGTTAGAAGGAAGGCGGTTATGAAGAGGGCAGTTATTGGTAGAACAACATAAAGAGGTCATTAGTTATTCAATTTGGTATGCTGAAAATTAATTGATGATTTTGTTCTCTCTTCTCTCAATCTAGATTCACCCTAGGGTTAGGGTTTTCTCTTCTCACCTAAGTCTCAATTCTATGTAATCAGTTTGTTTATCATCTAATTCAATATCACATTATCACCTTGCATCATATAGCTCCTTTTCGAAGATTATAGCGATCATTGAACTAGCAAGCTGTAAGACAAGATATTTGCAGGAATATGAACATTTCTATAACTGGTGAGGTACCTGCTGCGTGGTACCAAGGTTCTTGTGGCATCTAAAAGATCTTGTAACTGAACAGCACTCTTAAGCTTTGTCTGTCATAGAAAACCAATAAGAGAATATTACATAACTAATCAAAAGTTGTGGATATGAGACAACACCAAGATCAAACAAAGAGAAGAAAGGGAGAACCTCAATCCTAGGCCGACCCCCATTGTATTTAAGCATCAAATTTAATAGTTTCTCCTCAGTAACCTTCAATTTCACTTTCTGTTTTGGTGTTCTATCCCCACTGTTATAATGTAGGAATGAAAAAATCATTACAAAGATATTAGGTAGAATAAAGAACATAAATGTAGAATATAAAGATATATATTGTTTTTTTATTGTGATAGGACTATTTAGCTTACTGGCGAATGACAGTAATCACACAACGTAGCTCTTCAGATTGTCCAAATGTACCAATAATTCCACTTCCCTGGCGTGTAAGTCCTTCTGAAGGCTGCACTGGCTCGTTGATTTTCCATGGTAAAACTGGTGGAATTGTTGAAGCAAGATGCGGTGCTTTTGCATCTAAAAACATTTTCCTCAGCACACAAGCAGCATCATCATAATATCTGTTAGAGAAAATGTCATTAACCTTTTTCACACAATTGATAAATTAAAGCTAAGGGAATTTTATTGCAGATATTGCTGGAATCAGGATGAGAAATTTCCCAATCAAAATTTTGAAATTGAGCAATAATAGCTAAGACAAAGTGAGAGATAAAACTCATTCTTAAGCAGTAGTTCTTGCAGACAGCATTAAATGAAAATCACATTCCTTTAAAAAGTATTTGAAAAGCATACAAAAGAAACAAGGGAGAAAAGATCTTGGAGTAGAAAAAGATTATGAGGATAACTGTGAAAAACATAAAAGTAAACTATAGAAATTCCTCCCAAGAAGACAATTTAAGTAGACTAACTTGTATGAATTCTTCACGAAACTCCATCCATTCACATCACAAACATAAGATCGTCCATCCGAACGTAGAAGATCAAAACCACATACCTATAAATAACATAAGGCACAAAAACAGTAAAGAGACTCGGAACAAAATGACGATTTCACAAAGAGTTCATCAAACATTTATACGTTTTCGCTGGAGAAATATGGATACCATTGTAATGGAAGTCAGTCACAGAAGTGTCATTATACACACATGTCCACAGACAGAAGTTACACAAATAGGCATGTAATGGAAAAAGATTGCAACAATTATTGAAAAAATATATCAATCATGAAGATTAGAAGCCATACTGATTGCCTAAATGCCAAGCAAACCTCTCTTGACATTTGCTTCTCAGTGGGAGTAAGCAGTACAGGATATCTGACCTGCCAAATCAAGTAAGATTGGTTATTCTAATATATCATGTTACAACAACCCAAAAGAACTCAAAAGATAAAGAAATTGATGAACCCATACATTAAATATCTGAGTATCAAACAAGTACATGAGTAACTTATAATCAGGAAGCTACACAAGTTAATACATTAAGCTACAACACAAACTTCAGCAGCTTCCAATAAAGATGAGAAGCATATTTGCAAAAGGAATATATAAGAGAACAAGCCTGGTGCACCTTATACATTTCAAAAGAAAGAAAGCAATGAGTAAGGGAGAATTTGTTCTTTGCCTCTTTCATCACAAATAAATGAAGTACGATTATAGCAGTGTAAGAACTTTAAAACCCGGAACCAATCTTCTTAGCTTTACTGGGAGACTAGTTATAATTGGATCCTATTCTAGCTTCTCTGATTCAATTGTCAAAATATATTCAGAAACAAGTGAGAATCCAAGATGATGTTCACCCAAATTTGCAATACAAGCACAACAGTAAATATGTTGGCAGAACAGAACTACTAAGAGGTGGCTACCAGATAAGGAGATGTAAAAGTTAGTTGGATAGCTGCAACTTACTTCTTTGCCGTCATGATTTCTCATAACAACACCATCAACAACAGGAGACTTTCTTGCCTCGGCATGTGCATATTCAGGACCTACTGTGTATACCTAAAAGAATAAAACGAAAAATATCACATGTTTTGCTTTCCATGGGTATATGAGCTCTTAAATAAATGTGTACTGAACTGCACGCACATACAATAATATGTGCTGGTGGAAAAACTAAATGAAAGTGGAGAAAAGTAAAAAAAATAAAAAATACAAACTCATGATGCAGGCATTTGACAGATAAAACCATACTAATATGCCAGAAGATGTAAGAAATATATCAGGTAAATGACCTTCACATCTGTTCCTCCTGTAGGCATAAATTCTTCATATATATATGAGCCTTCACGCCTCACTCTCCTAACGTCCGGACGAAATTCACTCGACCGATTACCAATCTGAAAGTACACAAATGAACGTCGATTGTAATGACAAATTTAAAAGGAAAAGATGGATTGATCAACCTAGAACACTACTAGTAAATGCTTTTCTAGAGCTTCATGATGCACCATCTTCCTTCGACAGATAAGATCATTTTAAGGTCAAATTTGTTGCAACAGGTCACTACATATTTTCACTTAGGATTTATTAGAACATATCATTCTTAACATGAGAACTGTTGCATCACAAAACAAATTAAAAATTGATTATATAACAGAAAGGGGAGCAATAGACAAGTATGCTGAACATTGTATAGTGTAAAAGAGATCAATCCACTAAAGTCTAACACACCAGAGATGTGGGAAATTAAGAAAGAGAATGATAAAAAAAGGGTCATAGAAGTTGTCCAATCTTCAACGCCTGCAAGAGAATGAATAAGCTACAGTTGGTTCTCAAGATTATCCAACTCCACTGTTCAGTGTATTTAAGTAAAAATCTGAGTTCATTAATGCTCTCAGTCAAACTCAACCCAAAATCTAGAAAAGAGGAAGCAAATTAAATTATAACCTTTCTAACAGTTCTAGCTACAGGTTGTTCTCAAGATTACCCAATTCTACTTTTCAGTGTAGTTATGTAAAACATATGAGTTCACTAATACTCTCAATCAAGTTCAACTCAAAATCCAGAAGAAGAAAGAAGAAAAAAGAAAATCAGATTCTCACCTTTCGAAACAATTCTTTCATGCCTCCACCTGCTGAACTAGGATAATAGATCATGATACTGTGATCATCACCTTCATAGGAGACCAGAAAAAGTCAGGTCTACGCTTCGAATAAATATGACTAATAAACATGTGTGATAGCTTAAGAAAGAATACTGTTGATGCCCCGGACATAACAATCATGTACCGTGGTTTCAAAGAAAATAATGAGTTTACCCTGCATTATTCAGTTGGTTTTGGTCAAGAAAAGCAATGATAGTCACTGGAAACTGGAAATTGAATATGGACTGCGATTTCATACTTAAACTGAAATTTCTGAAATTACTATTGTTTCCAGTTTAAGTATGCTGACAACATATAATGGTCAAACTCTCTGTACATAGAAAAAATAATATACATGATAAAACCATCAAAAAAGAGACAAACATACCATCAACAGGTTTCTCCACAAAAGGCTTCCAGAAACGATTCCCTCGTACTTCAACAAAATCTTCCTCCTCAATGAAGTAGTCCAACTCTTGATATGGATATCCTCTATTTACAAGTGCATATCTTGGGACAGGAATTCCATACTTTTCAAGACGCTTCATTTTTAGACATTCAAAAGAGGGAATATTGTTCAACTATCAAAATAACTGGAAGCATTTGTAGTAATAATTAAAAATTGAAGTTGTCAATGACACAAGTTCTTCAGTAAATTTCTCAAAAAAAAATCTTCATTTATAACCTTTCATAAGTATCTGGTATGGGCAAGTATAGTAGGGTAAAATAAAACGAGTATAATACTAAAATATGATTCTTTAAAGCTTTCGAAAATGATATTTCATATGGAAAAGAGGAATTAGAGATATTTTGGCTACAAACCTCATACACCATTCTTCGATCATGAAGAAGATGCTGCGGCTCCAATTCATTCACAAGAAAAGGTCTGAAACAGAACATGTCCTATAACCAATCTGACACATAATATTGGTCCAGGGAAATAATAAAGGGTGGGAAAAAGCACCTCCTTAAAGCAGCATATGCCTGAGCTTTTTTCAGTGGATATCCAGATGAATAGAAGGCAATCAGGCAATCACATATTGGCCACCTAAAAGAATAAAAATATTTTGTTATGTTCATTTACATGCCGGAAGGATTTATAGTGAGTTATGCAAATATATCTAAATATGCAAAACAATAATCCACCAAACTAGATGGGACACTTTGCTCCTTTCATGGAACCAACTCAAATTTTGTAGCCTCATTCTGCTAAATAGTATCGAAGAAAATTTCTTTTCGAAACCTAGTATCAAGAAGTTGATAAGTGGCCATGCCATGATTTAGAACATGGGAGCCTATAAAGTGCAGGAATTCATAAGCTATCTGTTTTCCAATAACTTTTTTGTTAACCTATTCTATCTGGATTGTCATCAGTCTAATAAACTATGTTCATCACAATGAAGAAAAATGAAGTATACACATTCATCATACCAAAGCTCTTCTCACTCTTTTTTTCTTTCATAAAGTCGATACACCATTAAAAAAATGGCCTCATGTTATCTCTTGATCTTTTACGATGTGAAACTCAAGCACAATCATAGCAGTCTAGCAGATCATGACTTGTAAATGATAAAAAATCAAGCTCCTCAAGTGAAGTCTCAATGATGTCCAGAACAATAAATAACAGTGTATTTCGTGACATTAGTTAACTACTAGGGATGCGTACCTTTCAATTGGATCCTGAAGAATAACCTTGTCACCGAAATATATGATCTGTAACAACATCATAATAATTCATTTGTAACACCAATAGGAGAA
The DNA here is from genome assembly GCF_907164915.1 of Impatiens glandulifera. Classification (NCBI taxonomy): domain Eukaryota; kingdom Viridiplantae; phylum Streptophyta; class Magnoliopsida; order Ericales; family Balsaminaceae; genus Impatiens; species Impatiens glandulifera. The sequence goes on from NC_061870.1 coordinate 28,872,462, forward strand.
ACAAGAAGATATTATAATCAAACAGACAGCAAGCAGTAAGTAAATTTCACAGTAAGTAGGTGCATTTGCTGCTAGTTAAGGATTACACTTATCATGCGAGTTCTATATCTCGGAATTCAAGCAAACTCTAGTTAGGTGAAAACTCATCGTATTGATAGTCGAACAGATCCTCTACCTCAAATTCACCAAACGACTCCAATCGTTCCAAAATCTGCCCCATCGGTGCTGAGAATGCCTGTAAAATTCCTGCTTATTAGGCATACAGAACGTAACACATGTATTCGGCGAGACGAGATACATTTTAGGCACAGTTTTTCGAGTAAGCCGATTTATAAAATCAGAGTAAAAAAGACAGAACCTCGGGGCCGCATTTCACCTTCTTTTCCATTACACACACGCCGATGGTTATCTTTCTATGAGCATCTCCCTCCGTCTCCATTTCTCTCTCTATGTCTCTCTCTATCGGTTATCTTTCTCAGTTTTCTAGTATAAATAACCTCTTCTCTCTCTCTACCTCTCTATAGCGGTGGCTTTTATGGCAACAACTTAACTGCTGGAAAACAAGAGAGACAATAATAACAGAGATTCTGTGTAAATACATACAGTTGTACACGTATCAGTGACCGCGTTTTACTAGAAAAAAAAAAAAGAGTAGCGAAGGAGATGGAAGTAGTCAAAGAACAGTAAGCAAATTCTCCGGTAAATGCTCCGGCGGTGTTTCCGGTGGCTGTATCGTCGTCTCAGATAGGAGAGATGAGAGAGAAGTTTCGTGTATTTAGAGCGGCATAACAGAATGGAGAGAGAAAGAGATATAAAACTGTAAATGCTAATAAATTTAATAATATAAAAATGTGAATTGACTGCAAAACAAACAACGGGGCCGACCCGACAATGATCTAGATCCACTATCAGCTTTTCTATCTATTTCGTTATTAAATAATAAATAAAGAAATTGGATTCTGGAATATGCAAATGAACCCGGAAAGGATTTGGACGAGGTGGGGTTTTAACTTTCACCAGATTTGGCTTAAAGAGAGATAGAGAGAGAGAGGAGCTTGTTTGATTAATTTTTTTATTCGGTTATTTTTTAAATATTATTTAGTGTACAAATTAAGTTATTTGAATTTTTAATTGATTATGTTTTTATAATATTTCTTAATAAGAGAATAAAGTAAATTTATTTTAATAACTTTTTTTTTAACTATATGACTGGCTATAAACAAATTTAAATGATTATACTCCACAATAGTTGTGTTATGTCACTTTTAAAGTCGGTCGGAAAAGACGATCGAAAAATATGCATGAATATCCAGAAGTAGATGCGATATCAAGAGAAATAATAACGTGTGCCGAGAATTGTATAATACAACTCAAAGTAATTAAATTATATTATTCTAAAATTATAATCATGAAATTTAATATAATAGTCTCTAACTTACTAAGTACTAACAATTTTGTTTAATACTAATAAAATTTAATTCTTAAAATTATAAGAATTAAAAACTTCTATATATATCAAATTGTTGTTGTTATAATGTTTTATGATATTAGTTAGGTACAATTTATGGTGTATTCTAGAGATGGTTGGCTTATTGTACATTTGTGTTAGTTAATTTTTTTATTTTTTATGAATTTTAATTTTTAATTTTTAATTTTTAATTTTTATGATATGCTTAATTGCTGTGATTAAGCCTACTATTTTTCAAATTATCATCTAAAAAAATAAAATAAAATATACTTTATTTTAATATTTTTTATTATTTTATTATAAATTGAGTGATTGAAATGTGATTTGACTTTTTTTTATTTGTATTTAAAACTCATATATTATATATATTTTTCATTAAATATTGAATCTTAATTTATTAATTAAAATATTTTTATTTTATTTTTATAAATTTTAAATATAAAAAGAGGTCATATTAATTCAACAATCAATTAAAAACTCAATACTATAACTTTTGGTAAACACTTTTTTTTTTAAATGAATAAAAATCCCCAAATAACGAACACATCAAAGAAGTCCTAAATAGTTGAAAATAAATAAATATGATAAATATTTTTTTATGAAAAAAAAAAAAAAAGCAAATCAGACATTAATGTCTTCGTCAACTCGGGAGTTGGCTTTTTATGTATTGGAAATCTAAAGGGTAAGTTTGATTCTCCTCATATCTTTGCCATTGTACGAGTGAAAGATTATTCGTTTCTAGCTTATTTAGCTCAAATACATTAGATAGAATTCAGCTTATATTCAGTTTATTTGTTGTATCTTATTCAATTAGAGGAGAAAAAATTATATTTATTATAATTTTTGTATGAACTTATTACGCAAAATTATTGTAACAAATTATTATGCAAAATTACTATAACAAATTATTGCACAAACGCTAAACACCCATCTTATAATCCCAATCAAACACTTCTCAAGTCTATTCGCATTTAATAAATAAATAAAAGAAAAATCAAATAACCATCAAATCGTGGCCACATGTTTTGGCACTTGAAGTTGTCGCTTTTCCTGAAAATTAAAAATACTGCCACTTTACAATGGAAGATTGAATAGGATATCCTTTCTTCACATAAATATATATTACTAAAGAGCCATCATGTACGTGTTAAAGCTTCCATCAAGGGCAGAGACAGATATAAAGCAATAAGACCATATTTTATATCATCATGGATTATCACGTTTACAACCCAAAAATGATAGGTTTCCAAAAACATATATTTTTTTTTAATTTTATCAAATTCAAGACCACAAATAATATCACTACTTAACTCCTCTAAACCCTTGAAAGATTTTGTAATATTTTAAAAATATTCAATTAGATCTGTATTATAACAATATTATTGTAGATTGCTCATTGACTAAAAAGATAGAGATTAATTACATGTATATGGTAAGTAACGTAATTTGTTAACTATAGATTAAAAAACTAAAATAATGCTTAGACCTTGTTTGATATTGGACTATTTGAATAATTTTGTAGTTATTGAAAAGATATGCAAATATAGAGTATTTAGTTAAACTGAAGTAAAAATATGTTGGTATCTTAGTTTGATTGAATTATTTATAAATAATCCAAGTCAAACAAGCCCTAATATTTAAATATATTTAATATTAATTTATGAAAAGTAAGCAAATGTTTGGTCTAAAAAAAACAAATAAGAAGGTGTTAATGATTACTTCAATGTGACTTTCTTTAATCATCGGTCAAAGCACATGAGGCACTGTGGAAGACAAGAAATATAGATGTATTTAGCTGACTAATCCATTCCACGCATGCTACTTTTTGGGAACTTGTTTGATTTTGAGTTATTTTCAAAAAAATAAATTTAATGAAATAAATATATATATTTTTTTATTATCTAAATAAAAAAATGAAAACCACTGTTTTAGTTTTTTAAGACGACTCTTACCACTGGACTACTTCGTGTATGTTAGAGTATTATTAATTTTTATTATGTGAGATTTGTTGAGTCATGGGTGTATTATGTCACTAACTGGTCAAGGTCTTTATAATAAGATTATAATTGAATCTACTTTTATGTATGGTTGTTGATGATGTGATACAATAGCTAGGTTGCTAATGGATTTATATATTATTGGTATCAAAATTAAAATTGTCTTTTTGTTAGGGTTATAACATTATTCACAATTTAAATACAAAATTTAACAAGGTTTAGCATTGATATATAGGAGTTGATTGTCAACCCTTCTAACAAACCTTAATAATATTTTGATCTTCCAAAGAGAAGGAGTGTTAAAAAAAAAAATTCTTAATAATAATCAATTCAGACAATAAAATTACTCTATCAAAAGATTAGTTTTTGTTTTTATTTCTATGTTTCTGTACTTTTACTTTATTTCATGTTTATTTAAATTGATTTGTATATAGATTATTTAAAATAAATAAATAATCAGCATTAGTTATCCAGCAAAATTATTTTTATTCATCTCATTCCTTACTCCCTCTTCCAAATTCCCATTTATCACTCCTATTATTTTAATGAATAATTTTGAAAATACACTCCTATTATTTTAATGAATAATATTAAATTTTAAAATGAAGAAAAGGTGGAAGGGTCAAACTAAAAGCATTCTTATTGTGAAATTGAGATTTTAAATATATTTTTTCACTACCTAATAATTTAAAATTTCTTATTTTTAAAGTTATAAAAAACGAATGACTTCAAATAATGATGAGACAGATTTAAGAATCCAAATTGGATGAGTTTGAAATTTTTTTTGGAGCGGGCTAAAAAATATAACTAAAAAAATTATGAATAAAACAAAAATGGATAAAAGTAAATTTTGTCTTTTTTATTTAAATTAGATAAAAAAATAATGTATTAAATTAAAAAAATTAAAAAATTAAAAGGTAATGTCTATCCTTTTCCTTGACTTCTGTTGGTTCCCAAACTCAAAAAGGTTTATGTACCATAAAAGCCCACCAACGTAACATTTATAAATAAAAAAATGTCACTAATTTAACTACCAATTCAGATAAAATCTGTTAGAGTTAAATTAGTAATATTAATTTTTTTATTTATTTATAAATTATACATAAATAATAGCGTTTGAATTGTTAAAATAAAATCTCATTTTATATAACTTTAATAAAAAAATAGTATAAAATTGTGATATTTTTATTTGTTTTTATTAATAAAGAAGACCAATGAGGAACCAATTTGACCAATTAAAAAATAAAATAATTCAAAGGTAAGTTATGGGCCATGGGAGTCATTTGAGGCCCAAATATTAGGACAAGTTAAAAGTCCATAGCCTACAAATGACAAAACTGAACAAATACAAATGGAGAGGGAAGAGCCGAAAGAGAATGAGAGCGCACATTCATGTTTCCAGCCGGAGTGGCGACTCCGACTTCCGTTCTCTTCGTTAACCTTTTCATGCACCGGTTACAGGTAGGCAACTCAAGCTCAGTCGACGAACTTCCGTTTAAATTCATTATCATGTTAATCTTTCAATTTTGCACTTTCAACATAATAATACATGTTTATGCAACGGTTGGACTGAATTTCTTTGAGTAATGCATATTACAGTACATGTGTTTTTTCACAGAGAAACTAGGAGGTCAACTATTGAATTTGTGGAACTGTTTGCTTCCAATACAATTAAACTGCTAAAATCATGTCTAAACTGCAATTGATCATGAATTCATGTCTCCTATAGGATATGTAATAACACGTCTACACAAGAGAAATGTGTCAATTGGTGCATTCCAAATATCCTATACAGACAATCTCTTTAGCATAGTACTCCGATTGGAACGTGTGTGCATACAACAGAGTGTTAGTGGAGTTTTACATTGTGAACCGAGTCTTAGAAATTTTCCATCAGTTTCTCTTCTAGCAGCTTATTAACTGAAGAATCGGAGCTTATTTAGTACACAAATATGCTACTGTAAAAACAAATGCAAGGAATATCATGTATACACCTAGTTCTTGAACAAGACAACTAATTGTGGTTTTTATTTTTACTGCCTCAAAACTTGTCTGCTATGGAGATTATATCAGGTTTACAGCATATAAAAGAAGACCCATGAATCTGTTGATCTGCAACATTAGAAGGTGTCATAATTGTCTCCCCCAAAATGTTATATAAATTCAAACAGAGGACTCCTTCCAATATCCAGGTATTAACCAGAACTTATGATACCCAGAATTTAGGGTATGACAATTTCAATATGCATATCACTGAAATGCACTACTACTTATAAAGAACTGATTATTCATTGCTTGCAGAATCTAGTTTATTTCTTCTTCAGCTAGGAACATACATGTGGTAAAATAACTGTTATGGTTAGACAAGCTAATTTCATATTTTCATGTCAAGCTTATTTTGTTCAAAAAAAACAAGAAATGTATTAAAACAAAGTTTTTATTTTATTTTCATCACAAATAATATAGGTATTGCTATTAAATATTTCAAATGCACCAAACATTTTTCCTTAGTACCCGCAAATAACTTTTGTGTTTTTTGACTAGTTTGCCTAATTTTGATTTTGGATCTTCATCTCCATCTCCATCTTGTTCTGTTTCTGCTTCTGGTTCTTCTTTCTGATCCTTCAACCTTGCATCATCTTTGGCTCTCTCCAATGCTTCAATCAGGCTTTTCAAGCACATCTCAGCATCATCTTTTGAAGCATTCTTAGGCATCAAGTTCTCAGCGACATCAGAAGGACTTATATTCGCTTCCCCCAGCAAACGCTCAATAGTTTCATAAAGAGGATGTGATTCGATATTCAAGTAGTTCTTGGCCAGAACTTTGAATGCCTCGAATTTGCAGTATGACATTTCAATATGCATATCCATCCTCCCTCTTCTTATTAGAGCTGGATCTAGCTTGTCAATGTGATTAGTCGTAAACACTATAATCCTTTCTGAACCACATGCAGACCAAATTCCATCGATGAAGTTTAGAAGCCCAGAAAGAGTAACCTTACTAGCTTCCTTTTCCTTATCAGTCTCTTTCTCTTTCAAGGGATCATTCTCACCTTCCTCTTTGCTTTTCTCCTCCTCCTTTTTCTTTCGGGTCCCAGTAAGATCAAGTGAGCAATCAATATCCTCAATCACTATAATGGACTTGCTGGTCGTGTCAATTAGTAGTTTTCTCAGCTCATTGTTGTTCTTGACTGATGTCAATTCAAGGTCATAAACATCATACTTTAGAAAATTAGCTATGGCGGCAATCATGGTAGACTTCCCAGTTCCTGGGGGACCATAAAGAAGATACCCTCTTTTCCAGGGTTTCCCAACTTTGGCATAATAGTCTTTCCCGTTACTGAATGTAACAAGATCACTGATTATTTTATCCTTGATCGCAGGATCCATTGCCAAAGTCTGAAAGGTAGCCGGATGCTCAAATCCTATGTGACTCCAGAAATTCTTGTCCGCCCAATACCAGTAATCGCTAATGTTATTTGTGTAAATCTTTCTCTGGCGATTTCTCAGCCCAATTTCCTTGGCCTGTTCCACGACATGCTCCAGGTACGCTCCGACTACAACGTCCTTGTGTCGCTTGTGGAATATTAGTTCATAAGATTTGTATTCCGGAACTTGTTGTGACCGTTGGGCGTAAAATGTTGAAGTTTGTATTTCTGTGTTGGTGTCTTCCTGCAAAACCCGATACCATATCTTTATGCCCTTAAACTCGTCAAGGACTTCTTCGCAATCTTCGAAGCTGATTGCAATGGACTTGGTGTTCTTGATCATGTCAGCTTTGAGACGTCTGGCATGGTCAGTGGACTTGCTGCTGAGGTAAGTTTTAATGGCATAGTAAACCTCGTTTCGCCTACCATTTGAGTGCTCATTGATTTTGAGTTTAATGTACGGATAGACGAAACCTAGTACTCTGATGTTGAACCACTTTCCTAAATAGTGTTTGAGCTGCTGGGGGAAGTACTGTTGAATCGTAGTCAAGACAAAAAGTAAGCCTGCAATTTTAGAACCAACTTCAATCCAGCCCTCTCCCATCATCTTTCCCTTTCTTTTTCTTTTTGTTGGTTTGTGAGACTGTGTGCATGTGTTGGTTTCATCATGTGGTTTGGTGTCTTTATATAGGATACCAAGCCAATTTACATTCACACTTAACAAACAATTAATTAATTAAAAAGACATCAAACCTAAGAACATGTCTCTAATCTTTTATATTAAATTATAGAAACTTGATGACCTTGCCTAAATACTACTTTAAGGTTTGTGTTTTAGGCCTTGTTTGAGGAAATAGTTTTTTAGGTTTTATCTGAGTTTTATTAAAAAAAAAATCCTTATTTGATAAAAAGTAGGAAAATTGGTTTTTAAAATTTGAAGACTAATTTGACTTTAGAGGATATGGTGTAGGTGAGATAATGATGGTTTAGAGAGACATGATAAAATTATAGGGTAATTTTGGTATTTAAATGATAAAATTATTTGATTTGATGGTTGATAAGATATTTGAGTTTTGAGATAAAAACTGAATTTTATCCCAAAAATCCTTTCAATGAAACGAGGTCTTAGTCTTTCCAACACTTTTGTCTGGACCCTCGGTGTACTGGTTTCCATCTAGCTTCTAATTATTGATACTTTATTATCAATAATAGTTTTCACATTATTGAATACTAGCACATGTAAAAGGAGTTTTCAAATATAAAAAAGACTATCATTGACTTAATGATGATGTTAGTTAGGAAGAACCTGGAAAAAGGTTATTTTAATGCCTTGAATTATTTGAATTAACATCAGATCCGCATCAAAGACTTTTCCGTACATCAAATTATCATTTTATAAATATTTAAATGACTAAAATAACCTAAATAATATTTGTAAATTTTTTTCAAATAAGCCAACAAACTAGTCAATAATATGATAAAAAGAAGTGTGTAATGGGGTGTGACTCATGAGTTGAATTAAGAAGTGTGTAATGGGGTGTTAGTCAAGTTGAATTATATTTTAATTTGGGAAGAATGTGAATTCTATTTATAAATTGGAGTGATGTGTCAATTTTATTTATAATGTCTCAAAATTCTATTTTTTATATAAAGTTGTCAAAAATAAATAAGATAAGGAATGCTTATAACGGGGTTAGATTTGTTTTCACGTATTTATATTATATATTTTTTAAGTTATTTTTCTTTTTTATTTCAAACGAACTTAACTTAGTAAATAAATAAATAAAATTCCTTATCTTCTTTTTATCGACCTAGCCGCCGTTGACGCCCTCTTCACCAGCAACCGTTGTCGTAAACATTCTCTGACCGCGATAGTAGTTGATCCATCGCAACTTTTACCGCAACCCTAATATAGACATACACGAAGAAAGGTTAATTTTATCTTACCTAATTACAGAAATTTGAATCTTCACGTTTGTTCAGAAATTGTTCTATTAAATCTTGCTGTTTGTACCAAGATTCGAATTATTTCTTTATTAAATCTTGCTGCTTGCTTCCAATATTCGAAGTTTTGTTCAAGAATTATTCTATTAAATCTTGCTGTTCAGGAATTTTTTTTCGGGAGATTTTATAAAAAATTCGAATCTTGATAGTAAACAACAAGATTTAAGAGAACAATTTCTGAACAAAAATTGCTTGCCCAAAGACCCTCAAACATGAAGATTAACATTTCTTCATGTCCGTCCATATTAGGGTTGCGGCGACGATGATTGCTGGTGAAGAGGTCGGACGGCAGCTGATGGAGTGAGGAGTGTAATTTTTTTTTAAAATTATTTACTTAGTTAGGTTCGTTTGAATAAAGAAGAAAATTAATTTAAAATCTATATATAATAAATACGTGGATACCATTCAAAAGAAAGAACTTAAAATATATATATAATAAATACGTGAAAGTCACGTGGATATAAATCTAACTCCGTTACATAATTTTCTTTATCTTATTTAATTTTGACAACTTTATATACAAAATAGAATTCTGCAACTTTGGCCTGTTATGGTTTATGTCTAAGTAACCTAAGGATTGTATGTGACATTCTATTTCAGCAATTAATTATAAAACATGGTTTGTTATGGTTTATGTCTAAGTGACCTAAGGATTCTGTTCAGCAATTAATTATAAAGCATAGTCTATTAGTTTGAAAGAGATCAATCAGAAGTGAGACTAATTCCATTACAGTATGCATGTTTTGCAAGTGAAGAGGGAATGAAGACCCAACCCAAAAACTAACAGTTGTACCCACATGTGCTAAAAACCCAAAAAGAAGAGCCTTCACCACTACACAAAAACTCAAAAAGAAGAGCCTTCACCACTACACAAAAACTCAAAAAGAAGAGCCTTCACCACTACACAAAAACCCAAAAAGAAGAGCCTTCAACATTACCCAAAAAGAAGAGAGCCTTCACCACTACTCAAAAACTAATATCTAACTCGAAGGTCCTTGTTGTGTGTGGTCTTCACCAAAAGAAGAGCATTCAACTTGACCATGACCACTTGTCTCCCCACTACCCTCCATCATGATAAAATAACATTAATTAAAGTTCAAGTACACGAAACAAGAGGACCTAATTTAACAATAACCCACCACTTGAATAGAAGTTCCTCCCATTTGTCTTCTATTAGTTCTAATAGGAGCCCCTTGACAACCTCGTTTATTGTGGCCCTCTTTACCACAAGTGCCACACTTAACCGTCTTTGCTCTTGATGATGATGACCCTACTTCACTTTCCTCCCTTCTTCTTTGTTTCCTTGGTCTGCCAGCCCTTCTCTTAAGCTCTGGAGGGTAGTACTTATCTCTTTTATTAGGTGGTGTTAAGTCGACATCTGAAAAAGGGTATATGACAGCTTCATATGCCTTCTTCCACATTGAAACAGTGAAATACTCATGGACCAGATCTTCAATATTCCTTCCACTATGTAGGATAGCTGATGCGGCATGAACACAAGGAATTCCACTCAATTGTCAATGATTACATGAGCAAGTTAACTCCTCTAAGTTGATAGCATACCTCATTCTCATTTCTACAACCTCGTAGTGTTGCTCTCTTCCAGGAAGGAGTTTGCATCTTCTACACAATGAGGTACATGCTGCGATCTTTTTCTGAATTGTTGGATCTTTTTCTGAATTGTTGGGGGGACTCTCCTTTCATTGGATAGAGCCTTCTGATACATTGTCTCCCACTTAACCATTATTTTCTGTCTTATCATGTCAAGGATATCAATGATGGGCCGGTCCCTGATCTTCAAAATCTAGTTGTTAGAAACCTCGCAGACATTATTGGTAAGCTCCATTGATTTAGCATGATGACCAAATTTATATCTGCACGAAAAGTAGACAGAAGCAAGTCAAGATCCATTCACACCAAATTGACAACCTAAATTAACAGTTTACCTAGACCATTTGGTAGGTGGCGTCCTCAATAGCCATTCATCTGGTCCCATCATAACCCCTCCCACCTTTTTCTTCTCAATTCTCAGCAATTTGATATTAGCCATTAATCCAAAACAGATTTTTAAGCTGCTTTCCAGGAAATAAAGTTGCCAAGTTAACTGATATATGCCTGCAACATCTCTTGTGATTGGCTTGGGGAAAAACTTTCTCAACCATATTACCGAGGCCCTAACATATCAGAAAGATGAGTTAAAAATTATTGACAGGTATGTTAGAGCCTTAAGTCCTTACCTTTTGACCGTCTGACATAATTATCAATGGTTTGCAACTCTGGTCCAAAACAATGGCTTCGTGGAGTAACTCTAAGAACCAACCCCAGTTGATCCCATTTTCAACATCCACAATAGCCCAAGTAAGAGGAAACATGTTGTTGTTCCCATCAAATGCAACTGCAGCCAACAAAGTCCCTCCAAATGAGCCATTCAAATGGCATCCGTCAATTCCAATCCAAGGTCTACAACTATAAAATTAATTTTAATTTTATTATTAATATATAATATTTAAAATTAATTATATTATTATTAGTTATTGTAATTATTACTAAAATTTTATTTTAAATGATTCTTTAATATTATTTAAATAATTGAAATTATTTATTTATAAGTAAATAAAAATTTATTATTATGTTAATTATAAAATATATATGATATTATAATTATAATTATGAGAGAGAAAATAAGAGAGTGGAGATAATGAGAGAGAAAATGTATTTCTCCGGAATGAGATTCAATCCTCCTAATTTAGAGAGGATTGGATGATTCCTGAGTATTCGGGAATCAAATCAATATCTTGGAATCAAAACCACCAACCAAACATCTTATTTCATTCCTTTTCCCATTCCTGAGTACAAAAACCACGTACCAAGCATGCCCTAAGGCTCTTATATCAAAATGGGTTCTTCGATTAGTTTTTTGGACGACATTTGGTGTATCCTAAACTTCCATTATTATATGTAAAAATGTCACCGTTAAAGATATGTTTGATCCTTGATCTAATGGTTTCGTTGACCGAATTAGATATAATTAGATTAAACATTAGAGAGAGTTCGTTCCATAATAGAGTTTACTTTTGGTACGACGCAAACAAATCTCATTATCTGAAAAATACATTATGCGTTGACAAGACATTGATAATTTTTTTATGGGGCATTGTTACAATTTATTGCTAAGATTATTCTATATAATTTTTGTTAGAGAGAAATTTTGGAAGTCAAATATTCCATCAAAGATCTGGTTCTTTGAATTAAACGTTATTTACAGTGTAATTTTTACGGACTAGTGTCTGGAGTTTTTTTGTAAAGTATTATTATTACGATTCATTGGTGATGTCTGAGTATTTAGATAGTTGCTGAGAAATTTAGATTGATACCATTGATAAGATAAATCTACACATTTAAGTTAATTAGAAAAATGAAAATAATACGAAATATTTATTTGAAGATAAAAAAACCAATTTCGAGTTTTCATTTTAACCATTTTTTAAAATTTTTTTGTTGTGTTTTCATTTTTCAGACAGTTAGGCTGGCGGTAAAGCCCTAACATTTCTCTTTCACTGTGAGATCGACTATAGAATTGATCAACGCCATGAATGTTCACCGATCTATGCTTCGACTACAGATTACTTGTAGCCAAGTACGAATTAAGGCAAAACCTTTACAAAGCCCTTTGTAGAGATCCAGAACTTCCAAGCCATGTTAAAGAGAGACATCGAATCAAGTTGTCTAAGTTACCGAGAAACAGATGCATATTCACAGGTAGGCCACGTGCAGTTTACGAGAAATTCAGAATGTCTAGGATTGTGTTTCGCGAATTAGCCTCCCGTGGTGAGCTGATGGGCGTCAAGAAAGCATCTTATTGGTAGAGCATTGTTATCTATAAGTTGAGGTAATATTGGAATTACAGCTAAAGCTTATCAATTTTCTCATTTCATGATCATGTTTTTGACACTAGTAACAACATATGTTTTCTTGACATTAAGGTTTTGCTTCAAGAAAATTGATGATGCCTTAATTCAATCTGGAAGGCCTTGTTTTTGTTAACTGTTAGTGTTTGTTTATTTGTTGTTCAATGTCTTAGGCCTTGTTAATCTTAGATTATCTATATAACACTATTAATGAGCAACATTGAATAAGATTAAGATACTATACGAGTCCTGCTTCAATTTAAAACGTTTTAAAAAAGAATTGACGCTCAAATTTTTTTGCTACTTAAGCTAGAATATGGGTTGGTTTCATAATAATATTTTGATATTTTTTTATATTAAATATGTAAAATAACCAAATAACGTAGTCAAACAAAAGATACTAGTCTAATGAACATGTTTTCTTCTGTGGGTCCTTCCTCTCTTTGGCTTCATTGATTTTTTCCTCCAGAGCACCAATCAAATTCTGCAATCTCTCATAAACGGCTTCTTCTCCGGCGCCGGCGGTATTCTTTATCATCAAATTCTCGGCCACATCAGCCGGTGTCATATTTCCCTCCTTCAACAATTCCCTAATTCTGGGAAACAGCTCGTGTTCCTCCTCTGTATCTTCCATTATTCCCAAGTAATTCCAGGCTAGAACCTTAAACGCCTCGAACCCACAATAAGACATCAAGATATGCTTATCCATTCTCCCCCTCCTTATCAAAGCAGAGTCAAGTTGGTCCACATGATTCGTCGTAAATACAGTCAGCCGCCCTCCTTCACTCGCCGAGAACAACCCATCCAAACAATTAAGAATACCAGACAATGTCACTTTCTCCATCTTCATTGTTTCATCATCCCCTGGCATCAATTCCCCCTTCACCGGCCGAGAAATCACGTTGGTGGAAGAACAATCAATGTCTTCCACCACCAAAATCGAATTACAAGGTATCCGATTCAGAAGCCTCTTCAACGAAGCATTACTACTAACAGCAGACAACTCAAGATCATAAACATCGTACTTCAACAAATTCGCCATCGCAGCTATCATCGTCGATTTCCCCGTCCCCGGAGGTCCATGCAAAAGATACCCTCTTTTCCACGGCTTCCCTATCTTCCTATAATACTCTTTCGCATTAGTAAACGCCATCAAATCCTCAACAATATCCTTCTTTTTCAATTTTTCCATCGCCAGAGTATCAAAAGTTGCAGCATATTCACAATCCATTATGTAATTCCAATGCGCCCCGTTTTCAGCCGAGCTGTTTGAATAGAGCTTCAATTGTCGGTTTTTAGCAGTTGCAGCCTTCCCCTCCTTCATGACATGCTTGATATACTCCTTTTCCACCATGTCTCTCCATATTCTCCTGAATGTAAGGGTGTAATACCTGGTTTTTGTTCCAGACATACGATAAAGATTGGGTGCACTGGTTTCCTGATGGGACTGCCACCAGAATGTGATTCCATTAAACTGATCGGAGACACTTTCGCCGTCGTCTATACAGAAGGCGGGTTCGCTGATGTCTTTGACGGCGTTAGCTCTGAGTCTAGGCGCGAGAGAAGAGCATTTGGAGCTGAGGTATGTTTCGATGACTTTATAAGCCTCGTAGTTTTTGGGAGATCCTTCGTTTCGATCCTCGTGGAATTTGATTTGGACATATGGGTCCATGGAGGAGATGAATTTGCGGATAAATCGTTCTGCATAAGGTTGGAAATGACTGTAGATGAATTGCTGGAACATCGTAAACACTACCATGGAGGCGGCGATCGCCATGGGCAAGCCAAGATTTATCCCTCCGCCCGGTTGAGTCCATTGTGAATGTGGACTCATGAACGGCAAGAAGTTCAACATTGCTAGAACTGTGAATATCACAGTATATATTGGAGGTTTTCTAGTTATTTTGTTTGTGTGTGTTTTGTTGATCTATCATCTGTACCCGGGATGCCTATTTATAGGCATATTTGCTCACATATATTTTTTTTCACTCTCATATTCGTGATATTACTTTCGTTCTCAAATTCGTTATTCCTATTATGTGAACTACTATATTGCATAGCGTTCTCAATCTAATCACCTTAACTTGACTCTCAAAAACTCAGTATCAAGTTGTATTTAATTTTTATTTATTTATATTTAAAATTTTGTTTATGATATATAAATTGATATGGCTAAATAATAAAATATTACAATTTAAATAAACATTTAAAATTCAACCATAAGTCGTCGGTCGGGTCGTCGGTCCACGACAATGAAATTTCAAAATATCTTGCAAAACACGTAATACATGAACTGAACAATAATAATACACATGATAGTGTGACAACTGATAAGACAAAGTGAAAACATCACTTTCATTTAATAATAATAATTTATTATTTATATGATTTCACTAAATTTGGCCTATTAATTAATTTGAAGGAATGCAAATGCAAATCGCCTTCCTTTTCTTTTCCTATCAACTTCCTGGAAAGTCCAAAATGCCAGGGTACACGACCTACTTTATGACATGGTGATATTATCACTATCATTAATTAATATATATTTTTATTCTTTTTTTAATATATTTTTCATGTCATATATTGCATCATATAATCTGGATTCTAGATGACTGAGATCTAGCTGTTATAATGTTTGTATTATGTGTTGCCGGCCGGTCAATATAAAAATAATAAAATAAATAGAAAGAAAGAAAATTTTAATTTGAGACGTGCAAGTGCTTGATTCAGTTATAATATACTTTAATTAAGCTATTTAAATAAATAAATAAATGCTCATCATTCTGGACATTTATTATATCTATTCAGTTGTAACAAAATACAACTATATATATCTATGTATGTAGAATATAAGTTAGAGTCATTTTGAATTGTTTTTATTTTAATTTTTGTTCAATTGAATATTTTATTAGTAATGAATAAATTTTGAACAAAATAAATACATATATAGACTATAGTTAGCAACTTATAACAAATTTGATCATTTATAAATAAATAAAAAGTACAAATCATAACATTAAATAATATATTTAAAATTAAAGAGTATAAATCATAACATTTGGTGTAGTGTCAAATATTTAGCTATAACGTATCATTAGCTTGCTTCTGTGGTTATATGTAGAAATGTCACGATTAAGAACATGTTTGATTATCGGTCTATTGGTTTCGCTAGCCGAATTAAATACAGAAGTAGATTAAACATTATAGAGACTTCATTTCATAATAGAGTTTTACTTTTGGTATGACACAAACAAGTGTCACCGTCTGAACAAGACATTATGCGTTGACAAAAATGGATAGTTTTCATGTAGGGCATTGATAACTACAAATTGTTCGCTAAGATGATTTCATATAATTTTTATTGAAAAAAACTTTAAGAATCAAAGATTTCATCCAAGATCTCGTTCTTTGGTAAAGCGTTATTCATGGTGGAATTATAACAGATGATATGTGAATGAAAAAATATTGTATTATGGTTAGTCGTTGTTGTATGTGTCAAGAAAATGTTGAATCGACAACTCACTTACTTTTACATTGTCGATGGGTGACTATTATTTAGAGCCTTTTGTGGAGTATTCTTGGGATTCATTGGGTGATGTCCGAGTATTTAGATAGTTGTTGTCTGTTGAAAAGTTTGAATTGATGTGACTGATATGACAGACCTTCATATTTGGGTTATCATCCCAATTATTATTTGGTAGACTATCTAGTTGGAAAGAAATCGTCGAACTTTCAATGATCGTAGTCGTCCAATGCGTATCATTCATAATATTATTATTATCAAGGACGGACCCAGAAATTATATTTAGGGTGTGCTTGAAAAAAAATTTAGATTAGTAAAAAAATTTGGGTGGGGCTGAATAAAATAATGAGAAAACTATAAATTTAACGAATGATTAATGTGGGATTAGACTTTTTTTAGATTTATAAAAGAAAATAGTAAAAAAAAATGAAAAAAAAAATGAAGGAGCCTTAGAGCATCCCCATCCTTGTACCCATACATAGGTACAAATATGTGTCACATCATCAGCCACATCACAAATAAATTATACTTCTCAATTTATACCTCTATTCCCCAACCATCTCAAGTACAATTGTAGTCCCACAATCCACATCATCTAATTCATACAATATTTTTTAATTCAATAATTCAAGTCATCTTGTTTTATTTTTAATTATATTAATTTGTTTAAATTAAAAAAAACACATGTTAACTTTTTAGAAAAAAATGTCATATTTATTTTTAAATGTTTATTTTTTTAAATGTTTATTTTTTTAAATTTTTAAATATTTATTTATTTATTTTTGCATAAAAAATGGGGTGGGACCACTTTTTTTTGACATTTTCTCATTTGTACCTGGTAGCAAATCTTTGCTACTCATTTTTCTCTCTCCAAATTTGTACCCATCTCCCCATTAGTGTACCAGGTACAAATTCTGTCACATCAGATTTGTACCTACCAATGGGGATGCTCTTATCCCTTTTCTACAATAATTTTTTTTTTTTTTTTTTTGTTAAAACCTTTCTTAGCCCAAACCTAGACTACTTAAGAGTCAAAATATATGTTATGAAACTAAAATAAATTTAATAAAATAAAATTTAATTCAGTTTTTATACAATTAAATATAATAAAAATATTTCAAATTCAATTTGTAATAGGTAAAATAATAAAAAAAAAATTGTAGATTACTTAAAATACATTCTTATATATATTTATACTGAAAGTCGGGTTCATGTATAAAAAAAAAAAAAAAGGTGAAAGTAGTTATTATGTGAATAATAATAATATTATTGTTTTTAAAATATTAATTATTTAAATAAAATAATTATTTATTATAAAATATAATTTGAATATAAAGAAAATAAATAAACTTAAAAGATAAAAATATTCATAAATTATAAAAATATTAAAATTCATATTAAACAAATTCTAAAACATAGCAAAAATTATGAATGAGCTTGGAGTGGGCTTAAGCACACCTCAGCCCAAGGTGTATTCGTGGTCCATGATTATTATGATATTTTTTTGAGATTCGTTCAGAAAACTCATTAGAGTTTGTCGAGTAGTTAATCGTTATTCTCGAGGATTTACGAGCTCGATAACATTTTAAGTATTATTATTATTATTTTTTTCATATTATACTTTATCGGTGTGTAAACAATTTTTTTTTTTATTTTAATATCAAGGGACCTTTTAAAAAAAAAAAAAAATACGGGTTACATTATTATATTCAATTTGAATTAAGTTGATGTAAGCATTGGTCTTCACTCTTCATAAACTTACCTTTAGATATATAAATATATTTAAAATTTAAAGAAAGTTTGGATGATACATATAAGAAAGCAACATGTAGCTAACTAACAAATATAAATATAATATAAGATTTGATTTTTCATAAACAAATATGAAATTGCCTTTAAACTTCCTCAACAGGCAGACCACCTCGTTTATATCGTGATGTCATGAAACTGACATCATTTTTTTTTTAATTTTGCCCACGTCATTCGGTTTCAAATATTGCGTTATTTGAATTCTTTAATTTTTTTTTTTCATCCAGAAATGGATTGGACGACTCATTCTAAAGTGTTCAGCCTTATATGATCTACCCATAACATTACTTAGTACTAATATATTAGTATAAAAAATTGTAAATAATGTAAAAAAAAATAACACACTAAATTAGGTAAATTTTGTTTATTTGTTTAATACTATTATCATTATAGCTTGTAAAAAAAATTTAGTCTAACTAAATTTCAAATCTTAATTCTTGTAGTTGAGTCTGTACTTTCTCATTATTATCTTTCTATTTTTTTTTAATATATAAAGAATAATAATAGAGAGAATAAATCAAATTAATTAATCTTAATTGCAAATATTAATATATTTTAATATATATTATATTTAATAAATATATATATTAAATTATATAAATATTAGTTAAATGCCTGAAAAAATTGATTTATGACGATTTACTAAATTATATTATTTTTATTCTAAATTAATTTTTGTTTATAAACTGTTGAAGCTATGTTAATTTTAGGATTAACGCGTTAACTATCTTGATGCAGAGAAATAGTTAAACTTTTCAACAATCGTAATTGTCTGATGCATTTCATTTATAATGTAATTATTATGATATTCTTTAAGATTCGTTAATAAAAATTGGTAGAGTCGTTCGTAGAGTTAGTCGTTCTTCTTGAGAATTTATGGACACTACAGTGATTGAGTAACGTGTTTGTATTATTTTCTTATTTTCATGTTTTGTGATTTTTTTTTTTCATGTTATAATATGTAGTTTTCTTAAACGGTTTTTATCATTATTAAAATAACATTTTTCTGGCTTTTCCTACCTAACATCATCGTTAAGTCAATCATAGTCTCTTTTTATTTTTTATTTAAAGTTCCCATTTTGCTGATATATATCATTTAGCAACTACATGGAAACCACATGCACGAAGTTACCTAGATACTTGACAAGAAGGATGGGTCCACACGAAAATGTAGAAAATGAACTAAGATATATATTGAATCAACTCAACTACATCAGATCGAGTTATGATTTGATCGGAGTTATGATTAGAAATTTAGTTGGACTAAACTTTTTTTAACAAAATTTACGTAGACTAAAATGATAATAATATCAAATAATCAAATAAAATCTAAATAGGGCACTTATGTGTAGATCCGTCTTTACAAATCAATCATTATCAAACTTTAATGTTGAATTTAGGCAAAGGTCATCAGCAAGTTTCTTTAACTTAATATACAAGATTAAAAACAAGATCACACATCCAATCCATGTTTTTATTCTTTTCAAGATTTCATATATAGTGGGTCCATGTCCAGCACTTAATTGTTTGTTCAAGTGTGTGAATTCACATTGGCTGGCGAGTTCAATGTACACATAAAGTCACCAACCCACATAATGAAATCAACACTACACTATCACAAACCAACAAAAAAAAAGAAAGAAAGAAAGTTAATGGGAGAGAGCTGGATTGAAGCTGGTTCCAGAATTGTAGGCTTACTTTTTGACTGGAATACATTTCAACACTTCTTACCCCCCAACAACTCAAACACTCTATTTAGGAATATCAGAGTACTTATCCTTTTACAATAATAATAATAATAATGAATGATGAAAATTACAAGAGTTGAATTTTATTCAACTTATAATCTCTAATCAAATTTGTCCTAATTTTATATGAATTTTTAACAAATAAAATAAGAACAATCTAGCCCTTACACCTTTCTCAAACATCTATGACCCACATGTTCAGATGGCGGAGGTCGACCATTGCTAATAAATCAATTCTTATGGCTTTATAACTATCACACACACACACACATATATATATATATATATATATATATATATATATATATTGACTTGTCCATAGTTTATATTGACTTGTCCATAGTATTGAGGAGTTAATAAATTACATGCTATCATTTAATAAAAAACAATACAAGAAGCTTCTTTATTGTTTGAAAATAAAAAACTATATGATTGAATAAAAATGAAACATATAAACTTTATAATATAATGTGAAATCAAAAGAGTATTCAACAACAAAAACACATCCGGTAAGATTTCTTAAAAAAAATATATCACCATTCACCACTTTGGCGAAGATTCATAGTGACAAACCGACTATTTCAGCGGAGACAATGTTAAGATGAAATAATGTGTGGACATTGACTAGAGAGTTAATATTTGATGGTTGTCATGTTTTTTTAAGATATATCTTAACATTAAAAATATAACATATATATTGATTTTGTTTTTTCCTGTTTAAAGAAGACACTGGTCAAGTTCCTAGAGTGTTATGACCATGTGAGCTACCATTTTTTTTTTTATGTATTCATGTTGTTTGATGTATGAGTTTTTAATACAGTACTTATTTAAAATAAAAAATTAAACAAGACTCAATAATAAGAGAAGAAACTAAAAGTCTCTTAAAGACCTTAATTAGCCAGTCATCACATAAGACATATAATGAGATATCATTATTATTATTATTATGTCTAGGAATTTAATAATTATCTAAGATAGTCCCAAATATTAATTCAATACAACATTTTAATATGTCACCATACATTGACAAATAGAAAATGAACTGACTAAAGTAGAACAATCAAACCACAATATAGACTAAAAGTAAAAGAACATTTAAAAGTTGAATTTTGCGTTTATTTCCAAAATACCATTGACTGTATCACTTCTTCTTCTCCGGCAGCACCACCGGCTCACTTCTCCTTCTCTTTGCAGCAGCAGCAGCAGTTGCAGTTGCAGGTTCCTTTCTCCGACTTCTCTTTGTCTTTCTCCGACTTCTCTTTGTCTTTGTCTTTGTCTTTTTCTTTGTCTTTCTTCTCATCTTCCTCCTTCTTCAACCTCTGTTCCTCCTCTTCAGCTTTCAACTTAATTGCGTCTTCCTTAGCCTTATCCATGGCCACAATCAGACCCTCCAAACAACTATCAGCATCATCCTCTTCAGATTTCGGCATCAGATTCTCAGCCACATCCGCCGGCGTCATATTCACTTCTTTCAATTTTTTCTCAATTGTAGTAAACAGCTTATGAGATTCAATGCCCATGTAATTCTTTGCAAGAATCTTAAACGCCTCGAACCCACAATAGGACAATTCAACATGCTTATCCATTCTCCCCCTCCGAATAAGAGCAGGATCCAGTTTCTCCTTATAATTCGTCGTGAAAACAATTATTCTCTCCCCACCACAGGACGACCATAACCCATCTATGAAATTCAAAAGCCCAGACAAAGTAACTTTACTATCCTTCTCCTCTGGTTTCATCTTAGCAAGTTCCTTTTCCTTCTCCTTTTCCTTATCATCATCCTTCTCCTCATTCTCCTTCTTCCTCTGCCCCGTCAAATCAAGTGAACAATCGATGTCTTCAATCACCACAATCGATTTACTAGACGTATCGATTAGTAGCTTCCTCAGCTCTGTATTATCCTTAACAGCCGTCAATTCAAGATCATATACATCGTACTCAAGAAGATTAGCCATGGCCGCGATCATAGACGATTTACCCGTCCCTGGAGGACCATACAAGAGATACCCACGTTTCCATGCCTTTCCAATTTGGGTATAATAATCTTTAGACTGACTGAACTTGATCAAATCATTGATAATCTCCTTCTTCTTGATTGGATCCATAGCCAGAGTATTGAAATTAGAAGGATGTTCAAATTTCACATGACTCCACATTTTACGTCTATAACTATACCCTCCATCGTTCTTACTATTTGTATAGAGCTTCCTCTGTCGAGTCATGACCTGAATCGCTTTACCCTCATCAAGAACGTGTTTTAGGTAAGTGTTGGTGACGAGATCGCGGTTCTTCTTATGGAACTTGAGTTTGTAATAGCGTTTCTCGTCCTCTCTTGGGTAGAATGAGATTGATTGACGCTGCGTTATGTTCTGGTTAGATGACCACCAGAGCTTGACTCCGTTTTGGAAATTGTCGACAACTTCTTCGTGGTCGTCCATGCTGAAGACGAGTACTGCGTCAGAACCGTAAGCAACGTCAGCTTTGAGTCTTTTGGCATGATTTGTGGAGTTCTTGGCGAGGTAACGCTCAATCGCGACGTAGACCTTGGAACGTTCGAAGCCGTCGCCGGAATACTCATGGAAGGTAATTTGAACGTAAGGGTAGACGAAGCTCATGAGTTTGTGAGCGTATTTCTCAATAGGTTCACGAAGATCGTGAGGAAAGTATTGTCTGTACATAGCCCAGACAAACATCATTCCGGCCGCGATTGATCCGAGGTTTGCCCATGTCTCTCCTCCCATCATCATCAACAATGGCATCATCTCTCTCTCTCTGTATATCTTTTAGAAATGAGGAGTAAGGGCAGGGGAGGGTTATAACACTCACTTATATAGGCAAAATTTTGTTTTAAGATACGAGGTTTCAATTCTTATTATTTAAGATTAAGAATATTGTACTCAAACTAATTAGATTTTAAAATTATCACTTTTATATTTTTTTAAGTTTGAAATTGTAGTTTTAATATTTATTTTTTAATTTTTTTATTATTTATATTTATATTATGGTTTAAATGTTGAATCGATAATATATATATTTTTTAATTTAAAAAGTTAATCGGTTAAAATAAAATTCTTATCACTTGAGTTATTTTATGGTGTGAAACTAATATCTTAATAAAAAAACATAATATATATTTAAATTAAATTAATTTATTATATATTTTTTTTTCAAACATAGAGTTTAAACTGCGAATATTAATTCTTGTCAAATTTGAATTATAATTCAAATATCAATTTTAATTTTAATTTTAATCTTTCAAACAAACCCTAATATCTAAATACTATATTTTTTTTTATCAATTTAAAAGATATTATTATTGTTTATCATTCAAGAGTTTTACTGACTATGTTTTTAAAAAATTAATTGATTTGTTATTAATAAATTAATTAATTTGATTGTGTTTTTGAATATATTTGATTACACATTTTTTTTTTTACTATATTTTTAATTTATATATGTAAAAAAGACTATGCAATTCAAACTTGCATACACATATATGAGCAACACTTCATCGTCATACAACAAACAACAAATTTTTTTTTATCAAATTTATTAATATATATTTATGGTATATATATATATATAATTAAAATATATTTCAAAATATTATTTAATTTAAATTAATATTTTAAACTAAATTCCAAACCCAAATTCAGCTTTACGTTATCAAAATGGACCATATTATATAATAATATTCAACCACATATATAATAAAACTAGACCTGGTCAATTCTGACTCTTCCTTGGGGGTGATTGGCCGATCTGGACTTTGGAGTGGGCAGTGGGCACTACTAATATCTTCCCCGTCCCAAGACTATTTTTTAAACTATTTTTCGTAAAATAGTAACATTTTCATTTAAATTCATAAACTATCCACCTTAAACCATTTTTCTTAAATAGTTAATTAATAATTTCAATTAAATGATTAATTAATAATTTAGAGAGAAAAGTGGGTAATTTGAGAATGAGAATAAGAATGAAAATGTGGGTATTTTAAAAAAAATTATTTGAAAATTGGTCTTTTGGGAAAAATTATATATATATAGAGAGTAATGATTTGTGGTCGAAAGTTGGTAGAGCGAATCTAGCGGCAATGCCACGTTGTAATTTTTTTTATTTTGTATGATTCAAATTCTTTAACCCGATCAGTTTTGTCTCAGAACGGATCTTGCGCTGTGATGCGATGATCCGCTGATCTAGAGTTTTTTTTTAAGTTAAGCGTTATTATTATTATATATATATATATATATATATATATATATATATATATTTATATTTGAGTTTATATTTCAATTATTTTATGATAAATTATTTGGTTGGAGACAAATTGTCAATTTTTTAAAAATCACAGTTGTCTAAAACGTATCATTTATATTATTATTATTATTATTATTATTATTATTATTATAAGATATTCGTTCTGAAAAGTCGATAGAATTGATTGGGGAGTTAATCGTTTTTCTTGAAACCTACGAGTTCGATAACATGATGAACAAAGAAGGTTGGTTATACTATATTCTTAAACTAATCATTTTTTTTAATTTTTTATGTCATTTTACATAAACGATCCTATTATTGTGTGTTTGGTTACGGTGAACTGTGTGTTTTGGTTAGGGTGATAATGACATTAAAATTGAGGGTAAAATTTCAATTATGTTGTTTGTTTAGGGATTTAAATGTAGGAACTAAAATTAAATATAAATTTTTGATTCTACAATGACAAGTGCATATTTTTCTGGTTTTAAATTCCACTCTTATTCCTTCTTTCTCATTCCTTTGAAAATGAGTGATTCTTCTTTATATAAAAAAATAAATTTCTTCACTCAATTAGAATTATTTCTTAAAACATGAATTGAGATTGAATTGTAATATCGAATCTTATAAAATTTAAACTAAATTGTAATGGCAATTTTTTCAATTTTAGTGATGTCGGTTCATTGTTATAGGATGAAGTGTTCAACTCAAACTTTGCAAAATACAATTAACCAAATGCCAACCAAAAGTTTTTTTTTCTATTAATAAGAGAAACCCACTAATTAGAACACTAAAATCATACATTATTCTATAAAATCAGACTATTATTCTATGAAGTCTTTATTTTTTCTTATTAATATTATATTATAAAGTTGTTTTTGAAAGTTACACTAATAATCCATTCTAGTCCAGAAACGTCTATATTGGTCTTTACTAATTACAAGACTTTTTAATTATTTAATGGATTAATATTTTAATTATACTCTTTATTATTATTATTATTATTAATATATATTTCACTTCTGTACATTTTTTAAAAATAATAATAAAAAAAATTGAGATCTTATTCATTAAAAGGGTTTGAAAATAAACTTAAATTTTAAAAAATAAATATTAATTGTTTATAATTTTGAGGAATTGAATTTTTTTTGTTTGTTTGTTAAGAGAATGTAAAGAATATTAATTTATAATACTAAAATATTTTATTTTTTTTAATAGGAGATATTTTATTATAATATTAATGAATTGAATAATACAATTGATAAGAGAATTCACAATGGATGATCAGACATGTTTAATTATGGTTGTGGTTAATAAGATTATTTGAAAATATATTGTAAGATTTTCTTACAATTTACTGAAAAAAATATTTGTAAATGTTTTATTCTTAAAAATAGACTAATTAATTCATTATATATTAATAGAACAATTAAAGGGGTGGGTTGAGAAAGAAAGATAGAGAAGGGTTGTGGTCCAGCAATATCATGACAAGGGCAACCTAACAAATCCTAAATCTTGGCAAGCAAGTAATTAATTAATATCATGACGACCAAAAGACGAAGACGAAGACGAAGACGAAGACGAAGACGAAGACGAAGACGAAGACGAAGACGAAGACGAAGACGAAGACGAAGACGAAGACGAAGACGAAGACGAAGACAAATTAATTATATTTTTATTCTTGGACAAAAATCTAGGTTTTAGTATTGGAGAGATATTGTTAGAAAATGAAACTAATAAAAGAATATAAATTAAGTTCAACAAAAGTAGGATTGTAATGTTCAACAAACTCTCCATGTATAATTTATTTAAGAACAAATACAAATTCTAAAAGATTTTCAAAAAAAAGTTTGAAATCAATGTAGAAAGATAAAAATTAAAAAGTAAACAGATTTTTAACGGGGTGAACTATGATATGACATGTTTCATATTCGAGAATCAGATAAACGAATACTCCAAAGAGGGATATACAAATTTGTGTTGACCTCGACCGAGTCCCTCAATCAATGAGAAACAATCACTTTTGGATTTATTGTTGCTTTGATGTTTGAAGATTTTTCTCCTTTAAATTTGGATTCATGGAATGTTGCAAATCTCATCCTAAATTGTTATGAAACATTGCTATATGGTTGTTTTTTAATATTTTATGGGGTCGATTACAAAACTTAGATGTATATATAAAGTTAACATCAAGTTTTTTAATCTATTTGTCATCTGTCACGAAACATACAAATAGCCAATATAGCGTATAATATATAAGTTAAGCCAACCACTATGCATATATAAAAATAAAATAAAAAAAGGTAGGCCAAAATATTAAATAAGTTTGTTTGTTAAACATATGCTATGAAGCATACCGCAGCAGATAGCATAATAAGCTTCCATCCAATAATAATAATAATAATAGAACGTAGGCAAAACATAATTTTTTTTAAGGTTGATGCAAAACATAGATTTTCTAGTATAGAGTTGTCTCTTTTTTTTTTTCGTACTTACATTTGAGTTGATATTGCGTTTATTTTTGTTTGCCATCATGTTTTAGTCGGATCGATTTTTTCATCGAATTTTTATAATTCTAATAAAACTCTCAATCGTTGGTGGGTAGTTTGCTGTTCATACACTTCGATTGTGTTTATAATTCTTTCTTGAGTCTGCATTCGTCCTTTTTTTAACTGCAAAAGAAATAATAATCGGTTATTTTTCACTTTTTAAATATAAAGTTACTCGATTTTATATTTCATACAAGGCAATACAAATATCCTTCTATAATTTGTATGAATTTCTCATTATTTCGGTCATAATGGTAAATAATCTATTATAATTTGGCAAAACATTTTCTGACGTTGATTACCCATCACCGACTAATAATAATTTTAACTACCGTTCATAATATTTGGTAGAGATTCTTCATACACCGTTTAAATGGTTAGTTCGATTTGCTTTATTTCAAAACTCATCATTCAAGAACTCAGATTAATTCATTTTAAGAATAAGCTTGAATAAATTGCTTGATTTTTAAATCTTTTATGTTGAATTTTTTTTTTTAAATATTTCATTTAGTTTAATATTTAGATCATTAATTATTTATTTTGATTTTGTAATGTTATTTTGTATTATTTACAAATTATATTTTTATTTCTAACTCCTAATTAAATTTATTGAGAATTAATTTCTTTAATATAAAATAAAATAAATAATATTTATTATTTAAACAAATATGGCACAACAACAAAAATCTTAAACTATCAATATTATATGAAATAAAAAAAACTACCAATATTTATGCAAAATTTATTCCACCACTAGGAGTTGCTTAATTATTGAGTTATGAGATTCTATTATGTTAGTCCTCAAATACAAAAACAGTCAATCTAGCTCAAGGGGTTTCCAAAGAAGAGATATATATTTTTTTTTAATTTTTTTTATCCTTAGATTTTAAAGACTCTCATCTATATTTGTTATATCATATTGCATATATATTTTTTAAAATACAACTAATTAACTGTTATTAAAACTAATTAACAATTAGATAATTCTAAATAGTTTCTATTATTTATTTTTTTTACTCCAAGGATCTTTTTTTAATAATCTGAATAAAATGAATGGAGTGGAGATCAAGGAAGATAGTGACCCAAAATTTATAGTTGTTGTGAGTTTGAAAAAAAAATTGTGACTTAAAAAAAATAACGAGATAATTTTAGATAAAACGAATTGATGAAAGTAATTTTAGATAAAACGATTTGATATAAATATTATTATTTTTTTAATAATTAGATAAACAAACAATAAATTATATTGAATTTTCTTAAAAAATTAGGAGTGATTTCACATTTTCTACGGTAAAAAGATAAAAATAAAAAATAAATTTCAGAGTGTGCATAGATCCAGGGAAATTTGATGAAATGACACTAAAGATGGTCTTATTTGTTATAAGTGCCAACGCATAAAATTAAATTCGTTGGTGGTACTTTTTATTTGGACGAAAATGTCCCTGTTGCGAGACGCAACCAGAGGTTGCGTCAACCGACATTCGCGAGACGGATTTTTTTTTTATATAAAAAAAAAATTGCGTCTCGCAATTGTGAACATCTCGCGACATGGGTAAAATCGTCCGGAGAAAAAGGAAAAGTGTCACCAACGCATTTTAATTTTATGCGCTGACACTTATAGCAAATAAGGTGATCTTTAGTGTCATTTCATCAAATTTCCATAGATGCATCCATGTGAGAAATTTGACGAAACAACCTTAATATTAATGGGCGGTTTTTTGGAAATGACCCAAACCTAATAAACATTACAAAAATGATATTTTCAGTCTGTCTCAAGTCTAAAATACTCTTTACCTCACGTTATATATATATATCACTTTCTTTTCTCACTCCTCTCCCTAAACCCTAAGCGGAGGAACATACATATAACTCACAAAATGTTCGTTTCTCTCCTTTGATCTTCTCCTTCTTCTCGACCCCTATGATCTGGGGTGAGCTGGAGTGTTTAAAGTCTCATTGTTTGCTTTGTTTTAAAGTAGATCAGTCTCTTGTTGTTTTGTTGAGCTTGAACTTATTATTAATGACATATTCTATTTTGTTATGATATTTGATATTCTTTAACCTATTAAGTGTGATATATTAAATTTATGTTCATAGTCTCTCTACCCTTCAATCCTAATCGACTCACGCGATGGCGATGGGATCTGTGATGACGCGAGAGGAATCCTTATGACGTATTGAAATGGGGTTCCTTTCATTATGACTAGGTAACAATTCCATAGTCACTTAGTCAGAATGTTAGAGATACAATTATGATTACTCAAAAATAAATAAAATAATAATTCCCAAAGTAATTTAAAAATATTTAATTATGACAATATTGATTCATTTGAGAGAGTTTGAAAAAACAAAGTGAATTTAGCCATTTCTAAATAAAACCGATTGTAATTATTATTTAAATATAAATACTTAGTTTTTGTTTTTAACTTTTGTATGGTCAATTCTTATTTCGGAAGTACGTGTAGATTTTTTTTTTCTCTATTTTCGTATACTTTCTTAGAATGTTAAATTCAGTTTATCTTTCTGAGTGTAACTAATCATTTAATTAAATAAAATGTGTCACATAAATCTAGAACCTTAAGAAGGTTAGAAATATTCACTATTTTTTTAGTACTAGTTTAGACTCACAATCAAATTTTTTATTGGAATAAATTCATTTCATTAAAAAAAATAATAAATAACAACATTTTATCGTCTTACCCAATACAAAAGAGCATGTAAAAACCGTACATGAAAAATATTCATGTCGAGTCATCCAGTTAATTAAAACAAAACTAGCCGGCCAAGTTAATATTTACTCAAATTAATATTATAAAACTAGGGCAAATTTTGACTCTTCCTTGTGGGTGATTGGCCAATCTGGAATTTGGAACGGTTTATTCCACATCTTTTTATATTTTAAAATAGAGTAGGTGATTTAAGGGATCTGTTACAGAAGATTTCATGGGACTACCCAATTCGCACATGCATGGTCTTTTCCTCTGAAAACAAGTCAATAATAAAATATATTATAAGATAAATTGTTTTAATATATATTTAGAGATTTTCTTACAATCTTCCTCACTTTGAAGAAAATCTAATGTATATATTTTTATATGTTTTATTCTAACATTTAGAGAAAGGGTGGTGGTCCAGTTTGTCAGTGGGATGAGATGACGCAACCTCACACGTCCTTAATCTTGTCGAAATAATATCATAACGACCAAAAGACCAAGACAAATAATTATATTTTATTTTTGGACAATCTTAGGTTTAGTTTGGAAGAAATGTTAGAAAATTAAAATAATAAAAGGATATAAATAAGTTCAACAAAAAGTAGGGTATTGTTGTTCAACAAAACTCTCCATCTGTAGAAATTCTAAAAGATACTTAAAAAAAAATTGAAATAAAAGTAAAAAGTAAAAAAAAAAAATATACCGAAATGAACTATGCTATGAACATGTTTTATATCCGAGAATCTGAAAGATACAAATTTGTGTTGGCATCGATTCACTCTATCAATGAAAAACACTATCTTCACAATTTTGTCGTTGTTTGTATTTTAATGTAATGATTTTTATACTTTAAATTTGCATATCTCATCATAAATTGTTATGAAACATTGTTATGCGGTTGTTTTTCAATATTTTTATGGGCCTTTACAAAACTTATATGTATTAAGTCAACATAAGTTTTTTAATCTATTTATCATATGGGACAAAACATACAATAGCCAATAGCCAATAGCCAAATAGCTTATAATATTTAAGTCCAGCCAACCAACCAACCACTATGTATATATAAAAATAAAATAAAAGGTAGGCCAAAACATTAAATAAGTTTGTTTGTTAAGCAAATATGACATGAAGCATACCGCAGCAGATAGCATAATAAGCCGCCATCCAACAATAATAATAATAAATTTCAATGGCTTTGACTACTATAACCTTTCCGATCACAATTTTTTCTTTTAGTTATCAAAAACATAATAACTGGATAAACTATCTTTTATTTCCAGAATATTTCAGTTTATACTCTTACCTATTATCTGAACATACTAAGAAAGATGTATGATCTAATGAGGCTACTATGAAATATTTACTCATGGGTGGGGCAAGCTTTTCTATTCTGGTTCATGGTTTCTCTTGGCTATATAGTTCATCCGGGGGAGAGATCGAGCTTCAAGAAATAGTGAATGGTCTTTTTTCTCTAACAAATGGTCAGAACTTCATATAGGTTCGAATCCTACTAAATGGTCCACCAGAAATAAAAAATTGTTGAAGAAACAATAAGATATTTCTTTTGTCCCTTCCAGACGATCGGAAAAGAGAGAAATGATTAGACAAAAGATCTTCTTTCTAAAAAGATTCAGAACTATTATATGTCCAAGGTCCAATATTGAAATAATTTCAGAGGTTTTCCCTGAATTTGTCCGTATCAACAAAGAATTCGAAATACCTCGACTAATTCATCAAAAAATAGTGCTAGTAGAGCATAAGACTGAAAATCCTCGTGTCACCCGATCAAATTTGGTTCATTATTATTATTATTATTATTATTAGTGAAAGATTGAATTAGATGCAAAACATAGATTTTTTAATGTTAGAGTTGTTTTTTTATCACTCAGATTTGAATTGTGTAGCGTTTTTATCCTGTTCGACATAATATTTAGTCGGATTAGTTTATTCGTCTCGAATTTTTGTAATCCTAATAAAACTCGTTGGTCGTTCTTTTGTTACTTATACACTCTGATTGTGTTGACGATCAATTATCGAGTCTGTGTCCGTCCATTTTTTAGCAATAAAATAAATAAAATAATCGGATTTAAAATTATTTCATTTTTTTAATAAAATGTTATTGGATTTAATATTGCATATAAATACATTTTTTTACAAATACCCTCTTATAATTTGTATGATTTTTTCATTATTTTGACTCTATACATGTGTAATAATCTATTATAATTTGACAAGACATTTTTTTACGATGTTTAGTCTTTCCCATAATCGACTAAAGATAATTTTAACTATCGTTCAAAATATTTTGTAGAGATTTTTTCAACACCGTTTAATTAGTTCAACTTAATCTATTTTAACTCTCATCGTTCAAAATTCAAATTAGAAATAACCTTCAATAAATTGCTTATTCTTTTAATCTTTTCTATTAAAAATTTCATTTTTTAAAAATTGTTTATACATCATATTTAGATTATCAATTATTCATTTTAATTTTATAAACCGTTATTTTATATTATTTACTAATTAACTTTCAATTAAATTTAATGAGAATTATTATAAAATAAAATAAATAAAGTTTGTTTTTTTAAACAAATATATGTCACAACAAGTCAACAACTATCAAATATTATATGAAATAAAAAAAGTTACCATATGAGATTAATTTCCTCCATAAATATGCGATAAATCCTAGCTATTCTATTAGTCCTCAAATACAAAAAAGAAAAACTTGATGACAATGATGATGCCGATGAAGACGATGATGGGAGGAGAGACATGGGCTAACATTGGATCGGCGGCGGCCGGAGTAATGTTTTTATGGGCGATGTTCAGACAATACTTTCCCCACGAACTCCGACAACCTATCGAGAAATACGCTAAAGAACTCATGAGCCTGTTCTACCCATACATTCATGTTACCTTCCACGAGTACTCCAGCGACGGCCGCTTTGAACGCTCAAAACTCTACATCGCCATTGAGCGTTACTTGGCAGAAAACTCGTCCAATCGGGCCAAGAGACTAAAGGCAGACGTCAACTACGGTTCTGATACTCTGGTTTTCAGTATGGACGATCACGAAGAAGTTATCGACGAGTTTCAAAACGTCAAACTTTGGTGGTCGTCCAGCCATAAGCCACTGCAAAGACAGACAATCACTGTATTCCCAGGAGAGGACGAGAAGCGTTTTTACAGACTCAAGTTCCATAAGAAGAATCGCGATCTCGTGACCACAACTTACCTTAAACACGTCCTTGACGAGGGAAAAGCGATTGCGGTCAGGACTAGACAGAGGAAGCTATACACCAATTGTAAAAGCGTAGAGAGGAACGGTAGATTCGGTTACCAGAGAATGTGGAGTCATGTGAAATTTGAACATCCTTCTAATTTCAATACTCTGGCTATGGATCCAATCAAGAAGAAGGAGATTATTGATGATTTGATCAAATTCAGTCAATCTAAAGATTATTATACCCAAATTGGAAAGGCATGGAAACGTGGGTATCTCTTGTATGGTCCTCCAGGGACGGGTAAATCGTCTATGATCGCGGCCATGGCTAATCTTCTTGAGTACGATGTATATGATCTTGAATTGACGGCTGTTAAGGATAATACAGAGCTAAGGAAGCTACTAATCGACATGTCAAGTAAATCGATTGTGGTGATTGAGGACATCGATTGCTCACTTGATTTGACTGGGCAGAGGAAGAAGAAAGAAGAGGATAAGGAGAAGGAGAAGGCTAAAGAGAAAGACCCTGCTAAGATTATGAAGTCGGGTGATAAGGACAGCAAAGTTACTCTTTCCGGGCTTTTGAATTTCATAGATGGGTTATGGTCTGCTAGCGGCGGGGAGAGAATTATCATTTTCACGACCAATTATGTGGAGAAACTGGATCCTGCTCTGGTTCGGAGGGGGAGAATGGACAAGCATGTTGAATTGTCCTATTGTGGGTTCGATGCGTTTAAGATTCTTGCAAAGAATTACATGGACCTTGATTCGCACAGTCTGTTTCCAACTATTGAGGAAAAACTGAAACAAGTTAATATGACGCCGGCGGACGTGGCTGAAAATCTGATGCCGAAATCCGAAGAGGATGATGCGTATAGTTGTTTGGAGGGTCTGGTTAATGCGCTGGATAAGGCTAAAGAAGACGCAATTAAGTTGAAAGCAGAGAAAGAGGCCAAACAGAAGAAAAAGGAAGAAGAAGAAGTGAAGAAGGATGGAGAGAATGCTATTGCTATAGGAGAAGAAGAAGTTAAACAAAATGGATTAGCATCTCATGATTAACCGATCCCAATGATTAACCGATCCCAAAATTGGTCTGGTGGAAAGAATCGACTATAAAAAAAATGTCAATAGCATTTAAATAGAATTGGAGGGATTATAGTAGTAGTTCTCTTCTCATTCAAAAACAAAATTGAAAAAAAAATTGAAAAAAGAAATAAAAAAGAAATTGTGAGTTGATGGCATATGGAAAGTAAATGCATGTATATATATTCAAGCTTTAAATGCTCTAGTTAGGCCCATAGTCTAGGGCTTAAACCTGTGAAATTGTTGGTTGTTTCTGTTGTAATTGTTATTGGGTTTATAATGTTTAAGTTATTCTAGATTTAATATATATGCTCTATGTTTTTGTATTTTATTTCATATCTGTTTAAATTTTTGTATAATTTTTTTTTATAATATATACTATTTAAAAAAAAATGTAAATGGACAGAGTTGCTCGTGAATTATTTGAATCTTGTCTCGATAAAAAAATTGTTCGAACTTGTTCTTTAGTCTTAACAAACCGAGCTCGTTTAAAAATTTGAAAAATTAAACGAGTCAAATTAGAGCTTTTAAATATTCGGCTTGTAACATTGTTTAGAAAATAGTTAATGGACTCGTGAATATATTTGTTTAGAGACTCGTTTATGTGCTATTAAATATGTTTGTGTAGAACCTCGTTTATGTGCTAGTTTGAAATATCGTATAATATTTATTAATATATTATTGAGTAAACTTGAATATTTGGTTTTTTTTAATGTGCTAATTGAATTCTATATCCGTGAGTATTTTATACATTTTTTAAATATATATATATATGTTAGAATTTTATATATGTTAAGATTATATAATTTTATATATTTTGTATATGTTGAGACTTATTTAAATGTACAGTTATAATTGAAATTTTTGTCTTAAGAATATCATTTTCAGTCCAATTCTGTATTCATTAGAGTTTTGGATGTCTAGCCTAATACTATACTATACTATCCTAATATAATTTATGTTCTAGCCTTATTAATCCTAATATAATTTATGTTCTAGCCTTATTAATATTATATCTTTTAGGTGGATGTCAAAATTTTATGTTAATGAATGACGTTAAATTTGTATTTTTTCTTTATAATTTTCGTAATATTTTACCCAATGTTATCTATGTTAATATTTAATAACTAAAAAAAAAAAGTGAAGCTCTACAACTAAAATGAAGCCATCTTTTATGTTGTAAACAAGCCAATGCTAAAGCTGACCTTGAACCGCTAGTGAGCTCATCTAAATATAGTTGAGCTCGAGACCGTATTTAAGCCCGAATATATGCTAAACAAACCCAAGATTCGAACATCACCATAGTTTTTCTAGGCACTTTACAACCCTATTATTCCGTTGTAAGGGACTATTTTAATTGAAACTCTGAAACGTTTTTGTTATTTATTTTTTTATAGAAATGGAGAGGGAAGAGCCGAAAGAGAGTTCGAGCGCACATTCATGTTTCCAGCCGGAGTGGCGACTCCGACTTCCGTTCTCTTCGTTAACCTTTTCATGCACCGGTTACAGGTAGGCAACTCAAGCTCAGTCGACGAACTTCCGTTTAAATTCATTATCATGTTAATCTTTCAATTTTGCTACAATTTTGCACTCTGAAGATAATAATACATGTTTATGCAACGGTTGGACTGAATTTCTTTGAGTAATGCATATTACAGTACATGTGTTTTTTCACAGAGAAACTAGGAGGTCAACTATTGAATTTGTGGAACTGTTTGCTTCTAATACAATTAAACTGCTAGAATCATGTCTAAACTGCAATTGATCATGAATTCATGTCTCCTATACATATATCCTATACAGACAATCTCTTTAGCATAGTACTCCGATTGGAATGTGTGTGCATACAACAGAATGTTAGTGGAGTTTTACATTGTGAACTGAGTTTTAGAAATTTTCCATCAGTTTCTCTTCTAGCAGCTTATTAACTGAAGAATCGGAGCTTATTTAGTACACAAATATGCTACTGTAAAAACAAATGCAAGGAATATCATGTATACACCTAGTTCTTGAACAAGACAACTAATTGTGGTTTTTATTTTAACTGCCTCATAACTTGTCTGCTATGGAGATTATAACAGGTTTACAGCATATAAAAGAAGACCTATGAATCTGTTGATCTGCAACATTAGAAGGTGTCATAATTGTCTCCCCCAATATGTTCTATAGATTCAAACAGAGGACTCCTTCCAATATCCAGGTATTAACCAGAACTTCTGATACCCAGAATTTAGGGTATGACAATTTCAATATGCATATCACTGAAATACACTACTACTTATAAAGAACTGATTATTCATTGCTTGCAGAATCTAGTTTATTTCTTCTTCAGCTAGGAACATACATGTAGTAAAATAACTGTTATGGTTAGACAAGCTAATTTCATATTTTCATGTCAGCTTATTTTGTTTAAAAAAAACAAGAAATGTATTAAAACAAAGTTTTTATTTTATTTTCATCACGCATAATATAGGTACTGCTATCAAATATTTCAAATGCACCAAACATTTTTCCTTAGTACCCTCAAATAACTTTTGTGTTTTTTGACTAGTTTGCCTGATAATTTTGATTTCGGATCTTCATCTCCATCTCCATCTTCACCTTGTTCTTTTTCTGCTTCTGGTTTTTCTTGTATGTCTTCTTTCTGATCCTTCAACCTTGCATCATCTTTGGCTCTCTCCAGTGCTTCAATCAGGCTTTTCAAGCACATCTCAGCATCATCTTTTGAAGCATTCTTAGGCATCAAGTTCTCCGCGACATCGGATGGACTTATATTCGCTTCCCCCAGCAAACGCTCAATTGTTTCATAAAGAGGATGTGATTCGATATTCAAGTAGTTCTTTGCCAAAACTTTGAATGCCTCGAATTGGCAGTATGACATTTCAATATGCATATCCATCCTCCCTCTTCTTATTAGAGCTGGATCTAGCTTGTCAATGTGATTAGTCGTAAACACTATAATCCTTTCTGAACCACATGCAGACCAAATTCCATCGATGAAGTTTAGAAGCCCAGAAAGAGTAACCTTACTAGCTTCCTTTTCCTGATCAGTCTCTTTCTCATTCAAGGGATCATTCTCACCTTCCTCTTTGCTTTTCTCCTCCTTTTTCTTTCGGGTCCCAGTAAGATCAAGTGAGCAATCAATATCCTCAATCACTATAATGGACTTGCTGGTTGTGTCAATTAGTAGTTTTCTCAGCTCATTGTTGTTCTTGACTGATGTCAATTCAAGGTCATAAACATCATACTGTAGAAAATTAGCTATGGCGGCAATCATGGTAGACTTCCCAGTTCCAGGGGGACCATAAAGAAGATACCCTCTTTTCCAGGGTTTCCCAACTTTGGCATAATAGTCTTTCCCGTTACTGAATGTAACAAGATCACTGATTATTTTATCCTTGATTGCAGGATCCATTGCCAAAGTCTGAAAGGTAGCCGGATGCTCAAATCCTATGTGACTCCAGAAATTCTTGTCCGCCCAATACCACTAATCGCTAATGTTATTTGTGTAAATCTTTCTCTGGCGATTTCTCAGCCCAATTTCCCTGGCCTGTTCCACGACATGCTCCAGGTATGCTCCGACTACAACGTCCTTGTGTTGCTTGTGGAATGTTAGTTCATAAGATTTGTATTCCGGAACTTGTTGTGATCGTTGGCCGTAAAATGTTGAAGTATATATTTCTGAGCTGGTGTCTTCCTGCAAAACCCGATACCATATCTTTATGCCCTTAAACTCGTCAAGGACTTCTTCGCAATCTTCGAAGCTGATTGCAATGGACTTGGTGTTCTTGATCATGTCAGCTTTGAGACGTCTGGCTTGGTCAGTGGACTTGTTGCCGAGGTAAGTTTTAATGGCATAGTAAACCTCGTTTCGCCTACCATTTGAGTGCTCGTTGATTTTGACTTTAATGTACGGATAGACGGAACCTAGTACTCTGACGTTGAACCACTTTCCTAAATAGTTTACGAGCTGCTGGGGGAAGAACTGTTGAATCGTATGTTGGTTATCTTATCTCATAAAAATTACACGTAAATGATATATGAAAATAATACAATGATAATAAAACAATACAACAGATTATTTAAGAAATGAAGAAAAATCTTCTCGTTTGCTCCGAGGCCTGTGGAATCACAGTTCCCTTAAAACAGTTTCACCGTCTCCCGTTTGTGCTGGAGAGTTTCGTCGGTGGCTGCTTCCCAGGGTACAACGGAACTTGCAATGATTTAGCACAAAAAACCACTACAACAGCGAACTAAACAAAAGTACCTGAATCACAATCACCGGGTTTCGCACAGAAATGATCGAGTCAAGAAACTCGAAGAACGCTCACAAGAACACTCACAAGAATACTCACAAGAACAAGGAAAGACTTTAGAATTCTAGAGAGAGAAGTGATAATATAATGTGTGGAGAGGAATACAATGTGAAGGGATATTTATAGTTGAAAATTAAACTCATAATCAATTCTGTAATCCAACGGTCACTAATCCATCATCCATTCATCCAACGGTTATCGTTACTTGCCTTTTCATCATCTTTGCAAGTTACATCCTACAATAAATATTTTGTAGTCATTTGTTAATTGCCTCATTCAAGACATTTATGTTAATTGTAACAATTAACAAATTTAATTCACAATGAATTTGATGTGAATTTCATTTGGATGAAATTTCACCTTAATTTACATTTGAATTTCATGTGAATTTCATTTGGATTAATTTCACTTTAATTCACATTTGAATTTCATGTGAATTTCATTTGGATTAATTTCACTTGAATTCACATTTGAATTTCATGTGAATTTCATTTGGATTAATTTCACTTTAATTCACATTTGAATTTGGTGTGAATTTAATTAGCCCAAATATCATTTCCATTTAATTAATGAAATTAGTTTAATTCCAACAATCCCCCACATTAATGGAAATTGAAAGAGTAACCCGGTGAAAGGTTCAACAGTTGAATTTTACATAGGATAGGTAGGTGTAACCCTTTGAACCTTCCCTTATGAAAGTATATAACTTTACTAGCCGATTAGTAGACTCGATGTCCTTGAACTATTCTGCCTTTTGTGTAAACGATTACACACTTTCACATAAAATTCTTCCTGATACATGTCAGTTCTCATGATTGTGTTCGTTTTGGCCATGAACACTCGCCTGGTTCAGTGAGAGGGTCTAGAATTGAGCCGTGCAATTCTTTCGAAGCGGCCCCACTTCTCTCTCACATAGGTGATCTCTTTATTCATAAAGAATCATTAAAAGCCTGTGTGCTTATCCTTTCCCGAAATGTTATTTTATCGTAGGATTTTTACCCATAGCAATCTACCAAGTTTAGTACAATTAGGTTGTCCCATTGAACCTAGTTCTTGGGATCTCCAGTCATCATAGGTTGGGTTTCCCTTCATACTAACTTATTGTAGGCTTAAGTCCCATTCCTTGTGAGGACTTTAACACCAACTCTCTATTTAACCCTTTGGTTAGCGGATCCGCAATATTATCTTTTGATTTTACGTAATCAATTGAGATAATTCCAGTAGAGAGTAATTGTCTAATGGTATTATGTCTACGACGTATATGTCTGGACTTACCATTATACATATGACTCTTAGCTCGTCCAATCGCAGATTGACTATCACAATGAATAGAAATTGCTGGTACGGGCTTAGACCATATTGGAATATCTTCTAAGAATAGACGTAGCCATTCAGCTTCTTCACCACATTTGTCAAGAGCTATAAATTCAGATTCCATCGTGGATCTAGCAATAACAGTTTGTTTAGAAGATTTCCAAGATATAGCTGCACCTCCAAGTGTAAATACATATCCACTTGTTGACTTAGAGTCTTTCATATCTGAAATCCAATTAGCATCAGTGTACCCTTCGATAACAGCAGGATGTCTCGTGTAGTGCAGACCATAATCACGAGTAAATTTTAAATACCTAAGTAATCGTACAATGGCTTTCCAATGATTATTACCCGGATTACTCGTGTATCTACTTAGTTTGCTTACTGCATAGGCTATATCTGGTCTTGTACAACTCATTAAGTACATTAGACTCCCAATTATTCGAGAATATTCTAATTGAGAAATACTCTCTCCGCGATTTTTAGATAGATGTTGACTCGTATCTATCGGAGTCTTAGCCAATGCAGAATCATCATTGTTAAATTTTTCGAGGATTTTATCCACATAATGTGATTGACTTAGAACTATCCCTTCCGATGTTCTAATCACTTTGATTCCAAGAATCACATCAGCCAATCCCATATCTTTCATGTCAAATTTTGAATTTAACATATCTTTAGTGGATTTAACCATTTTATCATCACTTCCAATGATAAGTATGTCATCTACATAAAGACATAAAATGACGTAACCATTTTTTGTGTCTTTAATATAAATACATTTATCATATTCATTGATCTTAAATCCACTTGAGATCATAGCATGATCAAATTTCTCATGCCATTGTTTTGGAGCTTGTTTTAAGCCATACAATGACTTAACTAATTTACAAACTTTATTTTCTTGCCCTTGAGAAGAAAACCCCTGAGGTTGATCTATGTAAATTTCTTCTTCCAAGTCTCCATTTAAGAAAGCTGTTTTTACGTCCATTTGATGAACTTCTAGATTGCGCAAAGAAGCAATCGCAAGAATCAATCGAATAGAAGTTATTCTCGTAACTGGAGAATATGTATCAAAATAATCAAGACCTTCTCGTTGGCGATATCCTTTTACCACCAGTCTTGCCTTATATTTATCAATTGATCCATCAGCTTTCATTTTCCTTTTGAAAATCCATCGGCAACCTAGTGGTTTATTTCCCGGAGGCAGATCCACTAGTTCCCATGTATAGTTTTGCAAGATAGATTCTATCTCACTATTAATTGCCTCTTTCCATTGAGGCCCTTCAGACGAGTTAATTGCCTCATTATACGTTTGAGGTTCACTTTCCATCATGAAAGTAATAAAATCTGGACCAAATGATTTTTCGGTTCTAGCTCGTTTACTTCGTCTAATTTCAACCTCAACTTCATTCTCCTTTTCTTGTTCATCTAGTTCAAGAAATCTTTTTGGAGAACGTTGTTCTTCATTAGACTTATATGGAAATACATGTTCAAAGAACGATGCATTTCTCGATTCCATTATCGTATTCTTATGAATATCCGGAATGTCCGATTTAAACACAAGAAAGCGATAAGCACTACTGTTATGTGCATATCCAATAAATATACAATCAACAGTTTTTGGTCCAACTTTCACCTTTTTAGGTAATGGTACGGCTACCTTAGCTAGACACCCCCACATTCGTAAGTATTCATATGATGGTTTTCTTTCATGCCATAATTCATATGGACTCTTATCTAGCTTCTTTCGTGGAACCTTATTTAAAAGGTAATTAGCTGTCAAAATAGCTTCTCCCCACATGTTATGTGGTAGACCAGAACTTAATAGAAGTGAATTCATCATTTCTTTTAATGTTCTATTTTTTCTCTCAGCTGTACCATTTTGCTGAGGAGAATAAGGTGCTGTCGTCTCATGGATTATACCATGTTGAGCACATAGCTCGGCAAAAGGTGATTCATATTCACCTCCTCTATCACTTCTTAACACCTTGATCTTTTTACCAAGTTGGTTTTCAACCTCATTTTTATAAAGAGTAAATTTCTCTATGGCTTCATCTTTACTTTTAAGAATATACACATAACAATATTTTGTGTTATCATCAATAAAAGTAATGAAATATTTTCCTCCACCACGTGTTGGTGTTCCTTTTAAATCACACACATCTGTATGAATTAAATCAAGCGGTCTATTACTTCTTTCAACGTTTCGAAAGGATGATCTCGTCAATTTCGCTTCAACACAAATTTCACACTTGTGTTTCTTATTAATTTCGAATGTAGGTATACTACTCAGTTTTATTAATCGATGCATCGAATCATAATTAATATGACCTAGTCTACCATGCCATAAAATGGAAGACTCCAACAAATAAATAGAAGACTTATTCTTTTCATTCATACTTGGCTTAACTGCCATTACATTTAGCTTAAAAAGCCCATCAGTAGCATAACCTCTACCTACAAACATTCCACCTTTGGATAAAATAATTTTATCCGACTCAATCACAATTCTAAAACCATGCTTACTTAGAAGAGATCCGGATATCAAATTTTTCCGAATCTCTGGAACATACAACACATTAGTTAAAGTTAAATCTTTTCCTGAAGACAACCTTAACACCACTTTTCCTTCACCTTGTATGTCAGAAGTGGCAGAATTCCCCATGAACAGCTTTTCACCATTCTTCACTTCTTCGAGGCTTGAAAATACTTCTTTGTTGGAGCAAACATGTCTTGTAGCTCCTGTATCAACCCACCACTCCCGTGGATTAGATCCCACCAAGTTAACCTCAGATATCATCGCACATAGATCCATGTCCGATAATCCTTGAGTCAAGTTAGCCTCTCGAATTCTTCTCGGCTTCTTGCAATCAGAAGATCTATGGCCCATGCCATTGCAATTGAAACACTTGCCCGTGAACTTCTTAGAGATTCCTCCTTTAGGATTAAGGCTCCGGTTTTTGACAAAAGAATTATGTTTCTTCTTGTCTTTACCATGCTCAACCACATTTGCTTTAGCCACATGTTGACTAAAGTATTTCTTTGAGGCGCTTTTATTTTCCTCTTCAATGCGTAGACGAATCACCAATTCTTCTACGTTCATCTCCTTTCGCTTGTGCTTAAGGTAGTTCTTGAAATCGTTCCAAGACGGTGGCAACTTCTCAATAATAGCAGCCACTTGGAAAGTTTCTCCCAAATTCATGCCCTCAGCATGAATTTCGTGCAAAATAACTTGGATCTCTTGAACTTGTTTAATGACTGGTCTTGAATCTACCATTTTGTAGTCCAAAAATCGACCGACCATAAACTTTTTTGCACCCGCATCTTCTGTTTTGTACTTACGTTCAAGAGATTGCCAAAGTTCTTTAGCCGTATTCTTTTCACTGTACACATTGTACAATGAATCTGATAAACCATTCAGCACGTAATTTCTACATAGAAAATCTGAATGGTGCCAAGCATCAATGGCCGAAGCCGCTTGCACATCAACTTTCGGATGCACGTTTGCATCCGACGATGAAGCCACGTCTGGCTCATCGATTTTGGGAGTGG
This sequence comes from Impatiens glandulifera, assembly GCF_907164915.1. Lineage (NCBI taxonomy): Eukaryota > Viridiplantae > Streptophyta > Magnoliopsida > Ericales > Balsaminaceae > Impatiens > Impatiens glandulifera. The sequence continues at coordinate 28,915,361 of NC_061870.1, forward strand.
GAGGATCCTCCGTGAGGAATCGCGCAAGACTTAGGGTCGTGAGGTAGAAGAACATCTTTTGTTGCCATCTCTTAAAGTTTGATCCATCAAACTTTTCTGGCTTATCCAGATGGTTAGCTGGAACTGGCATCCTCATGTTAGAAGCAGGTGTTTCGGTAGTCATTCTGAATCACAAAACCAGAAACGTGTAAGAATCTGAGATAAGTAATATTTGCAGACTGTTTTAAGATTGTTGGTTATCTTATCTCATAAAAATTACACGTAAATGATATATGAAAATAATACAATGATAATAAAACAATACAACAGATTATTTAAGAAATGAAGAAAAATCTTCTCGTTTGCTCCGAGGCCTGTGGAATCACAGTTCCCTTAAAACAGTTTCACCGTCTCCCGTTTGTGCTGGAGAGTTTCGTCGGTGGCTGCTTCCCAGGGTACAACGGAACCTGCAATGATTTAGCACAGAAAAACCACTACAACAGCGAACTAAACAAAAGTACCTGAATCACAATCACCGGGTTTCGCACAGAAATGATCGAGTCAAGAAACTCGAAGAACGCTCACAAGAATACTCACAAGAACAAGGAAAGACTTTAGAATTCTAGAGAGAGAAGTGATAATATAATGTGTGGAGAGGAATACAATGTGAAGGGATATTTATAGTTGAAAATTAAACTCATAATCAATTCTGTAATCCAACGGTCACTAATCCATCATCCATTCATCCAACGGTTATCGTTACTTGCCTTTTCATCATCTTTGCAAGTTACATCCTACAATAAATATTTTGTAGTTACAATGGCAATTAACATCATTTGTTAATTGCCTCATTCAAGACATTTATGTTAATTGTAACAATTAACAAATTTAATTCACAATGAATTTGATGTGAATTTCATTTGGATGAAATTTCACCTTAATTTACATTTGAATTTCATGTGAATTTCATTTGGATTAATTTCACTTTAATTCACATTTGAATTTCATGTGAATTTTATTTGGATTAATTTCACTTGAATTCACATTTGAATTTCATGTGAATTTCATTTGGATTAATTTCACTTTAATTCACATTTGAATTTGGTGTGAATTTAATTAGCCCAAATATCATTTCCATTTAATTAATGAAATTAGTTTAATTCCAACATCGTAGTCCAGACAAAAAGTAAGCCTGCAATTCTAGAACCAACTTCAATCCAGCTCTCTCCCATCATCTTTCTCTTTCTTTTTTCTAAATGGTTGGTTTGTGAGAGTGTGAGTGTGTGCATGTATTGGTTTGGTGTCTTTATATGCACGTACAGTCTGCATATGATATCGAGCCAATTTGCTTTCACACTTAACAGACAATTAAGTGCTGGATGATAATTTAAAAAGGAAATAGTTGGATTGGGATCTGTGAACCTGTCTATAATCTTGTATATTAAATCATAGAAACTTGATAACTTTGCCTAAATACTACAAATATAAAGTTTGTGTTCACATTCATTAACCTCGTACTGAGTTGGATCAGTGTTTTAGTCAACTTCCAAGTTCCATCACTCTTGTCTGGACTCTCGTGTACACGTGGTTTCTAAATGATACCTTATTATCAATAGTAGTTTTCACATTATGGAATATTAGCACATGAAAAAGGGAGTTTTCAAATATAAAAAAAAAAGACTATGATTGGCTTAATGATGATGTTAGTTAGGAAGAACCTGAAAAAATGGTTTTTTTATTGCCTTCTTGTATTATTGAATTATTTGAATCAAATTAACATCAGATCGGCACCAAACACTTCGTACATCAAATTATTATGACTAAAATGATCTAAACAATGTTTTTTTTAAATAAGCCCATCAACTAGTCATATATGATAGATAGAAGTGTGTAATTTAGTTACTCATGAGTTGAGTTGGATTTTAATTTGTATTGCTACATATCTATACATTTCATCTACATTCTAAGTTTTCAACGTATTGAAAAAAAAATGTTGATTTGTAATAAGTTGCCATATTTGTTTTTGGAAAACGATTTACCGACATGAGTTCATTAATTAAGGCAAAATAAACCTTTGCCTTAATTTTAAGTTACTTAAAGACATCATTGAATAACAGAATAAAATAAGTAAACAACAACCACAATTACATGAAAATTAAGCCATTTTTAATGTTCCATTTTTTGACAAATCAACAATTTTTTTTTACAACTAGGATTTCGCCTCCAAGTTCGAATAAGTGAGTTTTCATAAAAAATGATATCCCTCCAAACTTGTTTAATATCATTTTGAACTCTAAAAAAACTCTCGCATTACGCTCCATCCAAATGTGATAAACATTATTGGCAAACAAACACTTAAAGACATTTGAAGAGAAGTCTTTACCCTTTGCTTACGAGAGCAACATCTTTAATTTAAATCCATTCTCTTGAAAAACTAAGAAGACCCATGGATGTGGAAAACTTATCCCAAAGCAAATAAGGAAATGGGTAACCCCCAAGAATATGATCTATGTCTCCTCATTTCCCACACGTAAAAGACAACTTGAATTCAAAATATTCACGTACTTCTTGATTTGATATCGCGTATTAAGCCTTCCACGAAACACCAACCACAAGATGAATTGGTGTTTATGAATGACTTTTGAACATCATGCCAAATGAGACAATGGTACCAACTTCCCTTTAGCACGAACAACATCCATGCTAATCTCGAGGAAAATATGTCTTCACATTCAACACCCCAAACTCGAGAATCCTCACGATCATTCAAATGATAAGAAGATATAAAATCAAGGATCCTCATTTCTTTTGGAATACTCCTTAGAAGATTGTTTCATTCCCCTTTCTTGACTTGATGAATAGTAGAAAATTGACATTTCCTCCTGATTCGAGTAAAAGCAAAATCTTTATTAAGAATAATTGATTTATCCTCGAACCAAGGGTCATGCCAAAATAGGGATCCAATCCCATTTCCAATATGAAAGCATCTTACTAGCACTATCTTTGAATTTCAATTTTTTTTCAGAGACCACGCCATTTCTATCTTAATTTTGCACGTCCAAATTCTAATCTCATTCCTTATGAATCTCGAGTGCACCCATCGAACTCATAGTGAATCTTGTTTTTTCTCTAATGCCCATAAATGTCAGTAAGTGTGAGTTTTGTTCCATTCAATAAAAATTTTAAGACCAACGCCCCCCTCTTCCCTGGGCTTACAAACATCAAGCCATTTCACATTTTTACTTCCACGCCCTTGACTTCCCAAATGAAAATTTTCATAAGTTGACCAAGTTATTTCATGACTTTCTTTGGGAGAACCATTTGCTGCGCCAATATCCAATAGTTCCCATAACCACCTTCGTGACAAGTTCAATACAACATGCGTAAGTAGTCTATTTGTAGCCCATCCCATAATAGAGTTCTTCACATTTTCAATTAGTGGTCTGCAAGGAGAGGTTTGAAGTTGTTTCGACGAGAGCACAATGCCAAGGTAACGGACATGTAAGGTGCCTTCATTGATCCTCATGATGTTGAAAATGCTTAACTTTGTTTCCTCTTTCACACCTCCATAGAAATCCAAACTTTTGTTCTGATTAATACTGAGACCTGTAACACTAAAAAATATTGTTAATATTTCCTTGATAGTTTTGATGGATTTAACATCGGCATCAGTATGAGCCACAATAAATAGGTCGTCCGCAAAACAAATAGGAGTAATATTTTCTTCCTTACAATAAGGATGGTGAGTAAATGATCGATTCTTTATAAACATTTTGATGATGCATTCAAAGATTTCCATGATGAGGAAAAACATGTATGAAGAGAGAGGATCACTTTGTCTTACCCTATTTTCTCCCTTAAAACTAATCATAAATGCCATTAACGTTAACAATAAGGTGAGGAGTCGAAATACTCGACATAATCCACTCAATAAATATACAAGGAAATCCATAAACGACTAAAAATTCATGAATGACATTCCATCTAATGGAATCAAATACTTTTATACTATCTACCTTGAAAGCCACACGAGGTGAAATTGTTTCTTACCGTAACCTTTTAACAATCTCTGTATAAGCAAGATATTATAGGAAATAGGTCTATTAGGGATCAAATGAGACTTCCCAAGACTAATTAATTTTGAAATAACAGTTTTAAAACGTTTAGAAATGATTTTAGAAATAATGTTACAACAAAAAATGAGGCAGAAATCCTGAATCTTTTCTGGTGTGAACTAGGGGTGGGTCGGTACGGACCACATCACTACGATATTTTTTCTCAACATATGAGGCTGGTGATTTTGGTATTGCTCGTATTAAAAATATTGGTCAAGCTCAAGTGGTTGAAATTTGTAATGTTTGTGTTGAGATGATCAATGACACTACTCTTGTTCTAAAAGGGTTAAGCATATTCCTTATATTCATTTTAATCTTTTATCGGTTGGAAGATTGGATGATGAAGACTTCTGTAAAAAAAATTTGATGGTGAATGGAAGTTTAAAAAGGGTTCAATGGTTGTTTCTAAAGGTAATAGACTTTCAAATTTGTATATCTTTTGTTATGAAATATCTAAATGTTACATCAACATTTGTGAAACTGATTCTTCGTCTGAGTTGTGGCACAAACGTTTGACTCATATTAGCAAGAAATGTTTAACTATGTTGGCTAAAAAGAATGTGTTGTGTGGTTTTAAATGTGCACTTAAAAAAATATTCAGATTGTTTTGCTAGAAAAGAAAGATGAGTGACATTTAGATCATCTAAAAAATAAAAAAAAAAATTAGAATTACTAGATTGATGCATTATGATGTATGTGGGTTAATGAAGTCAAAATTACTTGGTGATTCATACTACTTTGTAACCTTTATTGATGACTATTTCATATACATTGAAGACAAAAAAAATCAAGTGTTAGACACATTCAAAATATTTCAAGCCTCAATTGAGAGGAAAACTGGAAAAATGTGAAATGTATTCGAACGGATAACGGTTGAGGGTACATTGGGCTTTAGATGAGTATTGTCGACAATAAGGTATTCGTCCCAAAAATCGGCTCCGAAAACACCGTAGTTAAATGGGTTGGCTGAAAAATGAATAAAACATTGGTAGAAAGAGTGGGATGTGTGCGTACTTTCACAAGCAAAGATGCCAAGATATTTTTGGGGTGAAGAATTGAGTACATTGGTACATGTGTTAAATCTCACACCATATGTTTCTTTGAACTTTGATGTGTCGAACCATGTTTTGAGTGGTAAAAATGTCTTTAAGTGTATGACATATGTACATGTTCTCAAATATGAGATATCAATGTTGGAAGACAAAATCAAGAAGTGTGTTTTTGTCAGCTATGGACTGGATGAGTTTGGATATCGATTCTTTGATTCGATTAACAAGAAATTTATTCGTAGTCACGATGATGTATTTATGGAGGATTATACCATTGAAGATATCGACAAGGTATACGGGGTTGTTCCCACTCAAGTATATGAGAAGATTGTTGAAATGAATTAAATTACAGTTGCTCATAACTCAATAAGCACTAACAACGATCAAACTGAAAATAAATGTATGGATTTAAATACTGGTAATCCTTTAAATACTAATGATTTTGTTGATTTTGGCTTTAATAGTGAAGTTAATGCTGGAAATGACAATCAACAAGGAAATGAAAATATTGATGAGTCAATTTCTTCTAATAAACTAAGACGTATTCATGAACGGTGGAGAACCTAAAAGTTTTCAAAAATCATTGGAAAGTGAAAATAAAAAGGATGGATAAATTCCATGGAAGATGAGATGCAATCTTTTCGTGTGAATAACATTTTTGAGCTAACAAAGCTACATAAGGGTAATAATGCTTTGAAAAATCGATGGTTTTATCGGCAAGATGAGCATAATTCACAACCTAGATATAAGACTCAATTAATTGATTGTAAATGGTTTTTTGCAAAAAAAAAAAATATGATAATGGATCAGATATGATGACAAATGTGTTGTCACGAAACAAGTTTGAGTATTGTCGCTCGGTTACTAGGTTTCTATTGCCTTCTAACTAGTCGGTCAGGGAGTTTGTTGAGTTTTGTCCTCATAATTTGAGAAACTCAACTTGATGTGGTTTTGTTTAGGCCTAGAGTATATAATGTGAAGTAGGGATGTAAATGAACACTACTCGCGAACTATTCGAATCTCGGCTCGGCAAAAAGCTTATTAGTTAATCTTAACAAGTCGAGCTCAGGCTCATTTAAAAGCTCGAAAATTTAAACGAGTCGAGCTTGAGTTTCTTGATATTCGACGTAAGTTCACGAACATGTTCGTTGATAGTGGATTGTTAAGTGAAGTGTTCATGTTTCAGAGTTTTTTACTCTCAATTTGAATAGAAGTTTTTCCACGTTAAAACTTGTCTTATATTATCGTTTCAATTTATTCGGTTTGGTTCATCTATTATACTGAATTAGTTTGGTTCATCTATTATTATTATACTGAATTAGTTGAGAAAGTATTTTATTTTGAAAAATACATCTTCCCATCATATGGCCCATACAAACATCACTAAGATAGTCAATTTGTCCATGTCTCTCCTCCATCGTCATCAACAACAAGGGCATCATCTTTATATATCATTAGAAATGAGGAATAAGGGTAGGGGAGCATTTTTTATTTATTTAGGAAATTCATATATTGAATTGATTTTTTTTTTAAAATAAGTAATATATTGAACCGATATTTTATTTTATTTTTAATTTAAAAAATTAACACGTCGAATATATATATATATATATATATATTTATTTATTTAATTTATGAAGTTAAAATATTAAATTAATTTTTTTTCTTAATAAAAATAAAAGTTTGACATTTGTTATGATAGTAGGTTATGTTAAACAAATATTTTAATAATATAGATAATATATATTTAAATTATTTTTATTATATTTGGTTGAAACATAAGAATTTGATTATAATTCTTTATTTTTGTGAAATTTAAAATAGAATTAAAATGTGGTGGACCAAATGTCAATTAGAGTTTTATTAATTCTTTAGGAATAAGAGTTTTATTAACTATAATTTAGAAAAACTTATTTTGTATTTCTTATCGTTATGCTAAATTTTTTTGTTTATATGTGTAAAATTTGTTTATAAGTTTTTTATATTCAAATCAACCCTCAAACAAATATGTTAAAATAGTCCATTTTTTATGTCACATCCTTCTATGTGGATAGGACTTTTCGGACTGCATTGAAATGGGCTTTCCTTTTATTATGAATAGGTAACAAACCCATAGTTATAGAAGTATTAGATATAAAATTTTAATTAGACAAAATTTAATTCCAGGGAAAAAAAGAAGTTAAAATAATTTAAAAATATTTATTAATTATCAATTAGATTCATTTTAAAGAGTTTAGAAAAAGAAATGTGTAAAATTAGAACTATTGTAATTTGACAACAATTAAATAAATTGTGAAAAAAACATTTAAAATTTTTTTATAATAAAAAATAGTTTTTCTTAAAAAAAAAAGTTTAAATCAAGATTGGATGCATAATAATGATATATATATATATATATATATATATATATATATATATATATTAATATATAATGATAAAATAAAAAATAAAATAAATATATTTCTATATTTTTAATTAATAAATTAAATAATATAATAAATAAGAGAACAAACAAAATATTATTGATTATGTTTGCTTATTAAATAATTTAAACCAAAGTAAATTACAAACACTATAACATGTATTTTGATTAGATCAACGTGCTATTTTCTTATTAAAATACTAATAAAGTTTTTGGGAGAATATATATATTCAACCTATTTTGTGTATTAATTTATTAATACTTATTTAGTATATTATTTTGTTATCATTGTTTATTGATATATTTATACACTTTAAAGTGTAAATTTTGAAGGACATCTTATTAAAAAAAAGTAAAAATTAAATTAGTGAATTTTTAATATTTTAAATAGTATCTTTCCAATTGACTACCGTAGTAATACTGTTCAACTTATTTACTCAAAATATTATAATATACAAACCACACATATAATAAAACTAAGTGCCAATTTTGACTCTTCCTTGTGGGGTGATTGGCCAATCTAAACTTTGGAGTAATTGTCATGGTCATGGCCTTTGCCCCCAAAGACCTACAAGTCAATAGTAATAATACATATTTATATATATGTTTTTTAAAAGTTAATCTGTTTATTTAAAATTAATAATTAAAGGAATGGATTGAGAAAGAAAGACGGAGAAGGGTTGTGGTCCAGGAATAGTAATGTCTGCAATGAGAAGACGCAACCTCACAAGTCCTTAATCTTATCGAGCTAGCTAATATCATAACGACCAAAAGACGAAGACGAATTATATTTTATTTTTGGAAAAAAAAAAAGCTAAGGTTTAGTTTTGGAGAAATAAGAGAAAAAATAAACAATTAAAGAGTATAAATAAGTTCAACAAAAGTAGGGTTTTGCTGTTCAACATAACTTTTCATGTAGAACTTATTCGTAAACAAGTGAAAATTCTAAAATGATCATTCAAGAAAAGTTTGAGATGAAAATAAAAAATACAAAACTCAAAAAAATAATACAAAATTTATTGCAAAGTGAACTATAACCTCGATTCACTCAACCAATGAGAAACGTTGTCAAATCGATTTTGTATTATTTTCATGTTAGTAGTTTAATGTTAATTTGATGAATTTATTTTGTAATATTTTCATGTTAGTAGTTTAATGTTAATTTGATGAATTTTCTCCTTTTAATTTGAATTCATATAATGATGCAAATCTTATCATAATTTGTCAATATTTTGATGTCGGCCTTTACAAAAACTTAGATGTATATATTATATAATTATTTATAAATTCAATATTAAAAAAATATTTAATTTATTTTTCATATGGCTCGAAACATACCGTAGCAGATAGTATAATATATTTTAAGCCAAGTCAACCTTCGCTACACTACTATGTATATAAAATATAAAATTAAAAAAAATAAAAGAAAAGGTAGGCCAAAACATTAAATAAATAGAATTTGCTATTTATGGAAATATGTTATGAAACATGCTTAGGGTGAAATTTTTTATAAATATTATAAATTATCAAAAATATTGTATTGGAATATATTGTAAATATTGATTTTTAAGATATACCGTAAAAGATATAAGGTATTGTACCATACCAAAATTATTTGTACGGTAAATGTATGAGATTTTCAAAATTTTAGTATATAGAGATATATCGAAATAGTATTTATAAATTAATATATATATATATATATAATATACTTATAAAGATATAATAAATTTAATATTAATTTAATTATAAAAATATAATTTTTAAAAATCAAATCAAAATATAATTATACTAATATTATTTAATATATGTCATCTCTAGACTATAAGATTGGAAAAAATTATAACCAAGCTTTCAATATCTTGGACTAATTGGAAATGAGTGAAATTAAGTACATAATTCTTTCAATTATTGTCAATAATATTTTTGCAATTTGGTTAGTAGTGAGTTTGATTTTATAAAGATAGTTCATCTTTTTACGAGCAATTTGAGTCTTAAAAAAATTGTGGAAGTATTGATGTGCACAAATGATTGGCTAAAAGAAGATGAATTCAAGTTAGAAAAAAAATCTTAAATGTGATGAACTTGAATTGTTAAATAAAAAAGAATTAATTAAAAAAAAGTTAGAGATTTTTATTAATTAAGTCAAAATTTATTATTATTATTATCTAAGTGAATTTTATTATCAATTTATATAAAAAAAAAATTACAATATAAATGCGATTGAAGACTGTTCAACCGTTTTAAATCTTCTTTTCTCGTATCCATTCTAGTCTAATTTAGAAGTTCAAATATGTTGTTCTAGATTTGGTGTTTCAATATGTACCATATTTACAAAAAAAAATTGATCATTTTTTAGAATGAGTCAAAATGAATGAAGAGTGAAGGAAAAGTCAACCTATTTTTATAAGGGTGGTACATATTGAAACAACGAATCCGGAATAACATATATGATCTCCTAACTTATCGAATATAATTATGTTTATTTTTTATAATTTTAATTTTTTAACTAAATTTAATATTTAAAATGTGTTAATTTTTAAAAATATTGGTTTTATAGGTATAAAAAATATAATATTGATATAGTTTTAAATTAAGATATTCCGAGATTAAAGTAAGGAAAATATATTAATTTTTTATTAAATAAAAAAAAATAACCTACCACATTCTTAATTTCCACCTTAAATATGCTATCAATCCTATACTGTTAATCCTCATATACACACAAGAAAAACTTGATGAGGATGATGGGAGGAGAGACATGGGCTAACATTGGATCGGCGGCGGCCGGAGTAATGTTTTTTTGGGCGATGTTCAAACAATACTTTCCCCACGAACTCCGACAACCTATCGAGAAATACGTTAGAGAACTCGTCAGCCTGTTCTACCCATACATTCATGTTACCTTCCACGAGTATTCCAGCGACGGCCGCTTTGAACGCTCAAAACTCTACATCGCCATTGAGCGTTACTTGGCCGAAAACTCGTCCAATCGGGCCAAGAGATTAAAGGCAGACGTCACCTACGGTTCGGACGCTCTGGTCTTCAGCATGGACGATCACGAAGAAGTTATCGACGAGTTTCAAAACGTCAAACTTTGGTGGTCGTCCAGCCATACGCCACCGCAAAGACAGACAATCACTGTATTCCCAGGAGAGGACGAGAAGCGTTATTACAAACTCAAGTTCCATAAGAAGAATCGCGAGCTCGTGACCACAACTTACCTTAAGCACGTCCTTGACGAGGGAAAAGCGATTGCGGTCAGGACTAGACAGAGGAAGCTATACACCAATTGTAAAAGCGAAGAGAGGAGCGGTAGATTCCGTTACCAGAGAATGTGGAGTCATGTGAAATTTGAACATCCTTCTAATTTCAATACTCTGGCTATGGATCCAATCAAGAAGAAGGAGATTATTAATGATTTGATCAAATTCAGTCAATCTAAAGATTATTATACCCAAATTGGAAAGGCATGGAAACGTGGGTATCTCTTGTATGGTCCTCCCGGGACTGGTAAATCGTCCATGATCGCGGCCATGGCTAATCTTCTAGAGTACGATGTATATGACCTTGAATTAACGGCTGTTAAGGATAATACAGAGCTAAGGAAGCTACTAATCGACATGTCAAGTAAATCGATTGTGGTGATTGAGGACATCGATTGCTCACTTGATTTGACTGGGCAGAGGAAGAAGAAAGAAGAGGATAAGGAGAAGGAGAAGGCTAAAGAGAAAGACCCTGCTAAGATTATGAAGCCGGATGATAAGGACAGCAAAGTTACTCTTTCCGGGCTTTTGAATTTCATAGATGGGTTATGGTCTGCTAGCGGCGGGGAGAGAATCATCATTTTCACGACCAATTATGTGGAGAAGCTGGATCCTGCTCTGGTTCGGAGGGGGAGAATGGACAAGCATGTTGAATTGTCCTATTGTGGGTTCGAGGCGTTTAAGATTCTTGCAAAGAATTACATGGACCTTGATTCGCACAGTCTGTTTCCAACTATTGAGGAAAAACTGAAACAAGTTGATATGACGCCGGCGGACGTGGCTGAAAATCTGATGCCGAAATCTGAAGAAGACGATGCGTATAGTTGTTTGGAGGGTCTGGTTATTGCACTGGATAAGGCTAAAGAAGACGCAATTAAGTTGAAAGCAGAGAAGGAGGCCAAACAGAAGAAAAAGGAAGAAGAAGCAGAAGAGGTGAAGAAGGATGGAGAGAATGCTATTGCTATAGGAGAAGAAGAAGTTAAACAAAATGGATTAGCATCTCATGATTAACCGATCCCAAAATTGGTCCGGTGGAAAGAATCGACTATAAAAAAAAAAATGTCAATAGCATTTAAATAGAATTGGAGGGATTATAGTAGTAGTTCTCTTCTCATTCAAAAACAAAATTGAAAAAAAAATTGAAAAAAAAAAATGAAAAAAGAAATAAAAAAGAAATTGTGAGTTGATGGCATATGGAAAGTAAATGCATGTATATATATTCAAGCTTTAAATGCTCTAGTTAGGCCCATAGTCTAGGGCTTAAACCTGTGAAATTGTTGGTTGTTTCTATTGTAATTGTTATTGGGTTTATAATGTTTAAGTTATTCTAGATTTAATATATATGCTCTATGTTTTTGTATTTTATTTCATATCTGTTTAAATTTTTGTATAATTTTTTTTTTATAATATATACTATTTAAAAAAAATGTAAATGGACAGAGTTGCTCGTGAATTATTTGAATCTTGTCTCGATAAAAAAATTGTTCGAACTTGTTCTTTAGTCTTAACAAACCGAGCTCGTTTAAAAATTTGAAAAATTAAACGAGTCAAATTAGAGCTTTTAAATATTCGGTTTGTAACATTGTTTAGAAAATAGTTAATGGACTCGTGAATATATTTGTTTAGAGACTCGTTTATGTGCTATTAAATATGTTTGTGTAGAACCTCGTTTATGTGCTAGTTTGAAATATCGTATAATATTTATTAATATATTATTGAGTAAACTTGAATATTTGGTTTTTTTTAATGTGCTAATTGAATTCTATATCCGTGAGTATTTTATACATTTTTTAAATATATATATATATGTTAGAATTTTATATATGTTAAGATTATATAATTTTATATATTTTGTATATGTTGAGACTTATTTAAATGTACAGTTATAATTGAAATTTTTGTCTTAAGAATATCATTTTCAGTCCAATTCTGTATTCATTAGAGTTTTGGATGTCTAGCCTAATACTATACTATACTATCCTAATATAATTTATGTTCTAGCCTTATTAATCCTAATATAATTTATGTTCTAGCCTTATTAATATTATATCTTTTAGGTGGATGTCAAAATTTTATGTTAATGAATGACGTTAAATTTGTATTTTTTCTTTATAATTTTCGTAATATTTTACCCAATGTTATCTATGTTAATATTTAATAACTAAAAAAAAAAGTGAAGCTCTACAACTAAAATGAAGCCATCTTTTATGTTGTAAACAAGCCAATGCTAAAGCTGACCTTGAACCGCTAGTGAGCTCATCTAAATATAGTTGAGCTCGAGACCGTATTTAAGCCCGAATATATGCTAAACAAACCCAAGATTCGAACATCACCATAGTTTTTCTAGGCACTTTACAACCCTATTATTCCGTTGTAAGGGACTATTTTAATTGAAACTCTGAAACGTTTTTGTTATTTATTTTTTTATAGAAATGGAGAGGGAAGAGCCGAAAGAGAGTTCGAGCGCACATTCATGTTTCCAGCCGGAGTGGCGACTCCGACTTCCGTTCTCTTCGTTAACCTTTTCATGCACCGGTTACAGGTAGGCAACTCAAGCTCAGTCGACGAACTTCCGTTTAAATTCATTATCATGTTAATCTTTCAATTTTGCACTTTCAACATAATAATACATGTTTATGCAACGGTTGGACTGAATTTCTTTGAGTAATGCATATTACAGTACATGTGTTTTTTCACAGAGAAACTAGGAGGTCAACTATTGAATTTGTGGAACTGTTTGCTTCTAATACAATTAAACTGCTAGAATCATGTCTAAACTGCAATTGATCATGAATTCATGTCTCCTATACATATATCCTATACAGACAATCTCTTTAGCATAGTACTCCGATTGGAATGTGTGTGCATACAACAGAATGTTAGTGGAGTTTTACATTGTGAACTGAGTTTTAGAAATTTTCCATCAGTTTCTCTTCTAGCAGCTTATTAACTGAAGAATCGGAGCTTATTTAGTACACAAATATGCTACTGTAAAAACAAATGCAAGGAATATCATGTATACACCTAGTTCTTGAACAAGACAACTAATTGTGGTTTTTATTTTAACTGCCTCATAACTTGTCTGCTATGGAGATTATAACAGGTTTACAGCATATAAAAGAAGACCTATGAATCTGTTGATCTGCAACATTAGAAGGTGTCATAATTGTCTCCCCCAATATGTTCTATAGATTCAAACAGAGGACTCCTTCCAATATCCAGGTATTAACCAGAACTTCTGATACCCAGAATTTAGGGTATGACAATTTCAATATGCATATCACTGAAATACACTACTACTTATAAAGAACTGATTATTCATTGCTTGCAGAATCTAGTTTATTTCTTCTTCAGCTAGGAACATACATGTAGTAAAATAACTGTTATGGTTAGACAAGCTAATTTCATATTTTCATGTCAGCTTATTTTGTTTAAAAAAAACAAGAAATGTATTAAAACAAAGTTTTTATTTTATTTTCATCACGCATAATATAGGTACTGCTATCAAATATTTCAAATGCACCAAACATTTTTCCTTAGTACCCTCAAATAACTTTTGTGTTTTTTGACTAGTTTGCCTGATAATTTTGATTTCGGATCTTCATCTCCATCTCCATCTTCACCTTGTTCTTTTTCTGCTTCTGGTTTTTCTTGTATGTCTTCTTTCTGATCCTTCAACCTTGCATCATCTTTGGCTCTCTCCAGTGCTTCAATCAGGCTTTTCAAGCACATCTCAGCATCATCTTTTGAAGCATTCTTAGGCATCAAGTTCTCCGCGACATCGGATGGACTTATATTCGCTTCCCCCAGCAAACGCTCAATTGTTTCATAAAGAGGATGTGATTCGATATTCAAGTAGTTCTTTGCCAAAACTTTGAATGCCTCGAATTGGCAGTATGACATTTCAATATGCATATCCATCCTCCCTCTTCTTATTAGAGCTGGATCTAGCTTGTCAATGTGATTAGTCGTAAACACTATAATCCTTTCTGAACCACATGCAGACCAAATTCCATCGATGAAGTTTAGAAGCCCAGAAAGAGTAACCTTACTAGCTTCCTTTTCCTGATCAGTCTCTTTCTCATTCAAGGGATCATTCTCACCTTCCTCTTTGCTTTTCTCCTCCTTTTTCTTTCGGGTCCCAGTAAGATCAAGTGAGCAATCAATATCCTCAATCACTATAATGGACTTGCTGGTTGTGTCAATTAGTAGTTTTCTCAGCTCATTGTTGTTCTTGACTGATGTCAATTCAAGGTCATAAACATCATACTGTAGAAAATTAGCTATGGCGGCAATCATGGTAGACTTCCCAGTTCCAGGGGGACCATAAAGAAGATACCCTCTTTTCCAGGGTTTCCCAACTTTGGCATAATAGTCTTTCCCGTTACTGAATAAGAAGAAAGAAGAGGATAAGGAGAAGGCTAAAGAGAAAATCCCTGCTAAGATTATGAAGTCGGATGATAAGGACAGCAAAGTTACTCTTTCCGGGCTTTTGAATTTCATAGATGGGTTATGGTCTGCTAGCGGCGGGGAGAGAATCATCATTTTCACGACCAATTATGTGGAGAAGCTGGATCCTGCTCTGGTTCGGAGGGGGAGAATGGACAAGCATGTTGAATTGTCCTATTGTGGGTTCGAGGCGTTTAAGATTCTTGCAAAGAATTACATGGACCTTGATTCGCACAGTCTGTTTCCAACTATTGAGGAAAAACTGAAACAAGTTAATATGACTCCGGCAGACGTGGCTGAAAATCTGATGCCGAAATCTGAAGAGGACGATGCGTATAGTTGTTTGGAGGGTCTGGTTAATGCGCTGGATAAAGCCAAAGAAGACGCAATTAAGTTGAAAGCAGAGAAGGAGGCCAAACAGAAGAAAAAGGAAGAAGAAGCAGAAGAGGTGAAGAAGGATGGAGAGAATACTATTGCTATAGGAGAAGAAGAAGTTAAACAACATGGATTAGCATCTCATGATTAACCATTCCCGAGGTTGGTTCGGTTCGGTGAAAAGAATCGACCACAACGTAAAAGACTAAAATATCACGGATTTTGATATCGTTTGAATATAATTCATCTGCCGGATTATAGTAAAATATATAAAATAAATGCATACATATTTCAGTTTTAAATGCTCTAGTTCGGCCCATAGTTTAGGGCCTAAACCATTGTAAGTTGTTGTTTCTGTTGTAATTATTATTGGGCTTATAATGTTTAAGTTATGCAAATTTGGTCTACTTTCACAATAAAGTTGAAACCTTTTATTAAATCCATACAAAAATTATAATTTTGAACATTTTCATGATTTATTAACCTAAATATTCTTAATTTAAACGATCTCATCAATAAGTTTAACCCCAAAAATAAATCAATAATTTATAAGAAGTGCAAATTTAAATCATAAAAAAATTCCGAAGTAACCAAGGGAGGGAAATTCAAAAAGGGCTATGGATGGATGAATAGAATAGTATATAACATTAAAATAAATAAACAAATTATTGGGTGTGGTGAGAAAATATTAAAAAAATAATAATATGAGCTTTAAATGATGGTACCAAAAGAATCACATGATTCATATCTATTACATAAGTTTTATTTAATTTTAAACGGCCAAGATTTGGTTAGTGATAGTGGTCCCATCATCAACCATTAAAACCTGTTATCAATTAGCATTAATCAATAAATATATATATTTTAAAAATCAAACCCTGTTTCAATCTTCGCAAAATCAAAACAATCTCTCTCTTACTAAATATATATATATATATATGTTTGTGGTCTTGTGTGTTTTGTCTGCAAGCTGTTGAACGTTGAATTTCTGGAACAGAGCAAGAGATTCTCCCAAGAGTCGGAAGTTCAGTATTGGGTTTCTCAATCACTTTTTTTCTTTTCTTTTATAAAATACCCTTTCGCCATTTCATAATTCTTCAACGCCGTTATGCATTCCTAATCTCTCTCTTTCGCCCTATCTTTGACTACCTCGGCGACGGCGACGCATCTCATTGACTGTTTTCACTTTCACTTCAAATCAAGAACTAGCTGTGTTCTCTGTTTACCATGAACGATCATTCCAAAATGGATGTGCCGACTGCTGATTCAAGTTCATCTCAAGAGGTTAGTTTTCGTGATCTTAGTCTTGAAGGTAGTGTGGGTTTGAATTTAACGATGAGTAGTGTTACTGGGTCTGATTCCATTTCGTGTGAGATGAAAAAAAAGACGAGTCTTGGGGGTAGTGAACGTGAGGGAAGTGAGAAGAGTAGTTTGAGTTCTACAAGTTGTTGTAATAGCAGCATTGATGTAAATGAGGCTAGTCTTAGAAGTTTATCATGTCAATCGAAGCCTCATAAAGGTAATGATCTTCGTTGGGATGCAATTCAATCGGTGAAAATCAAAGATGGGGAATTGGGTCTTGGCCATTTTAGGCTTTTGAAGAAACTTGGATTTGGGGATATTGGGAGTGTTTATTTGGCTGAATTGAGAGAAATGGGAAGTTTGTTTGCTATGAAAGTTATGGATAAAGGAATGTTAGCTGGGAGGAAGAAGCTGGCTAGAGCGAAGACAGAAAGAGAAATTTTGGGTCTTTTGGATCATCCTTTCCTTCCAACACTTTATTCTCATTTTGAGACTGAGAAATTCTCGTGTTTGCTTATGGAGTTCTGCAGTGGAGGTGATCTCCATATTCTCCGGCAAAGGCAGCCCGGCAAGCATTTTGAAGAACAGGCAGCTAGGTTAGTTGAGTTCTAATCAAATCTTAATTAAATGAATCATGGAATGGAATGACTTCTTGTGGTCCATTTTGTGTCATTTGATGTTAATGTTGTCCCTTTATGTGTTATGATTCAGTCTGGATTGCTTTCTCATAATGGTTGTGTTGTGCTTTTTGGCTTCTTTTCTTTTCTTTTTCCCCCAACTTTTGCAGGTTTTATGCTTCAGAAGTGCTTCTTGCGCTTGAGTACTTACACATGATGGGGGTTGTTTATAGAGATTTAAAGCCTGAAAATGTCTTGGTTAGAGAAGATGGTCATATCATGTTATCTGATTTTGATTTGTCTTTACAATGTTTCGTCAACCCCACGCTCGTGAAATCAAATCCAGATTCCGCCCCTTGCACTTCCTCCTACTGCAAACTGCCTGTTTGCGCCGAGCCAACATGTTTTCGACAGCCCTCTTGCTTCAAACCACGACTTTTCAATTCTAAACCATCAAAATTGAAAAGTGGGGGAGAACAGATTAAAATGGATTCTCTACCCGAGCTTGTTGCAGAGCCAACTGAGGCACGGTCAATGTCGTTTGTGGGCACACACGAGTATTTAGCCCCGGAGATAATCAGGGGAGATGGGCATGGAAGTTCTGTTGATTGGTGGACATTTGGAATTTTCTTGTATGAATTGCTATGTGGGAAGACTCCTTTTAAAGGAAATGGAAATAGGGAGACTTTATTTAATGTTGTTGGTGAACAACTTAAGTTTCCTGATGGAATAATGGTTAGTTTTGCAGCTAAGGATTTGATCAAGGGTCTCCTTTCAAAGGATCCTCAAAAGAGATTAGGATTTAAAAGAGGTGCTACTGAGATCAAACAACATTCTTTTTTCGAAAGCATTAATTGGGCGCTTATTCGCGGAAATCAGCCACCCGAGATTCCAAAGGTAATCGACTTATCGATTTTCAGTCGGACTAATAAACCCGAGACAGGCGTGACTTCGAGCGATAAATTGGCTTCAGACTCCTCAGATAGGTCATCCGGGCCTTATCTAGATTTTGAATTTTTCTAAAGAGAAATAGTTGCATTTTTCTTGCCTATATGTAATTGGTGGCGTTACATTTTTCTATGAAAAAAAAAGGCAGGAATGAATAATTTAATTGTTTGGTCTCTTTATTGTTTATCTCCTTTAAATTCAATTTTATAAAAATGGGCCCCTAAACTTTTGCTCTCAATAACTTTTCGTACAAAATCTCTTTTAAACCATTTTCTTCACTTTCTGGATGGGACCATTGGAGCTTGTTTGATGTTGAGTTATTCTAGGTCTTATAAATAAAAATATTTACTATATTTTATATAATACAAATTTTAAACATTATTATAATTCAACTAACTAAAAATCCAAACATAACTTCATTTTTTTTTCAAAAAAAAAAAAACCAATAAACCATCCCTAAATTACCCAACATAAAACAAGTTTTGATATTCTAATAAAGTTGAAGACGAAATTGAAACTGAAATTGACAAATCATATAAAGTTTCATGGGCAAATTATATAGATTGTGAAATGTCATATCATCACACAACTTTCTTTTTTCCTCTTTTTTTTTTGGTTGTCTCCTTGTAGAGTTCACAATTATGCTTTATTTCTTTGGCCTCAGCCTTTTCTTTGGCATATTGATTTGTGGGTGAACGGTGAAGTTTGCGAGTAGACGTAGAGAATTATAACTCAATGGTATCAATGGTATAGTACAAGAACCGAGTTTAGGGTTTAGGGTATGGGAACCATTTAAAAAAAGAAAATTGTGGATTGGTGGGAGGTGGCAATGAGAGAATCTGATATTGTATGGTGAAGTTTTGGCCATTGTGACAAACTAAAGTTTGTTTTATTGCGTTATTGGTTTTAACTACATATTTAATAATATATATAAAATAAATCTTAGCGGTCATCTCAACGGGTGAAGGCAAATTTGTCAGTGTAGGGGGAGCAAAAGGACACGAAAGATGCTTTTGCTTTAATATTACACACTTCTTGAAAATATGCATGGAATTCTTGATCAGCCAAATTAATAATATAATAATTTCTTTTAAGATAAAAAATAATGTGACAAACTTTTGGCGGGCCAAACAATGCTACCTACTAATCATTCTATAAATCTAACATTTTCTGTCTTATTTTATTTTATACTAAAAAGCTAATTAGAATTTGGGTAATTTAGGCCTTTTTCGGATTAGAGTTATTTAAAACCCAAGAGAAAGAAAAAATAATGAAAGATTGTAGATGATTTTAAGGAGGTAATAATTTTTATGATAAAATTAT
The DNA here is from genome assembly GCF_907164915.1 of Impatiens glandulifera. NCBI lineage: Eukaryota > Viridiplantae > Streptophyta > Magnoliopsida > Ericales > Balsaminaceae > Impatiens > Impatiens glandulifera. The sequence continues at coordinate 28,935,206 of NC_061870.1, forward strand.
TAAAAGATATTGATATATATAAATAAAATAAAAAATAATAATTTAAAATAGAGGGTATTTTAGTATTTTTGATTAATGAATTAAGTGACGTGATTGATGAGAGAAGAGTTAAACGATGTTTAATTTTTATGGGGTTATTTGAAAAACCCATATTGTAACCTTATTTGGTTTAAGATTATAGAAAGTTGGGGGATTATTTGATAAAATGAATTAAAAATTAAGTTAAAAAAATAGAAAATATTTTTGATTGATAAATGGATATATAAAAGTATACTAGTTTATTTAAATAATTATTTCCCAATAAGGTATGAAACTATATTAAAAATAATAATAATCTTCCATATTCAATTGAGATGAACTACATTTATTTTTCTTATTTGCTTGAACAAAGGGTGAATTTTATAATTTGGCAGTTAAGTAATCAACAAAATTGGTTCATTGGTGTTTTGAGTTCTTCACATGATAATTGTTAAATTGATTTGATGTTTTACTTTTGGATTAGGTTGATTTCAAGTGATTATGATCTTATGATGAGTTTTGAGTTTTTTTATATATATAACTCATGATTAATCTAGTTATAATAATTTTCACTATTTTGATGAAATTTTCACTATTTTTTTACTATCCTAACTTAAATTATGGACCCTACTCATGTGCTATGCTTAAATCAAGCAATCTATTTATAGTTTTTTTCTTTCATAATAAACGATGTTTAAACATAAATGTAATTATGTAAACAATATATATAGTTTAGACTTTAGATAGATAATGAGCTAATAATTAATTAAAAACTATAAGGGTGTGTTTGATGATGGGGAATTGGAATTGGAATTGGCATTGGAATTCTAATTCCAATTCCATGAGAATTGGCATTGAATTACAATTCAATTCCTATGTTTGGAAAAATGATAGAATTGTAATTCAATTCCAATTCCTATGTTTGGGAAAATGATAGAATTGTAATTCAATTCTAATTCCAATGTTTGTAAAATAAAATATCGGTTTAAAATGTTAACTTTTAAAATATGTTTTGACGTTTTGGCACGTTTAATACGTTTTTGACATTTTTTCACATTTTCACACGTTTTTCACATTTTTCACGTTTTTCACACGTTTTAACACGTTTTTCACATTTTCACACATTTTTCACGTTTTTCACACGTTTTAACACGTTTTTCACACGTTTTTCACGTTTTTCAAACGTTTTTCACGTTTTTCATATGTTTTTCACGTTTTTCACGTTTTCACACGTTTTTTACACGTTTTTACACGTTTTCACGTTTTTACACGTTTTAATACATTTTCACGTTTTTCACACATTACAACACGTTTTTCACGTTTTTCACACGTTTTCATGTTATTCACACGTTTTTCACACGTTTTTCACGTTTTCACGTTTTCACACGTTTTAACACATTTTTCACGTTTTACACGTTTTTCACGTTTTTCACGTTTTTCACACGTTTTAACACATTTTTCACGTTTTCAAATGTTTTTTACACATTTTAACACGTTTTCACACGTTTTTCACGTTTTTCACGTTTTCATGTTTTTCACACGTTTTCACACGTTTTTCATGTTTTTCACGTTTTACATGTTTTCACGTGTTAAAATGTGTTAAACGTGTTAAATGTGTTAAAAATGTGTCAAGCGTGTCAAAAACGTAAAAAACATGTGAAACGTGTCAACGTGTTAAAAACGTTTTAAACGTGTTAAAAACATAAAAACGTGTCAAAAACGTGTTAAACGTTCCAAACATGTGAAAAACGTGTTAAACATGCCAAAACGTGAAAAACGTGTTAAACGTGTCAAAAACGTAAAAAAAGTGTTAAATGTGTTAAAAACGTGAAAACATGTTAAACGTGTCAAAAACGTAAAAAAATGTGTTAAATGTGTCAAAAACGTGAAAACGTATTAAACGTGTCAAAAACGTGTTAAACATGTGAAAAACTTGTTAAACGTGCCAAAACGTGTTAAACGTGTCAAAAATGTGGTAAACGTGTCAAAAACGTAAAAAAATGTGTTAAATGTGTCAAAAACGTGAAAACGTGTTAAACGTGTCAAAAACGTGTTAAACGTGTCAAAAACGTGTTAAATATGTGAAAAACTTGTTAAACGTGCCAAAACGTGAAAAACGTGTCAAAAATGTGGTAAACGTGTCAATAACGTAAAAAAACGTGTTAAATGTGTCAAAACGTGAAAACGCGTTAAACATGTCAAAAACGTAAAAAAACGTGTTACATGTGTCAAAAACGTGAAAACGTGTTAAACGCGTCAAAAACGTGTTAAACATGTGAAAAACTTGTTAAACGTGTCAAAACGTGCAAAATGCGCCAAAACATAAAAAATGTGTCAAACGTATCAAAATCGTGTTAAACGTGTTAAAAACGTGAAAATCATGTTAAACGTGTCAAAACGTGTTAAACGTGTCAAAGACGTGAAAAACGTGTTAAATGTGTCAAAAACGTGTTAAACATGTCAAGGACGTGAAAAACGTGTTAAATGTGTCAAAACGTGTTAAACGTGCCAAAAACGTGTTAAACGTGCCAAAAACGTGTTAAACGTGTTAAAAACGTGAAAATCATGTTAAACGTGTCAAAAACGTGTTAGACGTGTCAAAAACGTGAAAAACGTGTTAAATGTGTCAAAAACGTGTTAAACGTGCTAAAAACGTATTAAACGTGCCAAAAACGTGTTAAAAGTGCCAAAATATGAAAATATGTTAAACGTGTTAAAAACGTGTAAAACGTGTTTAATGTATGAAAAACGTGTTAAACATGTCAAAAACATGAAAAACGTGTTAATTTGGAATTACAATTCCGACCTAAAAATATAGGAATTGAGAACTATCAAATTACATTATATTGAATTCCATTGGAATTCTAATTCCAATTCCAATTCTTAATATTAAAGTGTCTAACAAACATAAGAATTGGAATTGGACCCTCCAATTCCAATTCCAATGCCAATTCCAGGGCTATCAAACACACCCTAATATGTTATGCTATATAACGTTTCTAAATGTATAGTTGAGAATGTGTACTTTTTGTTTTAGGTAGGGCTGACAATTTTGGACACGGCATGAAAATACTACCCGGACCGAACACGCAAAAATCAGGTTAGGGTCATGTATTTTTTTGTTCAGGTCAAAATCAGGTCGACCTGTTTAACCTGATTAATAAACATGTCAAAATCGGGTCGACCTGACATGACCAAAAGTAGACCTGATAACCCGTTTACATGTTTTTTATGTTGAGTTTTGTGTTATTCTTTTTTATTTACTCACTCATTTTTCTTTTGTAAATTTTTTTATAAAAGAATTTGTGATTTAACTTCATTTTTATTTTGTATTTATGACATTTTAATTTGAAATAGAGAGATGTGAATTAATTACACCGCGTTTAGTCGAGTTGAGTAAGGTAAATCGGGTCAAACAGATCAGGTCTAGGTCAATCACAAATAAACAGGTCAGGTTTAGGTTAGAGATTTTTTTGACCCGAATTACTAAATAGGTCAGGTTTAGATTAGAATTGTTCAACCCGTTAACCTGTCAACCCAAACCCGTCTACCTGAAACTTACCTATATTGTCACTCCTAGTTTTACTTATTGGTGTGAATTGATGTGTGGTCATGGTGGTTTAAGGAAACATATTTTCTAAATTAAAACAATTAATGAAGATATTTGAACTATTTTTACAAGGAAAACAAAAAAAAATTATATTTTTTATTTTTCCAAAATACATATATTTTAATTGACTTATCACCACTATGATTCATATTAATAGTTTTTTTTTTTTTTTTTTAATTAGAACATTACGATGTTACCAGATTATGAATTTATCCTATATAAGCCTAAACTTATTAAATATTTAGTATATAATATATAATAAGATAAATCATTTATATGTGTTGAACTATTAATGTTATGAGTTTTTTAATTTAAATCTAACCCATAAAGACTTTAATGGATGGTATTTGTATTATGCTCGAAAATGAAAAGTAGAGAGAAGCATAACTTTCAGACTAATAATATAAAGATCCGAACAACTATGAGTCGATGTATCCATTAGTGTTTTATGATCGGTGAAAATCATATAGTCCAAAAATCATTAACAATAATATTTTCAAACTTAAATTTCATAATTTTAACACAAATATATAACATTATGCTGTAAATAAAATAATTCTTTTAATATATATATTTTAATGTTCGAAACAAGTATGCACCCTCATAATTAAAATTGAACTCGTAATTTTGAATTTTTTATTACCCATTTTGTACATTTTAGTAGGTTTAACCTATCATTAATTAAAATATGTGAAGCTAAATCACGTCTCTAAATATATAGTTGATAATAAATATACTTTGTTTTAAGCTGATTGATATGCATTAATCGTGGGATAATAGTTTAAGGAAGACGTATTTTCTAAATTAAAACAATTAATGAAGATGTTTCAACTAACTTTACAAAGAAAAAATAATAATTAATGTTTTATCATTTTTTTCAAAACACTATATATATATAGCCTTTAAAATTTTGGTGAATTGGGATATTATGTGGGAAAGCTGCTTCATATATACAATATATAACAAAATAATTATCATTGATGATATTTTTGTGTTTGTAATTTATTTTATTGATTATAAAGGTTTTTTATGTTGTTTAAGTAATATTCAGATAAATTTGTGTTGGATGGATTTCATAATTTAATTTTGATTTTTACAATTAAATTCATCAATAAAATGAGTTTTATTATTTAAAAAATAATAATATAAATATTGAAAATTTATATTATTTATTGATTTCTTACCGAATAAATATATAGTGAACATCAAATTTAAATTGTACATCTTAACTAATTCTAATATAAATAAATATAAATATATAACAAAGTTTGAACATGAAAATTTAGTGAGTTCTTCAATAATTATATTAAAATGAAAAATTATGATAATAACTTACTTTAAAAAGAATAATAAAATTACTTAAAAAGAATAATAAAATCAATAGTAATAACTTATAAGCTAATTCAAATTTGACTCATTCTACACATTCAAATAAATATTAAAGTTTGTGATACAAATAAATTACCCATAAATAAACTTATATCATTTGACTATTGTTTAAAAAAATAATGTTACTATATTAATTTTTTTTATAATAAATAATATTTAATAAAATACTAATAATTGTAATAATCACAAATATAACAAGTATTTAATTTATTTCCTAAATAGAGAGAAAAAAAATGATGAGAATTTGGAAACTAGAATGAAAGCAATCTAATTAAATGAAAAAATAATATTTTTTTTGAAAAATGATAAAGAATGCGACTTGAGATAGCGACTGGGAGAGCGATGCTTACGTGGGTTTACAGGTGAGAATAGAAATATTAGATAAACATTTATTTATAAATAATAAAACTAAAAAAATATTAATAAGTCAATAGAAAAAAAATAATAAAAAAAAAAAAAAAGAGGCAATAAAAAATATTTGATAAATAAAGGAATTGAAAAGTCATAAAAATAAAAGAGATAAATTCATAATTCAACTAATAAGTGATATTAATTAGGGTTTAAGGTTTAGAATTTAATATTTAGGATTTAGGTTTTAGAGTTTAGAATTTAGGATTTAGAGTTTAGGATTTAGGGTTTAATAAGAGAGAAAAATTATTTAATAAAAAGAGAGAGAAATTAATTAATAAAAGGAAAGAATATTCTAAAAAAACTTGTTTTAATTATTATTATATTTTTATTTATTTATTAATTCCACCTGTCAACCCACTCTCCTAGTCGCTGTCTCACAGTCACTCTCTCTATCTTTTTTTTTTTTTTTTTTTTTTTACATTTTTTTTTTTTCAACCAGTGATGTCTAATTTAAAAAAATATTCTTAATTCCCATTATATTATGATTTCTATATCCAATCATAGATTTAATCATCTCAATCTTCAATAGCTGTATTTTATTTTACGAAATAAGACATTTAGGTTGTGAATAGCTAACTAGTGTAGATTGAATTGAATTATTTAACCTTTATTAAACAATTAATAAATATTTCTAATATATACATGACCACATATATAAGTTAGATATTACAAATGTAACTATACAGTAATAAAAGACATAATAATTATAACCAGTGACCACCCTAGCAAAATATTTTGTTTAAAATTTCAACTCCAAATTGATCTAAGCATTTATAATATGATTGTAACCCATACCAAACTTTTGACAAATTCAATTATCCTCGATAAAAAAAATTATTAAGCAATCTTGATCGGTAATTACAAGGTAAGAATTGTATGGAGAATATTAATTGGCTGCTGTTGTAACATAGTCATTGGTCTCATAAATCCAAATTTAAATATTTTGTCTTTCCATAGTATAAAACTAAGTCTCAAACAAAGCAAACTTCCCCTCATATATATATACATAATAATAAAGGTGGCTAATGATTTCTCCTAAGATAATATAATTAAATTAAGTTATATCAATCATGCCAATGGCCCCCGACTCATATCCACCAGTAGACCGTTGTGAATCGATTGGACGCGACAAACACACGGTTGTCGCCGACATGGACGGGACCCTTCTTTGCGGCCGTAGTTCCTTTCCTTACTTCGCATTGGTTGCTTTCGAGGGTGGTGGTATTCTTAGGCTCTTTTTCTTGCTTATTGCCTCCCCTTTGGCTGGCTTCTTGTACTATTTCGTCTCGGAGTCCGCGGGTATTCAAGTCCTCATCTTCGCAACATTTGCGGGGATGAGGATTTCGGATATCGAGTCTGTGGCTCGGGCAGTCCTGCCCAAGTTTTACTCGGAGGACCTTCAACCCGAGACATGGAGGGTGTTCTCGTCGTGCGGGAGGAGGTGCGTGTTGACCGCGAACCCTAGGATCATGGTGGAACCGTTCTTGAAGGAGTATTTAGGTGCGGATTTGGTTTTGGGGACTGAAGTGGGGAGTTATAAGGGGATAGCCACTGGCTTGGTTTCGGGTAGAGGGGTGTTGGTTGGGAAACATAAGGCCGATGCTCTTCGAAAAACGTTTGGAGATGGACTAGTCGTTGATGTTGGTCTTGGTGATAGAAAAACCGACCACCCTTTCTTGAAACTATGCAAGGTTCTTGTTTCATTCTTGATCATGTTTCTTTTCTTTTCATTCAAGTAGTTCAAATTGTGCTATTTTTTTTATCTATCAATAATTAAGGACCGACCACCTTAGATGGTCACATGGTCACGTAAAATATGTTTTTTATAAGGTTTAAAAAAGATGACTAAATAAGTTCAATTAATTTCAGGAAGGGTACATGGTTCCGGCTAACCAGAAAGTAAAACCCGTCGGCGTCGACAAACTACCGAAGCCGATCATCTTCCACGACGGTCGCCTGGTTCAAAAACCAACTCCTCTGAAATCCCTCCTCCTAATTCTATGGATCCCAATCGGATTCATCCTCGCATGTTTACGAATCGCCGCCGGATCACTTCTCCCAATGCCCCTCGTTTACTACGCTTTCTGGGCACTCGGCGTTCGCGTCACAATCAAAGGAACCCCACCGCCGCCGGCGATGAAATCCACCGGCCAAACCGGCGTTCTCTTCGTCTGTTCCCACCGTACACTCCTCGACCCAATATTCCTCTCAACCGCCCTCGGCCGTCCAATCCCCGCCGTAACCTATTCCCTCTCCCGCCTCTCCGAAATCATTTCCCCAATCAAAACCGTCCGACTCAACCGCGACCGAATCAAGGATGCAAATATGATCAAGAAACTTCTAGAAGAAGGGGATTTAGTAATCTGTCCTGAAGGAACCACCTGTAGAGAACCATTCTTACTTCGATTCTCTGCCCTTTTCGCGGAGCTAACTGACGAGCTTGTTCCCGTAGCTATGACGAATAAGATGAGTATGTTTCATGGGACTACAGCTAGGGGATGGAAAGGGATGGATCCGTTTTATTTCTTTATGAACCCTAGTCCTGGATATGAAGTTAGTTTCTTGAACAAGCTGCCGGTGGAGCTAACTTGTGGGTCCGGCGGGAAATCGAGCCATGAAGTGGCGAATTATATACAGAGGATGCTGGCGGCGGCATTGTCATATGAATGCACTGGATTCACTCGCAAGGATAAATACAGAGCTTTGGCTGGCAATGATGGTATAGTGGAGGAGAAGAAGACAACCCTAAAACATAAAAAACTAATAATGGGATGCTAATAATAAGATTAATTATTGAATACTAAGTTATTAACAATTAATAATTAATAGTTTAAATATTATGCATGTGTGTTACTATTGGTGGACTGAAATATTGACTCTTTTTTTTATATATATATATAAATATAAACTATCTTCAAAACTCTCATAAATGTTTTTTACTGAAATTAAAAGAAAGTGGTAAGTCTCATAAATGGTGCTTTCCTCACCATGAAGGGCAGTTGGTTTTAAAGTAAAAAAAGTGTTTTCTTTCTTTATCTTATTTATATATATATATATATATATATATATATATATATTATATTTTATTATTGGTCTTTGTTTGGTTAAGATTTATTGGGGGGAAGAAAATCAATCTATTTGTAAGAGGGACATTTTGGTAATTGCATGGAAACAAATAAATCCCCTATTAATTTAGGTAATCTCTAAGAAAGAAAAAGATTGACTTTTGAATTCAATGGATTTACCTTTTTAACAAATAATATATTTTGAAAAATAAAATAATAAAAACTGGTAACACAAAATTGTGGGCGCCTGTCTGTATCCTAGCTAAAAGAGGAAGAAAATCCATCCCCTGTTTATTTATTATTAATTGTCAAACATTTCTTCATTTGCTGAATCTAACATGGCTCGTTTTTTCCTTAAGGCTCTATTGTGTTCTTTTTCTGTCCTGCTGTTGCTCTCTGTTCTTGTTCATTCAACAACAACAACAAAGTACATTATCATCTCTATATCCTTTTCTTGAATGAAATTAATGAATGAATGAATGATAGTTTGCTGATCGATCGGTTGTGTAATGTGTTGTTACAGGCATGAATCAGTGCTGAAAATGACGACTGGCGTTTCCTCTCCTACATTTGATCCCACCCGTGTTACTCAAATTTCGTGGCGTCCCAGGTTCTTAATTATTCTACTCGATCGATTGATCATACCCATCTGTCTGTTTGTTGTTGTTCTTAAATGAATTCTTGTTGTTCCAGGGCCTTCATTTATAAAGGATTTTTGAGTGATGAAGAATGTGATCATCTGATTAACAAAGTTAGTTAGCTTCTTAGATTCTTCCTTTTCTTTTACTGTGCCCACTAATAACAGCAATCTATGTAGGCTAAGGACAAGCTCAAGAAGTCGATGGTGGCTGATAATGAATCTGGTGAAAGTGTGCTCAGTGAAGTCCGGACAAGCTCCGGCATGTTCTTCACCAAAGCCGAGGTTAAAAGGAACCTAATACTTGATTATGTGTATGTGGTTTAATTATATTAATTCTTTTTGGGGTGTTGAATTAATAGGATGAAGTAATTGCTAATATAGAAGCCAGACTTGCTGCCTGGACTTTCTTACCAGAAGGTGGTGGTGTGATGTAACACATTAATTAAATAACAAATATCATGAATCATCATGAGCTAGCTTTGTGTAAATTGTAACAAACTGTTGTCTTCTTCTTCAGAAAACGGGGAAGCCATCCAGGTTTTGCGATATGAATTGGGTCAGAAGTATGAACCCCACATGGATTATTTTGTAGATGAAGTCAATCAACAACTTGGTGGCCACAGGGTAGCCACTGTTCTCATGTACTTATCTAACGTTGTCAAGGGTGGGGAAACTGTATTCCCTGATTCAGAGGTACACTCATTTTCATTCCCATCTATGATCCAACCTCTGTTTTTCTCCAACAATAACACTTGTTTGTTTCGCATGAAGCAGCTTAAAGATGCTCAACCCAAGGATGAAGATGTGTCTGATTGCGCAAGAGGAGGTTATGCAGGTAAAAATATACATCATTCCATTCCATTCCATTCCCATAAAACAAATCATAAGTATTCATCACTTTTAACTGCTGATTATCAAAACAGTGAAGCCTCTTAAAGGAGATGCATTGCTATTCTTCGGTCTTCATCCTGATGCAACCGAAGATCCAATGAGCTTGCATGGAAGCTGCCCAGTAATAGAGGGTGAGAAATGGTCTGCAACCAAATGGATACATGTCAGATCTTTCGATGATCCAAAGCGTGATGAATGTATCGACCATAATTCCCATTGCGGACAATGGGCTGCTGTCGGAGAGTGCGAGAAGAACTCCATTTATATGGTGGGATCTGATGATAAACCCGGATATTGTAGAAAAAGCTGCAACCGTTGCTCTTGAAAATAACATTTCTTGCTATATATAGATATATATATATATGTACTCCATCTTATCAATATAATAAATATAATTTTATCATTGATTTTGTTAAATATAGTTGAGATAAAGGGAAGACCACCAATGACCAACCAAACAAATATTAGGAGGAAAAACAAACTGCCTTAGATTTGGTTCGGTTGGTTAAAAATAATGAGAGGCTAATATAGAAAGGAGGCATTATCCAAAGATAAACCCAAATAACAATTGAGAGACTGTCTAATAAACAATTAGTTCATGACCACCCCTCTATGAGTTTACAAAGATCATCATTTTCATTCCGGAGGCAGGGTTCCTCCGGCCGGATTTGGCATAATCAGCTCCAACTAGTCAATGACCCTAAATCCAGCCCCAAAAACAAAAACAACAACAGCATTGTTCATAATATCCACAGCCAGTCTGGCTCATTCGACGAACCTCATTCTGGATCGTTGAATAAGAAGCCACATTATCTGGCTGTTGCTGCTGCATCACCATCCTCCTCGTCCTCCTCTAAAGAAAACAAGACACAAAAGTGTGCTTTCACCAACATGTTCACCCGATGCGTACGCTCCCCTGCCTGATTCATGTGATTCGAACAGAAATTGGGTCTAATACACACACAAACACACTCTTTGATGTTTTTTTTATGCGATAGATAATATTTAGTCATATAGAAGATGTATCCCTGACTTTTGTGATAGTTGTTGTTTCATTGGAATGAGAAGCATAATACAACAAGAACATTTAATTCTATCTATTCTTAACTGTTTCGTACAAAAGATTTTGTTATACACGGATACGAAGTCCATGCCAAAGTTCTTGATGGAAAACCTGTAAAAAGTGGTAACTCATGCAGCGGGTGACACAATTAAGTTAGTTCCAGTCTGGGAATAGATTCTCAAAACATTGAGAGTTGTCGGTAATTCCTGTAATCGATTTCCTTGAGCCTCAGGCAACATAGCAAATGCTCAGGTAAGTCTTCTGCCTTGTTCCCCTGGGGAATGATCAAATGAATCGAATGATAATAATGTTATGATGAAGAACAAATAAATGTTGAATATGTATTCATTCTGATCAATACCTGAATTGTGAGGCCAAAGTCCAAGACACAAAGCTTCAATCTTTCTTGAAAAGCTTCCAACCCTTTTCGGGGGATAAAGCTGAATCGATGCATGTCCAAGTCGATCTCTAAATAGTTTTCTCCCTGCAAAACGTTTCATTTTATTGAATTGCTCCCATTTTCTTTTTCATTTTAATAACGAAAACAGTTAAAAAAACATAATTATAACTACCAAGTAAAATTCATGTTGAGGGCGGGATAGAACAGGCTTTTCGTTGTAAGCATTCATAAGCTTCCTCTCGGCTGCACTTAAATGAATATCCTCCATGTTTGCCACCCGACCCAATATTTTCAATCTTTCTCGGAATGGTGCTATAGTGTCCACTGGAAAACCTCTAACCCTTTCCACTTCATCGTCAATTAATTTCTGATCCAGGAAAAGCCAAATGAGAAAGGAGACACACACAACATTTGAAGATCATGATATTAATGTTCAAGAGTGAGTTCTTCACATACCCTTATGTTTTCTTGGAAATTAGGGGGAAGTTCCTGCGTGTAATTTTCGTTCAACTTGAAGTATAATACATAACTCATTCCTTGACCATCGTACTCGTTTTGGAAAATCGTGGCAGGATAGTGCGGTATCTGAGAGAGAGAGAGAGTGAGTGATGATCGTCATCGTTAACAAACAAGGGGGTGGCATCATGAGTGAATGAGCAAAGAAGGAATTATACCTGAAGATTAACAACAAGAATGGGAGGGATTTTCCCAGATGAGTTACTACTACTAGTTGCAGGAAGTTCAACAAAACGAGCAATGTGGTCTATTTTCCTTGGAGACAAGAATACATCCACTCCAAATGGATAGAAGGCGGCATAATTTGGAGCAAATTCCTTCTTTTTATCCCTGTAAGACAAAATAAATAAATCAATTCTAAAAAAAAGGATTCTGACAAGAACATAAATGAGAAAAGAATGTGAGACCTGAGATAGTTTGGTCCCCGGACTTTGAAAGTGGCTGGTTGAATTGGTGACCAACAATCTGACATGATCTTGTCCAGAGGACAGAATGGGACTTGAGAACCTGCTATGGGTTTTTGAAGGAATGTTGGTTTGGGCGAGGAAACTAATGAAGGACTATTTGGTTGATCTTGATTCCATTTAAAAGGGAATTTCAGGGATGATGCTTTCTTCCTTGTGGCTGGAGAAGTTGGAGTCTTGGATCCTCTCTTTTCATCGAATGGAAGAATAGGAGCTAGACAAGGCAAACATGTGCTAGGAATCAGCCCACAGTTATTATGCAGTGATCTTGCTTCAACCTCTTCTCTCGACCTTCCTTCTTCTTCCTCCTCTTCATGTTCTACCCATTGGGTTGAGATTTCAGATACCATTACTGCATTTGCTGGTTTCTGATGATCAACAGAAGATGGATTGCTGTTGGGAAGGTAAACAGAAATAGCATATCTTGGAGATGATATCGACTCTGTTTCATGCCCACGCTGAGATAGAACATCTGTAAATGCAAGATCTTCAGATTTATTCTGATTAGCAGAAATTAAGAAGAGATAGATCGATCGATCGACTGACTTACCCTCCTGAACACTGTAGAAGTCATCGTCCCCTTCTGAATCAATTGCCATTGAAGGATCAAACCATGATTCTGCAGCATGCTCTACAGATCCGAACCAATTATTAGCTCAAACGAACTCATTAAGAATATATGAAAAAAGTACCTTGGAATGTTGGATTGGAATGAGTCTCTTGAATCTCACTATGTCTAGAATCGCTCTTACTCAAAACTCTAGCCCTTCGTCGGCGACGTCGTACTTTTCCGGTAGTGAGTCCAACGGCAACACACCCATTCTGTTTGGACCAACACCCACCCATGGCTCTAAAGATTGTTTGGAGAGGTGGGTTGGATTTAAAACAATGAATTGAATTGAATGTGGGTTCCGATGAGAGGTATTGTTCGAGCAACCGTGCTTTTAATCGCGGCCCATCATATCAATCTACTAAATAGATGGATGAATGAATGAATTGAATTGAATGAATGAATGCCTGCACTGAATTCAGCTAGCCAACTTCTTCTTGAATTGAATTGTAAATAAATGCACTGTCTTTCTTCTTCCTCCTTTACTTACCTTAATTTGACGGCCCCCTGCACATAATAATAATAATAATAATGGTGGGTTTTGATCAGAATTTGAAACTATGTATACTGTTCTTGTTTTTATCACTCATTACATATATGTAGCCATCATCATCATCTTCTATCTATCTCCTCCTCCTCTTTGCAGGTTGCAGGTTAGTGATGATGGAGGAGAGAGAAAATAAGAGTCAATAATAAGTAAAAATATAAACGTTCTTCTTCATCTTCTACTTCTCTCTATATCTAATTTATTTATTAAAGACGATTGAAAATCGAGGTTTGACTACGATTGTTGCTTGCGTACGCCACCCTTCTTCTACCCATTAATGATGCGCGTGTCTTCACTCGCGATTTATTAATATATATAGTAGTTAAACCTAATCCTAAAACTTAATTAAATATCATTAAAATGAGCGCGGCGTTAGGGGGACGTTAAACAGGTTAATAATTATTTAGGTCACCAAAACCAAAAAGGAGAATTTACTAAAAGACAGAAAGAACCTTCTAGATATTTTATTTTTTTTATTTTATTAAATAAAAGTAAAGAGGGCGCGTGGAATTAAAGTGAGATAATGGGAGAGTGGAAAAAGTTATATGGTGGTGGTGGGGTGCATTAAATATTATTATTATTATTATTATTATTAATTCATTCATTCTTTCTTCTTCTTTTATTTCTATGAATCCGTGTGAATGAAATGAAAGAAAGAGAGTTGATCTTGATCATGATCAGATCACGAGATTGCGATTATTATAAGTAGAGTTGCGTTCACGATGTCGACTCCACCAATACATACGCGTACGAAGACATATTCCAGAAAAGACCGACGTTTTTATTTGTATGGAAATCGCACGTGGCGATCTAATTGCGCTACCCACGATCGCTTTAATTATTATTTACTAAAATAAACTTCTAATTTAGATGGTGGTGATATTGATTGGTTGATGGGTAAGATTGGAATTTTGTTATTCACTTAAATATCAATTTTCAACTCGTATGAACACCAACATTTGAGAACGACACTACACTCAAATAATATATAAAGATATATTATTGGCTTTTAAGAAAAACTCATTATATAATATAATATTTTTAAACTTGTTATTAGTTGTATTGATATTGATGTTAACTATAAGTTTATTTTATTTAGAATTAAATTTATTTAATAATAAATTTAATGAAGCACTTATTACAGCTATCAACCCTGATCTCAACATTATGTGAGCATTGAGTATGATGGACAGGCTGTGATGGAAGCTTGCAAACATCACTAACATTAACCAAATCCCATGGCAGTTCATAACAATTACAAAGTTTGTCCAATATATAATTGGATACCACATTTTCTTAATTAATTCTGTTTAACAAAATCTAAAATATCTTTTTATTCTATAAATTTGTTTTAGAATTTATTGTAATCTTATCTAATCTTTTAGATTAATATTAAGATTATTATGACAATCAAATCACTTATTTTATTAATTAAAATATTAAAATATTTTTATTTTTATTTTTATTAAATTTTAAATAAAAATATATTTTAATTATTAAAAATTCAAATATAATTTTTATCAAATACAAAAAAAAAATAAAAAAATCTCAAATAACTAAGAACCTCCCAACTCCTAGAATGATTAAAATAATCAAATTAAAAATAATTAAAATTAAATTAGAGGCAATTCACAATTTAAGAGTCTTGCCTAATAAATTAAAGTTTTCAAGTTTATATTCACACTCTAATTTACAAGGAAATATAACTTGGTAATGCTAACCACTAAGAGTGACAACTGATAATTTTATTATATACCATCTCCATCTCAACCCCAATTTTCCAGAGGTGTACTAAATGTTTAATTTATTTATTTTATAATTGTTTTTTAAATGATATAAATATATAATTTTTTTAATGAATTAATTTAGAAAAAGAAGAATATGAAAAAGAAAAAGAGGATAGGTTAAATAATTGTCTCAACTTTTTTAAGTTAAAATCTACTTTGATCTATAGAAAAATTATAATTTTTTTTTATTAATGATGATTCAAATCACTTTCTTATTTAGGATAGATAGAATAGGATTTGATTAGTTTAAGTTATACTATTTTTATCTTAAAAGTTATAGTAAAAATATATTTATTCATATACAATGATATTATTGTAATGACATTAATTAAAGACGGTTTTGAATTTTTTACCCCTCAAAATGTATTTAGAATCAAAGCGGAGAAATATGTCCCAATCGGATGAAATTGCTACCATCAATGTGATTTTAGTTGTCATCCCAAATAGCTCTGGTCAAAGCGGAGAAAATCTGTCCCAATTGGTTCGGATGAGATTACTACCATCAGTGCGGTTTTAGTTGCAATTCCAAATAGCCAAGGAATGGTCCTTTGCTACACCGATTCCGTTGGTGTCTTCTATTCCCTCAAAAGAGGGGTGAAATAATTTTTTTTTAAAATTAATCATTCTTTTGAGGGAAAAACATAAGGATAGACGGGAATCGGCAGCAGCAGAAGAACTCCCTCCAAATAGCCACCCCACCCAAGAGCTAAATAATATCATATCAATGCTTAAAATTGAATTTAAAATGTAACAGATAATTATGATATTTGGTGAATGAAATTAATATATGGATCCTCTAACTAAAGAAGGAAGGGGGGGTCCAATATTGAAGGAGGGAACATGGTTTCCCTTTTACTTGATTTCAATGGTTTTGTGGTCGGGTGGCTTAGCTATTTGCCATCTTTGTCTTACCACTGTTGTTCTCTTTACTTTTTTCAGAGAACAACATTAAAGCTTTTTTCTCCATCTAAAGAAGATACATTTCTATTGTATGGATATGGGAGAAAGCTTCTTTATTTTGCTTCACATAACATAAAAATGAAAATTTATTAAAACCATGCATGATTGAGTTATTGAAAAGACGTTACAATACATAAATCAACAAAAGAAATTAAAGTGATATATGAAATTCGAGCTTTCTTGCCTTGAACCATACTAAAAATATGGTGAAGTAGTCCATCCTTCGAAAACAAACTAATTCGATGATTGTGAGGAAGAATGCCAATATCCTATCTGTTTGTGCATTAACTTCATATATAAACCTTGACATTCCAATCTAGAAGTTAATCAAAGGTTTGAGGCAAACAAGAGGTATGTATGCCTTGGGTGATTAAGGACAAAATTTGAGCTTGATTTCTAATTGAAAGCAAACAGAGACATGTATGATAAGGTGGGAAAAATCTCACCTTTTGGCTAAAATCTCAATTATCATCTATCTATACTTTCCCAGACTCAGATCCTACCTAAAAAGGTACAATAACACAGTATCATCACACTTATTAAACTTTTTAAGCCTTAATCTATTGGGATGTCCAACATCAGGACAAACCAGGTCATGGATCATGTTCCATTACTCACTATTCTCAGTTTTGCCTCCTTTCCATTGTATTTTGTCACCAGTTTGATGTTAAAATTAACAGGTGTAAAAATAAATAAGAACTACTTGATCGAGTTCTTAAAGAGAAAGATTAAACTTGTATGATTTCTTGATTGAATCATGTTTATAATCGTTTATGTATTGATAAAGACTAGTAGAACCCTTAACCAAAAAACTAACTAATAGTAAATAACTGAAAATCTTACTGATACAAACAGATAATAAGATGAAGTGACATATCTAATGATTCTTTAGAAACCTGACTCCATATTAGATAAGTTTGCATATTGCAATAGGGCCACTAAATCCTAAGTTCAAAAGGTATATATATATAGAATAATCAGTTATTAGTCTGATCACATAAATAAGAAGAGTCTATTTATTATTATTATTATTGTGATGTAAGCACACATATTATCAATGGAGTGGGAATCAAGAAGTGGAGGGTGGAGGGTTATTGCCCTAATTTATTCTTCCATCACTCAAAACATAAAAATGCAGCAATTGAATTGAAGTGGGATTCTAATCTTAATTATTAAGTGGTATATATTTGGTTAGAAGAATATAAGATCGAGAGCATTTTCTCGATGGAAGCACTATTATAGACGAATAGTGAGGTCCTCTTTGAGTTAAGATAGTAGCTAGCAAGCTGCATGAAAATGCACAACATCCAAAAAGCAAACCTCCAAAGCTAGCTCTAGTATTAGTACTAGTACTGGACCCAATCAAAATCTAAAGCAACTAGGCATCCCCCCACCACACCACACCACACCACACCACACAGCTTTTATATCCTTTTTTATCTTCCAGTTTCTTTCTCTCTCTCTCTCTGTCTCTTAACAATCACTCACTACTTGGCTAGCTTTCTTTCTCACCTCTCTTGCTTCATTTTCATCTTAGAACAAGAGCTAGGCTTATCCATTTGGCTGTTTCTCTCAAGGAAAAAATATAAGTTGGCAAGTATGGGTGGCTATCACTATGGAGCTAAGTTTTTCAGAAGTTGGATTGGAACTGTCTGTCTAATTACCTGGATTGTATTCGTTGGGTTTCTTTTTAATCAACACAAGACAACTACTTTTGCAATGGCGGCAATGGAACCAAATCATGAATCGGGATCATCAGCAGCTATCTCTGTGGCAAACAAGATTAACAATTCTCATCTTCACATGAAGAAATCAGCTTTCAGCTTTTCTGTTAGCAAGAGGAGAGTTCCCAATGGCCCTGATCCTATTCACAACAGGTACAAGTACTACTCAACTTGTTCAACTTCACTATATACTAATATACCCATTATTATACAATGTCTTCAATCATGTTCAAGCATTTCAATTTTATCAATTATGTGCAAGCATTTCAATAAGAAGAAGCAAATCATAGTTTACTTTATATATGAAACAAGCTAGCAACACAATTAAAGATAATCATTTAATTTTTAGTACTATCGTATGTGCTCTGTAAATTCAATTGCCAATTAGCTAGATAGATGGATACAAGAATAAACTTTATTTTCTTTAATTAGTAAATTTCGCACATCTTTAATTTCTCTTATTTTTATGTGGAAAAAGAGAGCCAAGAGGACAGTGGACCAATTCACTTTGGACCATAAAGGAAGACAATAAGACCGTGCTTTTGTTTCAAATGAAAAAAAAAGATTCTTCACAAGGTTCTAAAATATATTTTACCTTATTTTTGCATGTCTTTCAATATATGAAAACTAGACTAGGTCCTGTCACAAGTGCAATCTTACACAACTATGTGAAATTAACGTGGCTTATTCCCACTAAGGTGACAAAGTTAAATATCTAGCTAAACTTAACAAATACTTTTGATTCAACAGGAAAGCAAGGAATACCAGAGAACCACCCGGTAGAAATTAGCTAAAGGAGGCAAGAAGATTTAGCCTTCAAGAGAGCTCTCCTCTCACAAAATTAAGTTACATGATCAACATCTTCAAAAAGATGGAACTTTCAGCGACAATCAAGAGTTAAATGTGCCTATCTAATGACGAAATGATAAAGAGGAGTACTGGGATTTTCTATAGATACAAGAAAATATGTTATTTCTTCTGTTTTGTGAACAAGAGAAATTATTTCTAATTAGGCATGCACACTTGAAACTTGGTAAGAGATTTGATGTATAAAAGAAAGCATTTGATTTCTTCTCCTTAAGACTCTACTTTTAGTATGGTAAGAAAAAAAATCAAGTAAGATTGTACTACTTTTAACACATAATAACAGTCATGCATTGATAACATATATAATAGATAACTGATAACAAAGCTGAAAAGAGGGCCCTCCCAGATTGCTACTAGTTCACTTTCACTTTGTCTCAGTTGCTTACTTTTTTTCTCCTAGTTGTTTTTAATAGCTTCAAGAAGAAAAGACTGGTCTAAAGTAGGTGATTCAAATTTAGATGCCCTTTCCGGTTGCATGAAAGAGAGAGACAGATTCCTTTCTTTTGCAGGTGTGTTTCTTTACTTTGAGTCTTTCATGCAAAAGTGTATATTTATAGAGAGATGCATTTTCATTTTCATTCACAGTGCGTGAAAGGACCTGAACCTGTTACCAATTAAGAAGATTCAATTATATCTATATTATTGAGTCAGTCCTAACTAGGTCAAAAGATCCAACCCTTTGCAAAGGCTTAATAGCTAGCTAGTGCATGCCCTAATATGAGTTTGATCAACCCAAACAAAAATGAAAATGTGAGATATAAATACTACACACTTGAGCCTACTCCAAATTTACAAATAATACTTAAAAAGGTGACTGTAACTCTTTAACAATTATTTCTAGTAGGATTGTGAGACATAAACTCGTTGTTGACTCACAAGTGACACCAATAAGATAACTTACAAAATTTGCTCCCAATAAAATATATATAAAGAGACTTTAAAAACAAAGTTATCACATAGGTACAATAAATATATACAAGTCTTGTCTCAAAATAATATATATTTATTTACAACTCTGTTAGGTGTTAATTAATAACAGCCTCAGCCTGATAATTATGTGGACAATTATTAAATTCCAATCACCTATTAAATTGACCATAATTCTTGTCTCCCCTACATTATTTCTTCTAACCTGGTTAAAGTTTAATTAATTTTGTTTTATTTTAGGAAGTTTAACAGGAACATACAATTATTCTTCTCAATGAGATCTCCCATAACCCCACTTAACTTGAAGTGTCCGTAATGAGAATCAAAGTGAGAATATGTTATTTGGTCAAAGGGTTTAAGAATGATGATAAATTAACCAATTAAATAGAGGACAAACAAGAAAGCGCATAATTAAATGAGTTCAAGACTAATTCTACTATTTTTGTATTTCAACTTCCTGCCACTGAAATGGTTTAGGAGTAATTTTGCTTCTTTTTTTTTTATCAAACATATAAACTTTCTGTTTATTTTTGGATGGACGAAATAATTTCATTATTTCATATTTATAATATAATAAATTTGTAGTGAAAATAATCAAACAAAACAAAATAAAAAATGTTACTATACAAGTAATAATAAAAGTTGTCATGACTTATTTAAAAACGAAAAATTAAATAACAGTCCACATAGCTCTGTAATCTTGAGGGAGTATAGGTCAACAAATAGTAATAATAAAAGCCTAATAATCTTAGTTATCTTCTATCAATAATTATGTAGCCAACATCTATTATTTTATTAGGTTTGGAACACCATTTATGGACATATAAAAAATTGAACGTTGGTAAATGACTGCTTTAGTATAAGATTATTATATATCATTGAAATAATATTTATAGTTAAAATAAGAAAAAGGAAAACAGAGGAAAAACATAAAATTCAAAAAGAACCAATCAGATCTACTTTATCTATAAAGAACACAAAATAATTGACCTAATTCAATTATTTCCATCACTTAATTTTATATTTGTCAACAACTAAAATTAACCTCCAAAATATAATATAATATAATATATATATTACTCGAGTGCCTAAGATATTATTAGTGAGTATTTAAATGATAAAAATAATTTTAAAAGGATAAGCCTAATATGAAAGATTCGAAATAAGTCTACTACTCAATTCGAATTTGGGCTTATACCAGTTGGACGGCCCAATTCGTGTAAGCATAAATAACAAAACTTTCTCTAAAGTCTAAACATAAGAAATTACATGGTTGTTTTCGTCTCGAATCTTTGAAAGAGATATCCGGTTGCAAAATCGAAGATAGGATACGACCGAGGCTATGATGGGAAGCAGCGGCACGAGGCAGTCGGCGGTGACAACGACCAGAACCCTAACCCTAGATCCAACAGCTTCGTCATCGCAACCGCCAGAGGTATTGGTCTTGCGGCTCAATCGGAAGAAGAAGAAGGTGACATGGAAGGAAGGAACCGTGGACAACGAATTTATGAACAAGAAAAGTTCGAAGAAGTGCTGCATATTCCACAAAGAAAAACCATTCGATGAGGACGACAGCGACGATGATGATCATGCTGTCGGTCCTTCCAAGAAGGTTGATCATCACCATGACGGCGGTGGTGATGGTTGTTGTTCTCGGAGTTAGGTGCGATGTTCACAATGTTATTAACAGATGTAGAATGGAATGGAATGGGATTGAACGAGAATGAAGATTAAGAATTTGTATACTTCTAGTTTCTTCTTCTTATTATTATAGATAGACGTATGAAATCCCTCAAAATTTCAAGATATAAGATGTTCTATTGTTGATCAGCTCCTATCTCATCTCTTATGCTCCTTTCCTATGAGCAGCTTATTGAATCTATAGCAAGAGAATGTTTGTTTTTCCTCATCACTACTGTCCAATGATTTATATGATTAACATAAATAATAACACCCCTTCACTATGCTTAAACCAATTTTCCCATTAAAGTTTCTTCAAATATGAATATTGATTCTTTGTATTTGTTTCTGAATATCGCCTGTTTTGATTAGTGATATATTTAGCATGTAACACAGATTGAAAACAGAGATTGTAGAACAATTCTCAAATAGATGGTCCCAATTTTGAAGTAAAATAAGAAACAGGAACTCCAATAATGACCATGATTGATTTTAGTACTCTTACCTGTCTAAAAGTGGTAGCATCAACAATGTTGCCTAGATGGTTGAGAACATTGCACCATATTTTTGGTAGTTATCAACAGTCGGGATTGTTGATATCATATTTCCTGCAAAGTAGATATCCCAAAATGTTTCATTCAATCTTATGTGCCGTGGGTTATAGCATTACATATCACAAACCAGTTGAAGTTGATTTAAAGATGCACAACCTAAACCAAAGGCGTAACATCTAAATCGTCATGGGCTTCCTATATAAACTAAATATATGCGCGCAGACATGCTATCATGTGCAGATGTAAGCAATTACTGACAATCCTAGAGGGTGGGGCGAATTGCATTCTTCTCTTATTATTAGTAAGAGATGATGAAATAATTCAGATGTTTTGGATAAATAATTATTGACCAGTATTATGTATTATGTTTGAGGCTAATATCATAAATCCATCGATTGAAAACCTGAAACTTTGAAAGGGTTGCATCTTATTATTGAATTGATATGCAGTCTATAAATACTGAAAGAAGGATTTAATGAGCCTAGCCAATGTCCAGCAAAGTACCTGACTTTGATTCTCGTCAGTTGCCCGAAGCATTCTATCCAAGGCGTCTGCATTATCCGCGTGACAATAAGGGCATATACACCTTCTCTGCAACTCCTCACCAAGAGAGGTAACTGTATTTTCTAATTCAGAAGTCTGCTTGTTCACAGTTAAAGAGAACGTCATTGAGTATAAGTTTTAAAGTGAATGCCTTCCTAGTCCCTATGTAATTTCTGAAAAAGACAAGATATGTTACAAACAAAAAGACTTGTTCATGTTACTTAAGAAAAAGGATATATGGTCAAGTCTTGCAACACAAAAGTTTCTTTTGTGATTTCCTCCATCAGAAATATCTTTCTTTCAATATCAGTCAAATCATTCTGGAGCTGCCGAAGTTGCAAACATGTTAGTATTTAAAGATTCTGAATTCCAAAAGAACGGTCAAAATAAATGAAGAACCAATAGTTGTTAAACCCTGAAATCTCGCTTTTATGTATAGAAAGGCGGCTAAAATCACTACCTGCTTATGAATATCTTGCTCTGATTGGTATTCTAGTTCTGCTAACCTAGTCTGAGATATCAAGTCAGAAATGCTTTGCTCAAGAGCTTTTATAGTAATATCAGATTCTTTTGCACCAGGTTCCTGATCTGCATCTGGAAGAAATTCATGGCATCCTTCACAACAAATAATCGGTTACAAATACTATTTCTTCCAAGTCCAGCTCTCCACATTTCTAATCTATATGAGAAAGAATCATAATTGGGAGTAAGAAACCAAATAGCACATACCATCATTAGGTGAAACTGTGGAAGAATTTCCTTCATGGATTCCAAGACAAGCTACTTCCTCTTGAAATTTCCTATCAAGTAGATAAAGGATTAAATTCCCAAGAAATGACTGCATATAAAGAGTAAACTACACAGTAGTAATCAATGAGAAACACAACAGGTAATTTTTACATGAGTACATACCTAAAAGGCCCCTGAACTTTAGTTAAAATGCATATAATTCCTCAAACGTTTAAAAACTAAGAATAACCTAATTTAATATTGAAATGGTACAAATACCCCACCATTAAACTGTCACATATCCTATGGAGTATCCTCCAAAGTTAGGACACTGCCATTGTAGCCTAGAAAACCCAACTAACCTATGTTTCAAATGATTTCATGGTGAGAAAATCTTAGTTGTTTAGGAAGTGATGTGCTAGACTAGAAGCAAAATGCTAATGTACCTTATTTGTGAATTAAGCTCAAGCATCTTGGATATGAAGTTATCGCTGCAGAGACGATCAAATTAAGAATTAAACGTGTTTCCAATTTTCTTTAAGGAAAAAGTGACCGAAGATCAAAATCACATAGGAAACTAATACCGTGTTGCTCCTTCTTCCCGCTAACCAAATTAAGTCGAGCAAGCACAGGTTAGAAAACTCAGTTAGTACAATCAACTATTTAAATACTATGTAAGAAGGGATAATTGAATACATAGTAAGTACCTTAAGGGATTCCAGATCAGGCCCAACTCTTGATATCTCACTCTGAATAAGAGATGTCCTAGTCTGCAAACAGCATTAGAATATGCAGGTTATGATCAAATATTGAAGAGATAAACTAACATTTCAACATGGAAAAAATGACTTTTCAACATCAATTGTAAGTATATTTGGCTTGCTGAACCTGTAAGGTTTGAATTGAAGCTCCGCTGATAGCCAATTCAACTTCGTATCCTATCAGCTCTTGCTCAGCTTCTTCTTTCATACCTTTTGCTTCTTCTAGTTCAGCATTTGCACAATCTAGTTTAGTTTGAAGCTCCTGCACTCGCTTCCTGAGATTGGCTATTCTACGTTCTGAAGGATTCAAAACAAGAGAAATGAAGTACATCAACCAGTTAGATTTGAATCTGAAATGCAAATTAGTTTATCGCGGCTAGTAAATAAAGGCAATCAAGCATCATCATAAAGACGCGCTGAAATGGCCTCCTCCGCCATACATTTCCATGGCGAGATAAACAGAAAAGGCGTTGATGGAGAAATGCGTACCTCCTTGAGATTTCTCAGTCGCGAACTCACGAATTAGCTTCAAGAGATGCTTCTGCGACTCGCTTCCCGCCATAACTTTTGGTGTTTACAACTTCCCGGTCTTGCTCACCGAGTTTTAACGAACTCGGTCTCGAATCATAGCAATTTATATGTTCTTCTATAGCGGACGGTTATAGCGTATCTTTGACGAACAGTTTCTTGGGCCTATAAATTCCATCTTCATTTTATTGGTCTCATCGGCCATTTTGACTTATAGGCCCAGGAAATTGATTTTGATCTGGAGCCCAAAGGCCCAAAACTATATGTTTGACGGCCTGGAAAATTCTTTTTCTAAAGCCCAAATTATTGTCAATAAAAGAAAAAAAGAAAAGAAAAGAAAAAAATAATGTAGGTCAATCTTATATATGATACTCACTTATTTGGTGATTAAAATGAAGTTATTGACGTGTGATCTAACATTCAACCATGTTGTTAGTATGTTATTTGCACCATTTATTTGGCGAGATCGTGCATGTGTCTGTCATAAATTTTTATAAGACATTTATCGTTATGCTATTGTGAGTTGTGACCCATATTATTTCGGATATTTTGTGTACTGGCTTATCAAGTTCGGTAATAGTTTGTCTATAATTTTTTTTTAATTTTTTTTGATCATTTTGCTATGAATGAAGATTGATGATATTTGTTGAAAAAATGTATTATATTAATTGAGTTTTATATGTTTTGCTTATTTTTATTTAAAATAATAATTAATTTGATTAGAGAAATTGGATGGAGAAGGTGTTTTCATGAGTTCTTCTCTTGACATTTGATGTTTCATTTTGATATATCTTATATAATTAATTAACTCATGACACAATTTTTAATCTTTTGTTTGATTGTTTACTGAAGTTAATGCAACATCAAATATAGAGAGAGAGAATAATTGAAAAATCACATTCTTTAAAACAAAAATAAATAAATAGACATCCTTTCCACTTGGGCATAGGTCCTTATATGACGGGCAAAGCTTCCCACCAAGCATAACTCATTATCACCACTTTTATTTATGGTGTGATTGAATTAAACTCATCCGTCAAAAACCACTAATGAAAATTAGCGTGACCTAATCAATATACTCAAGTAGATGTATCCAATTACCGATTAAATCAGAAACGTAACATGATCATTTGGTTAGTATGCTGGGACGGAACCAAAATTTAGAACTATCGAGATTTGAAGTTAATGTAAAAAAAAAAAAATCGAATTCAAAATTGGAGTTTGAATTTAGTGTAAAAATAATTGGAAAGAACATCCAAAAGCCAGTCCTAATTTTGGGTATGATATAAAGTTCTTAAATTCAAACAATAAAAATTATATATATATAGAGATATATAGAGGAATGATAGAGAGCGCCACTCTGAGACAGGCGCGATGCCTACGTGGTGTGCTACGTGGGTTGACAGATAGAATATTCTTTTTTTATTAATTATTTTATCTCTCTTCTTATTAATTAATTTCTCTCTCCTTTTATTAAATAATTTTTCTCTCTATCTCTACAAATTAATTTATCTCATTTATCCATATTCTCACGATTATTATTTTACTCATTTATTTGATATTTACTATCTCTCATTTAACGGTTAAAATAAATCAATAATTTACAACAAATTCTCACATTAAATATTTTAATAATATGTTTAAATAAATTCTAAACCCTAAACTCTAAACCCTAAACTCCAAATCCTAAACTCTAAAACCTAAATACTAAATTCTAAACCCTAAACCCTAATTAATATCAATGATCAGTTGAATTATGAATTTATCTCTTTTATTTTTATTTTATTTTTATAATTTTTCAATTCCTTTATTTATTAAATATTTTTTATGGCCTCTTTTTTCTTTTTTTTATTATTTTTTTTATATTGACTTATTAATATTTTTTTAGTTTTATTACTTATAAATAAATGTTTATCTAATATTTCTATTTTCAGTAACTAATTATTAATAATAGGAGAGAGAAAATAATTAATAAAAAGAGAGAGAATATTCTACCTGTCAACCCACGTAGGCACACCACGTAGGCATCGCGCTCCCAGTCGCTGTCTCAAGTCGCGCTCTTTATCATTTTTCATATATATATATATATTTGAAAACCAACAACTTGCTCTTAATTTCCAAATGTGGACCTGAATGAAGGAGCTTAGAAGCCGCTAGTTTTTCCCTTTTTTTTTTTTTTTTTTTTTTTTTTTTACTTAAATGACCTTTTATATATAATATGATGCCAAGAAATGTGTCATCTCATGATGCAATCAGTCTCCTATGCTTACGTCTACTAATTAATTTAGGAAAAAAATTATCATCAACTAAAATTCGGTAATAATATATGATTTAAACAGATAATTCATGTAGATTAGAGAATCTCACAAAAGAATTTGCAAAAGAAAAATTATAAGAGAACAAAATCAAAAGATTTTAGGACATTGCAAAAGATTAAATGGGGGTCGAATCCACCATTAAGAAGTCAAATCATGTAGTGATCGATACTCACACATTGTAACGTTTTGATTATGATAGTACTTTTGATTTTACTTCGAAAAGATAAGATAGCTTGATTCTACTCCGACATGATAAAAATATCTAAAGAATCAATAATTAATATATATATGATTAAGAAAGAACCCACTACATTAATCTTGACCATTGCATGTAAATATTATGTATTAAATTCCATTGGATTAGAATCATTATGTTTGACATTTTCACGAATATTGTGTTCGAGTTTGTTTGCATACATTTTACACTCATTTTTTTTTAAGGATTACTTAACAAAAATACAAATTTAGTTGAAGGCAAAACTCAAATTTAAGAAAAAGAATTAGGGGTGTGTACTCAAAGGAATAATTTATAAAATAATATCATTATATATGTAAAGTTTAAAATTATTGTTTTGCTTTGTTTGTTTTTTCCTTTTTGAGAAAGGATTCGATACATTTATATATATATGATCAGCTAAAGCCTAAAGGGACCCTCCATTTATCCAAAGAAAGGGACAACACTGGATTATATGCCAATAAGCACTATATAATTTAAATCATCAATGTCTGATGAAGATGCCATTAATTAGAAGAATATATACTAAAAGTTGTTTTATTTTTAAAACATTTAAAAATAAAATAAAAATATATGTATATAATTAGTAAGGGGATCCTATATTTCCTAACAAGCTGATAAGACAATATTAGAGTTTTCTTTTGCTCTTTAACAATCTGGCATTAATTGGTTTGTTATTTTATTATTATTATTATTAGTTTATTTAAAGGAGAAATCTAGTTCTTCCCTTAGTCGATTTGAATTATTAAGTCATCCATAAACGGTTTAGTTAAAAGAATAATTATATTTTATCTAATCATCAAATTTTGTTTGTTTACCAAGATCCTTACAAAATCGATCGTCTCAGCTTCAATTTAAAATGTTTTTAATATAAATCAAACTTGAATACTCTTACTTAAGTTATGATAGTGTTTTGTATTGTTATTATAATGCTTTGTTACGTACTTCAATTTATTTTATTTTTTTCTTTGTGATATATAGTTTCAACTTTCAATATATACTTTATTTTGTATTTTGGTTGGTAATTCTCTATGTTTTGGCTTGTATTCATTGTGTTTTTTTTCTCTTTTTTAGTTGCAATAATGATTTTATAAAATGACTTATTAAAAAAATGAAAAATGAATAAAAACATGCATAAAGAGCTTGTTTGATCTTGGATTTTTTGTGTTTCATTTGGGTTTTAAGTAAAATATTTGTTTGACTTAATTTTTTAAAGTTTAATGAACAAGAAGAAGTGGAGTTTGATCAAGTCCCAATCACACTAAGTCACTAACTAGATGAAATTAAATAGATGAGATATAAAAATGAGAGAAAATATTAAATAAAAGGTATTTTGGTAATTTGATGAATAAAAAAAGTAATGGGATAGATGAAATTAAATTGAAGAAAATATTAAATTTTAGATAAAAATATAAAATAAATACCAATATCTCCTTATGAACAAAAGGAAGTGGAGTTTGATCAAGTCCCAATCACACTAACTAGTCTATAGCTCTAAGGACATTATCCTACTAATAGGAAATTAAAGGCAGTTTATTTTCTGTACAAATATTAATAATTAATTAAAGGCAATTGTGTTTCCCCAAGAAGGAGTAAATAATTAACCACATTATATTGGGTCACCGTCATTAGCATGCATGCATATGCATACAATATGCATAGCCAGCCAATATAAAGTAAAATCCCATTTAATCAAAATTGCTGTTTTTGCTAGGAAACTTCATGATATATAAATTAAAAGTGTCAAGAAAGTCTAAAGATCTAGCCCAACGTGACGACTTCAAAAGAAGCATCAAAAGCGCGAGCAATCGATTGCTAGCTGCTTTAGGTAAACTAACCACAAGTACTCTAATCACCTTTTGTTTATATTGGGAGGAGCTTTCATTTCCACCCATTGATTAGCTAGTGGGAAAATTGTGTCATATCTAAACATTTTGAACACATGATGAATGATCATTGTGAGACAAGTCTCTGGCTAACTTTGTTTCTTTTTCAGAACAATGCAACACATAGTGAACAAACAAGCTCCACTTAGCCGCCCTACACACTGACATAGAAGATTAAAAAGCAAAAAACAAAAAGATGGAGCAAACAATGCCCATTTGGATACTAGCTAATTAGCTAGCTAGTGGAATGTGCATAACTATGGAAGCCAATTCGGACCCAACTTATTTTAGCATCAACTTCATCACTCCATATGTTGCTTCGATAAGTTACAAGATCAAGGGCATGAATTATGCAACATATCAATCAATCAATCCATCAATCCTCTAATTATGATGATAATTTCACTTTGATAAAAAAAAAAGGCTAGTAATTATTGATGAGAACCGAGCGAATAATCAATTATTGATCAGAATAACCTACGTGGATGAATCCATAAACTAGAATTATGGTGGACTTGAAAAAAAAAATTAGATGAGTTTGAAGAAAAAGAATGTGAAATTGTTGATGAAACATGCGAGTCTGTGCTGAGAAAGAGTAGAGGAGATTTAGTGTAAAATATCGTTCACAACAACATATCGTTGGAGGAGAGTCTCAAGTCTCAACCATTCCCGAAAACGCACTTCTAGTCTTTAGTCATTTCGTCTGTCTAACATGACATACAAAATGAAAATAAAAGTTATTTATGTTTTTGAGAATTAGATAAATAAATAATGAATTAAATTGAAAAAATAAAATAAAGGTTAAGAATTATATCACTTTCCTACACTAAAAAATTAACTTGTTTTTTAATTTTGTGAGATAAGCCTTCATTTTGTAAGGTAAATCCGCCCCATGATGATCTAAACTTATATTATATATATTATGCTTATATTAAACAGTTTACAAAGAATATATTAATGTGATATGATTTCATAATTATAGAGTTTTGTGTTAGTTTTTAAAAAAAATATTTTTTTTTAATGTAGTTTGGAATCAATCAATCATTTCCCAGATTTACGAGAATAATATAATAATTTATTTCCCGCCTGTTCTCCATCTAAGGCCTTGTTTGATCTTTGGGTTATTTGGGTTTTATCCGGTTTTTATCCCAAATAACCTTGTTTGATGAAATTAGGAAAAAACCAGTTTTTTAATTTTTATTGCCAAAAATACCCTTACCTCTCTTCTCTCCTCTCTCAATACATTTTTAAAATATATTAATTTAATTTATATTTAAATAAAATTTAAAATATAATATAATAAAATAAATATTAAAAATTATAGATATATTAATATTAATTTTTATTAATACATCATTTAAAATTTAAATGAATACTAATTTTATAATTATAATTTAAATATTATATAAGATAATAATTTTATTTATATTGTGTATTTATTTTTATTTAATATAATAATAAAAAAATTTAAATGAAATAAATTTTATAATATAATAACCAAAAATCAAACAAATTTATTATAGTATTTATTTAGAAAGATAATTTAAAGTTAGTTTATACCCAAAAAAAAATAATAAATTTCTTTATAAATATTTAATTTAAATGAGATATATTTATAAATTAATTAATATTTTTTATTTAAATATATTTAATTTTATTTTTTAGTATAAAAATTTATTTTAAATAAATTTAAATTTTAAAGGGTATATTAGATAATATAGTTGGTTAGAATTTTATTTATATTTTGAATTTATTTTTATTTAATATAATTGTTTTAAATGAAATAATTTATTAATTTAAATTATATAAAAATAAATTTTATAATGTAATAAAATAAATATAAAAATATATATATATATATATTAATATTAATATTATTTTTTAATAATATAAAATAAAATATTTAATTAAAGGGTAATTTTGATATTTTAATTTATAAAATGATTGATTTGATTTGGGATGTGATAGTTGGGTTTTAGGATAAAACCTGGGTTTTATCCCAATAACCCAAAGATCAAACGAGGCCTAACAGTGATCATCCATTTTGCTATTATTCTCTACACTTACTTTTTAAAAGTACTATTGTACTATTCATAATTAATAAAGATATATAATCTCACACACACATATATATTTATGCAATATTCAAAAATATATATATCCAATGGAAAATTAAGCAACTTATCATTTACATTAACATCACATTTGCTTGGCTAGCTCTTGATTGTTTTCCCTTTTTTGTTGCCCAACTTTAGAAATGATCAATGACAATTAATATAGACAAATATATTTTAAACTTTAAGTTAAGTGGGAAAATTGATTGAACATGCTCCAACCACATAAAGGACTACTAATTGAACACATGCGATATGATTTAAGCATCGGTCGCCATCTGGATCGTATGAGCATTGACTTCGTCTAAACTCCTCTAACTCGATAACCGATGTCTCAATCCAATAGGGACTAAAAAAACACTTTGACAGTTTTTTTCTGTAACAAATCACAAATGCATGTATCACACACGACCTAGAAGATCATTTCAAACTTGTGTTTCGAAATTGAATTTGTAAACTTAACACAAATCAAACTGTTAGTATATTGATTTGCATTCATCTCGAGCGGGTGATTTAATTGACCGGGGCGTGCCAAAAATAACGTTGATTAGTTTGTGGTCGTCCTGGCGTCAAATAATGGATTCTCCACCACCATGTTTCCTTTCCTTTCCTATCTATCTTTTGCTTTATGAATGTATTGTACGTACTCTTCTTCTCCACCATATATATCCTTTTTACAAATTATTATAATTCATGTGATGGAAATCAGGGCCAGATCGGCTAGCTGCTATATATTGATTTCTGTCTAGTCGTCTCTAGCGATCGATATATAATTAAAGAGATTGCTAGAAGCCTTTCTAGGTTCTCTATTTCCATCACCTTTTTATTTATTTCTTTTTTATCATGGATTCATGTTACCTTGTCTCATAAAACCTTTTTTTCCTAAAAGTTTTCCACAACATTAACCTCTTTTACCAAAAAAATAAACAAGAGATAAAACAAATTTATATAAAATATTATTATGATATGTTTCTTATTCTACATTATGTTTTTGTGATTTGTTATCTGATTGTTAATGCAAAATTTTTATTTAAATTTGTGCTAACACATCATAATTTGTTTTTATTTGATTTAATAATTTTGCCCATAATTCTTATAATCTTCGCGGTATAGGATAAATTAATATATAGAAAAAAATATCATGTTTAAAATAATAATAATATTATTATTTAAAAAAAACAATGTAATATAATATAAATGATAGTCGTTTAAACATAACGACAAAAGTAATACAAAACACGAATGTTTACCTTGTCACTAAACACAACGAGATTAACCGTTAAAAGCAACAATGGAAACATAAGCAAAAAAATGTTCACCAACTAACAAACTTAATATAAAACAATCTCTAACGAGCTTGGAGATCTTCAAGAAGATCAATGAGTTCACCGACCGCCTTCACCGATTTTTCAGAAGAGATATCCCAAATTCTCATAATAATAGCGATGTGGAGTAAACGCATCGGTCGACCGCGATCACTAAACGTTTACGATTTCTTGTAAGCCAAATAGTTAATTAGAAAATAATCGGGATGAGAACTCATTGACTTAGTCTGATTGAGCTCATGATTTCTATCTAGACATCCCAACAATCGACGATTCAACAATCGACGATTGACTCAGACATCACATATTCAATGTCAATCATATTCCAAAGTATATGCTCCAAATTGCAATCACTCATTTGCAATGCAAAAACAACTAAACAAGTGATGTGTCGTTTCCATTTCTTCACAATACATTGTACAACGAATAATCATTAATGCACTAATTGTCCTATGGGTAAAATCTTGGGATTCTAAATTCCTTTCGAAAATCTCGTTTTTTTGGATGGAGTATTGTCAGTGTAATAACGGTCAACCTAAAATGAATCAATGTCTTGTCAATGTAAAATATCACGCGAAACGAGAATCATCACCATACACTCCACTAAAAACAACATTCATTTTCATGTAAGATGGCTTCTCTATCATTAAAATCTTCTCCTATCGAATTTTATATGCGAAATAATAATATTTTATTAAAATTTTGTTATTGACATAATGATTTCAGGTAAGTTTTGCTATAAATTGGTTATTCACTTGCTAAATAAATTATGTGGTTAGTGAATTGTTTTTTTAATTTTTCTAATATTTTTTAAATAATATAAATATATATATAATATTAAAAATAACAAAAATAATAATAATTTAGTTTAATTAATTAGATCTCTTATGGTTCATCGATCTCTTCGGTAAATTTTGAATTCAATTAATTTTAATCAGATTTACATTATCTATACATTTGTTTCATTACATTTTATTCTGTAATTGCTCATGGGAATTGCTATTCCAATGATTTTCTCAAACATGGAATTTGAATTAATTATATATCAATCATATAATTAGATTTATTCTCAGCCAAAGAAAAATATAATTCTTAAAACATAAAATTATATATAATTCCAAAAAAGGGTAATCTAAAACCTAGCCAAAAATATATTAACAAAGTCCAAACATCTATATATTACTTCTTTAATACTTTTGTCAAGCCCGATAAAAATTTAGAATAACAAATTTCTTTCAAATGTCCTTCCAATTTTGCCCCTATTTAAACTCTCATTTATAATTTTATACTATTGGTGCATGGAACTTAAATTAAATATATATATATCATTACCTGCATCGATGTAATAAATATTTGAATTTTAGACGATAAGAGGAATATTGGTGATGATGAAAGGCATGACGATGAGAGGTGCTCGAATTCTTTATATCACCAAGTTTTGACCTTTGGTTACTTCTTAATCAATCACTGACGTCCAACAAAACCTTGTCCAAGATAATAATAATAATAATAATATCACTAATTGCTAATTAATTTAATATGTCATATATCACGAAACTATATATTGATTAATTCAGGGCGAAGCCAGGATGAAAAATTACATTGGACTGATTCCAACTTGAATCTCAGATTTAACTTTTTATGCTCCGTTTTTTTTTCAATAAAATTTTCACATTTATTAGAAGATGGAGACTCGTCATGCTCTCTCAATGCACACGCTTGCAAAGTGAGTCACTGAGTGCTTTCAATAGTTGTTGTAAACCGTAATCTGTTATTTTGTTTTTTATCTAAAGACTATGCATTCAGTACTTTGTCAATATGACAAGGATATTCATTAGATTATCAAGATATTCAACTGCCCTATTATGTGGTGAAATATTACATCCTATATGCATAACAAAATAGCATCCATCCCCATCATTAACTCGCTTTCAATATTTGAATCCATCTATTGTAAATGTAGGTTTTGGGGGTTGCTTAGGTTCAAACAAGAAACATGGGAAACAAAAAGCAACATCTTTCAAAGAAGAGTATTCTAACCAAGTAAATTTCTTAAACCAATGACTTTGGAACCGTCGATTTTGATTTCCAAGTTTGGTCGGCGGGTACTCATTCTTAATAGGTTCATATGACCCCATCTTGATATAAGCTCGTCTAATTTCATTCCTTTGATTAAAATGATATTTCTATATTGGAATACGTAATGCTGGATCAAGTTTAAGAGAACTTACATCAACATCAGTTCTAGGAGATTTGTTAGGTTTTTGAGCAGGGATATCAAATTCTTTATTTAAATACCGAACCAAACCAATATAACTATTTTAACTTGTTTATTAATATTAATTTATATTTTCTTATAAAATTTTGAAATAATTTAAAATTAAGAAATATAAAACACTATTATTATTTTAATTTTTATATTTTACCCATATAAATAATTTGTATTATTAATTATATTAAAAAAAATAAAAAAAATAATGTATAATTATTATATAAATATAATTTTAAATAAATAATATTATTTATAATTTATGTATGAAACAGGGTTTGATCACCTAACCTCACATTTACAATTTAACATAACCAACTGGGCTAAGAGTCCCATGTCAAACACAAATATAAAATGTTTTATTTTAATATTTTAATTTAGGTGGGGCTGTAGCCCACCCTAACCCATGTGTGGCTCCGCCCCTGGATTAATCAATGAATAATTTTTATGAAATCAAAATATTCTATAAACAAAACCTCCTTAATATAATTCAACATTTGAAAAAATTAATATCCTTAATTATTGTTGATATGCTTTAGGGACATGTACCAATAATTCATATAAACTTTATTTATACAAAATAATATTTATTAAAAAGATGTCATTGTATCAATATCATGAGTTTGAGTCGTTAAAAATATTATCAGTGCAGTTATCTATATGAATTTAAGATGAATATATTATTTTAGTCGTTATCTATATGAATTTATGATTTTATCATGATCAGTCATTCTTGTAGTGACATGCCAATAATGATATGGTTATGTTTAATTCAACTTAATTAACACTATTATCTTCCTGCTTATAAATAAAACTATAGGGTTAAATGTCAAATGGAACCTAAAGTTTGATAAGATGTTGAAAATGAGACATGAACTTTGTATCAACCTAAAGTTTGGTAAGATGTTGAAAATGAGACATGAACTAATTTGTATCGCATCATAAAATAATTTGATTATTGTTAGTTATAAAAAAAAACACTTAAAACAGGACATAATTATTTATAAAATTAACCAAAGTTAACGGATTAATATAGCATGCATTGTAAGATTTAAAAATTTACATCATGTCTAAACAAAGAGGCTTTCATGTGTTATAATATTATTAAGTATTAGTTGAAGAAATTAAGGTGTGACGACCAGTCTTCCTCCAAATAATGTTATTTTTTATTTTACTTTTTTGTATTTTTAGTTTCTATCAAATGAATAATGTTCATTTATGTTACTATTCTAATATTGAGAACTTTCACTAACTCATTATCATTTACGGGTGAATCACTAAAATAACTCAAATGACAAGAATGGTTCCTAAGAAATAAAAAGGACATTTTTTATTCTCACTTAAAACGTCTTTAAATTGAAAGAGTGTTATAACTT
Source organism: Impatiens glandulifera (assembly GCF_907164915.1). NCBI lineage: Eukaryota > Viridiplantae > Streptophyta > Magnoliopsida > Ericales > Balsaminaceae > Impatiens > Impatiens glandulifera. The sequence goes on from NC_061870.1 coordinate 28,971,413, forward strand.
GGTCATGTTAACCTTCTATATTTTTTTTTAAAAAAAAAATACACATTTACATCTGAATCATTAGTTTGAGCCTTGAGGTAGAGAAATCATATTTTTTTTATAATAAATAAAGATCCATCAACTTTTTATAAGTGTTCTTCCGCAGCCTTGTTTTGACTGATAAAGGATCATCTGTGTGAGATAATTGAGTATGTTTTTAAAAGCTAATAATTCATCAATATTATTATTATTATTTTTTTATAATTTTTGACATAAAAAACAAAATAAAATGTATGATTCTAGATAGGTTATTTAGGCTATTGTCTTATCTTAGTTTTTGAGGCTTTGGGCATAGCTTATAGAGCCATGTGACCCCGTTTTCCACTTTGCCATTTCATTTCACTTTTTTCCCATTTCATCCTTCATTTTTGTTTTATGTTAGATTTTTTTTTCTTATACAAAATGATATCAATATGAAGCTATAAAAACATTATATTTTTTAAAAGATAAATTAATATCATGTTATTGCGAAAATTGTACATATCACGGTACAACAAACAAATTAAACACTGGGATAGCACTACTTATTGGTCGGAGATCGATTGAAACTTGAAAGCATTAACCATGGTAAATACACTATGTTCTAATAACAATCATAATATTTGTTTTTTTCTATGATGACAATAATAATAATAATTAACAAATATTTCAGAAAAAACATGTGTTGTTCAGAATGGATCATCTATAAGTATAGTTTTTTCATGACTTTTGACTTTATTCTAACCACGTTTTCATGAAAGGTTCCTAATTTTAATGTATTGTTAATTTCAATTAATTTTCTCTACTTATTTAATTTGTTCACTAGTTACAAAATGTGTTTTATCATTATTATATATGTAAATTTTAATATAAATTTATGAGTAGTTGTTTTAATTTCAGGACCATTGTTAACTTTTTTTTTAGGATCATCAATGATGATGGTATCAGAATTGAAAGAAAAAAACATTTAATTTATAGTTGACAAAGGACTAATAACTAACTTAAGATTGTATATTTCCTTTTCAATATTTAAAAACACCGAATTGAAAATATTATGGTTAAAAAAAACTAGCACTATATTCCATTACCATTATCTTTTTAACTTTATTTATCCATTATAAATTTTAACATATGGGGCAATTTTGGCAGTCAAACCAAAATTAATATCTGGTCATCCAAAAATGCCTGAAAACATGGCCTAACTTTGTAACGTAGTTAATGTTTCTTCATTAATGATTAACTAGTCAACTTTTTCTTGCAAAAAAAATATATATTATTTTCAACATTAAGTACGCTTGGTTGGCTAGCTATAAAAAGAGAAAGAAAATAATGCTAAGAATAAATTTCTGTTAAGAAATAATAAGGAAGAAAAAACATTGCAAAATTTAAGATAATTAATTAAGGTTATATATACAGTTTAGATAGATGAAATATGAAATTTTAGAATTAAACTGCAATTCAATTAATATACATTTTCTTATAAAAAAAATAATTACAAACTATAGTAGTTTAAGTCTAATGAAAAAAATAATAAAAATAAAGTGATTTAAAGTGTCACCAAACACACCTGAATCACAACAAAGTTAATCATTTGAAAAATAACAATTAAAACATAAAACAAAATATTCACCGTTGAATAAGCATAAAAATTATCGTCAACAAACTAGGAGTCCTTAAAATAATGTGTTCACCAATCCTTCTGATTTTTCCAATGAGGCATCTCATATCGTAATAATAATAACGTTATGAAGTAAACGCATTTATCGTTCACGATCGTTAGCTAGATTTCTTTTAGCTAAATTATCTAATATATAGCCGAAATAGAGACCTCGTTTTAATCCAACCGAACTCGCGGTTTCAATCTAAATTTTCCAACAATCGACTACTGATTCAGAAATACCCACTAAATATCAATAATGTTCGAAAATATGCTCAAAATCATTGTCACTTTTTTGCAACGCAAAAGTAGTGTTGTGTCGTCTCTACCTCGTCCCAACACATTTAACAACGACTATGTACACATCTTTTCTATACATCCATTATCCGTAAAGATCACTCCTGCAAACCATTAAATTCATTTAATATGTTTTGGAAAGTGATATAATTCTTCTATATTTAGTTATAGTTATATTTTGAATTCATTATTAGTCAAAATTAGTATAGCTTTGAAAACAAATGTGGGCGTGCTAAATGTGATGAACTGAAACCCTAGAGCTATAAGATTGGGTAAACTTTGTTTATTATTGGTATATCTTTATTTATTTGTTAATTATTGTATTACTACTTAATTATTTTAGAAGCCTGTTTAATAAAATTAAACCTTTACTATAAGTGGACCCCTAAAATATATTGTCGTCATTAATGACGATAACATATCTATAGTCAACTTCAATCCTCTCTAATTCTTTTTTTAATTTATTTTTTATGTAATTAGATATATGATAATGTTACAGCTTTACACATGACATTACAGATGAGCCTAAAAAAACACGAACTCAGCACCTTTCTCAATTCTGTATATAAAGGCTCTTTCTCTCTGCGGAATTTTAATATTTATGACTTATTTTCTAAGCTAGTAACACCAGAACGGACCACATACACAAACTAAGAATCTAAAGGTTCCTCGATCTCATCATCTATAAATCTTTAATTATTCTTCTTCTTCTACGTACCATTACCAAGTACTTATCTTGAGCAGTATTAATTAGTATAAATACAGCCAGATGTTATTCAATTTATAGAACCGAACAAGTGAGAGAGATCCGATATATAATTATTAACTAGCAAGACCTGAGATGGGGGAAAAGTTAGCAACGGCGGCGGCGACAACGAAAAAGAATGGATCTATATGGTCCATTTTCATGCATGCCGACTTGGCCGATGTTTTTCTCATGATTTTTGGCTTCTTAGGTGCTGTCGGCGATGGTTTTTCCATGCCGGTTGTGTTGTTTGTAACGAGCAAGCTTATGAACAATATTGGTGGTACTGGTGTGGGATCGGACATCAACAGCCTATTCCTCAAGAACATCGACAAGGTATATATAGTCTATGATCATGATATTTTTTATTAAAATTGATTCAACCAATGCATTTTTTATTTAGAATCAGCACTCTGTTTCAGAATGCGATTGCTCTTTGTTATGTCGCTTGTGGGCAGTGGTTGGCATGCTTCTTGGGTGAGTCTTATTATATATATATATATATATGATTGTTACTTAGATTTTGAATGATTTGGTTTAATTAACGTTGTTAACTAATGAAAAAAATCAGAGGGGTATTGCTGGTCAAGAACAGCAGAAAGACAAGCCTCAAGAATGAGAGCTAGATATTTAAAGGCGGTTTTGAGACAAGACATTGGATACTTTGATTTGAATGTCACAAGTACTGCCGAGGTTGTTACTAGCGTTTCTAGCGACAGTCTTGTCATTCAAGACGTTATTAGTGAGAAGGTGAGTGAGATGATTACATTATATCATTCAAGATCGATCAATCATGCTAATTAATTTGTGGGTTATATGTTTTCTTCAATATAAAGGTGCCGGTGTTCTTAATGAACGTGGCTACATTCATTGGGTCATATGTAGCGGCGTTTCTGATGCTGTGGAGGTTGGCGATTGTTGGGTTTCCGTTTATCGTTGTTTTAGTGATCCCTGGTTTGATATATGGAAGGGCGTTGATGGGAATCGCAAGAAAAATGAGGGCGGAGTATAATAAGGCAAGTGTGATAGTGGAGCAGGGGATTTCTTCTATTAGAACGGTTTATTCTTTCGTTGGTGAGAATAAGACCATATCAGATTACTCTTTGGCTCTTGAAGGGACTGTCAAACTGGGTCTAAAACAGGGTCTGGCTAAGGGATTAGCCATTGGAAGTAATGGACTTGTTTTTGCGATTTGGGCGTTTATGTCTTATTATGGAAGTAGATTGGTCATGTACCACGGTGCACAAGGTGGCACCGTCTTTGCCGTCGGCGCAGCCATCGCCGTCGGAGGATTGTAAGTAATTAGTTAATTTAATCTTACTATTAGTATTAGCAGTAAGTAAATAATTAATCTGTTGATTATTCAGATCGTTGGGATCTGGTTTATCCAACCTGAAGTACTTCTCAGAAGCAACAGCAGCAGGAGAACGCATACTCGAGATGATAAAAAGGGTACCGACAATCGATTCCGACAATATGGAAGGTCAGATACTAGAAACCGTCGCCGGAGAATTAGAGTTCCGTCACGTGGAATTCGCGTATCCTTCCCGGCCAGAGTCGACCATTTTCCGGGACTTCAACCTGGTGATTCCGGCCGGACAGACGGTGGCGCTGGTGGGGGGAAGTGGGTCAGGGAAGTCGACTGCGATCGCGGTTCTGCAGCGATTCTATGACCCACTTGGTGGGGAAATTTTGTTAGATGGGGTGGCCATAAACAAACTGCAATTGAAATGGGTGAGATCACAAATGGGATTGGTGAGCCAAGAACCTGCATTATTTGCGACATCCATTATGGAAAACATACTTTTTGGTAAAGAAGATGCTGACATGGAAGAGGTTATTGCTGCTGCAAAAGCCTCAAACGCTCATAATTTCATATCTCAGTTACCTCAAGGTTATGACACACAGGTAATTAATTAATTAATTAATTATGCGTTCGGAATATGCTATGTGATATGTCTTGATTAAGTTAATTGTCATGACATAAAGAAGATTAAATAATAGAACAGAATAATTACAATAAATAATTACAACATTCAACTAATGTTGGAACATCCTCCTAACAAGTCAATAAATAGTACCTCCTCCACATAAATCTCCTTCCCCATTTGTTTAGAAGTGGCATGGATATGCTCGTGTCACTATCATTTCTTTCTAATTAAAGCATATATTATTCTTAATAATACAACTAACTATTTATCATATATATAGTTGACTTAATAAATATAAGATGAATTATTACTATTATTGAACGAGTTCAATTTGAATTAGGTGGGTGAAATGGGAGTGCAAATGTCTGGAGGACAGAAACAAAGGATTGCGATTGCTCGTGCTATAATAAAATCCCCGAGGATACTTCTCCTTGACGAGGCCACCAGCGCTCTGGATTCCGAGTCAGAACGGGTTGTTCAAGAGGCACTAGACCAGGCCGCGGTTGGTCGAACCACCATCATAATCGCTCATCGCCTTTCCACCATCCGCCATGCAGATCTCATCGCAGTTGTTCAGAATGGTCAGGTCATGGAGTCCGGGTCTCACGATGACCTTATCCTTAATGAAACCGGCCTTTACTCGTCTCTTATCCGCCTCCAGCAAACACAAACCAACCATTATGATGAGAATGATCACGCTACATCTTCAATGATGGACAAATTCGACCTTAGCAATACCAGCAGCCGTAGAAATTCCGGAGTTGTCAGCCGATCAAGCTCGGCTAACTCGGCAGCAACCAAAACCCAAAATCTAGATCTTGGAACTGACGTTAGAACTAAATCTGACATTACAGATCAACCTCTTCAAGTTCCGTCCTTTAAGAGGTTGTTGGCATTGAACATGCCAGAGTGGAAACAGGCGCTTGTCGGATCCATCAGCGCAGTTATATTCGGAGCCGTGCAACCAATTTACGCCTTTGCAATGGGATCCATGATATCGGTTTTCTTCTTACCCGAACACAGCCAGATTAAAGAGAAAACACGGATATACGCTTTATGCTTCTTGGGTTTAGCCGTTTTATCAATGGTTATCAACATTTGCCAACATTACAGTTTTGCCTACATGGGAGAATACCTAACCAAGAGGATTAGAGAAAGAATGCTAACCAAGATACTAACGTTTGAGGTTGGTTGGTTCGACAGGGACGAGAATTCTAGCGGTGCTATTTGCTCCCGCCTAGCCAAAGATGCTAACGTTGTGAAGTCTTTAGTCGGAGACAGAATGGCACTTGTTATCCAAACACTCTCAGCCGTGACCGTTGCATGCACCATGGGTCTTGTCATTGCATGGAGGCTAGCTATAGTCATGATCGCAGTTCAACCGATCATCATATGTTGTTTCTATTTCAAACGTGTCCTTTTAAAGAACATGTCCAAGCAAGCCATCAAAGCCCAAGATGAAAGTAGCAAGCTTGCGGCTGAGGCAGTGTCTAATCTAAGGACCATCACTTCTTTCTCGTCCCAGGCTCGTATTCTTCGTATGCTCGAGAAAGCCCAAGATGGACCTCGACGTGAGAGTGTCCGACAATCATGGTTTGCCGGAATTGGTCTCGGATCCTCAAACGGGCTTATGTCATTAACATGGGCTATGGATTTCTGGTACGGAGGTAAGCTGATAAATCAAGGATATATCGGTTCCAAGGCATTGTTTGAGACATTTATGATATTGGTTAGCACGGGTCGTGTCATTGCGGATGCAGGGACCATGACCAATGATTTAGCAAAAGGGTCTGATTCAATTGGTTCTGTTTACGCGGTTTTGGATCGTTTTACTAGAATTGAACCTGAAGATCCAGAAGGGTCGAAGCCTAAGAATATAACAGGGTTAGTTGAGATACGCGATGTTGACTTCGCATACCCAGCTAGACCTGATGTCATGATCTTCAATGGTTTCTCAATCAGAATAGAAGCAGGGAAATCAACGGCTCTCGTAGGACAAAGTGGGTCCGGAAAATCAACTATCATAGGACTCATCGAAAGATTTTATGACCCACTTAAGGGTACTATCAAAATTGACGGCCGTGATTTGAAATCATATAACCTCAGATCATTAAGAAAGAACATTGCACTTGTTAGTCAAGAACCGACTTTATTTTCCGGCACCGTTCGCGAGAATATAGCATACGGAGCGTCGGATAAAGTTGATGAAACTGAGATCATCGAGGCGGCAAGAGTAGCCAACGCTCATGATTTCATCGCGGGATTGAAAGACGGGTACGATACATGGTGCGGTGACAGAGGATTGCAACTCTCGGGTGGGCAAAAACAACGGATTGCTATTGCCCGAGCCGTATTGAAAAACCCGACTATTCTTTTGCTTGATGAGGCGACGAGTGCGCTCGATAGTCAATCGGAGAAAATTGTTCAAGACGCGCTTGAGCGCGTGATGGTTGGAAGGACCAGTGTCGTGGTGGCTCATAGACTTAGTACGATTCAAAACTGTGATACGATTGCCGTGCTGGACAAGGGAAAGATTGTTGAGAGAGGGACCCACTCGTCCTTGCTGGCAACTGGTCCCACTGGTGTTTATTACTCTTTGGTCAGCCTTCAGACTAAGCCCAGTACATTTGTACAAGCCCAATCCTTTAAATAATTGGTCTTCTTCTTTTACTTACTACTTATGGGCTGACTAGAGTTCTATTTCTGTTTTATGAATTAAAACTGTAAGGTGAATGATCAGAATGATCTAATATTAATATAATTTTATTTTCCTATGTTGAGATATGTTTTTAAAATATATTTATTTTTGAAAAAGGTTAACTTTTTATTAAAAATAGCACAATATGTGTTTTAATAAAATAAAAAAATCACAAAAAAATTTTAAATGTCAATAAGATCGAAAAATTATCATCTCGTAGAAGCCCTCTTTTTCGAATTGAAGCAAAAGCGTGTAACATAAATCATTTAAACGCTTGTATCCATAGTTTTCCCTTTGAAAATTCTTATATTTTTTGTTTTCCAGATTGTCTACCACATGACGAGGGAAATTAGTTTTTTGTCCACGATTTTATTGTTAGAACTCAATTCAATTCATTTGACTTAGAAGTCAACAATTTTTAGTGGTGTATCACATTAAAATTTAAGGATGTTCTGCAGAAGAGTACACATGCTCTTGACAATTTCACAATGAAAAAAAATGTGATCAATGAATTCTTCACTCTTCAAAAAAATGTTGCATCTGCTAGCAAGATAAAATTCTTTATTTTTCAGTTTGTTAGATGTCACGACTCATCCATTGATATTTCCCAACCAAAAAACGAGATTTTTTATGATTTTTTTTATGTCTACGCTTCTTTCCAAAGAAACCGGGATGAAATTCTTTGGAGAGACACATAATATATGTAGTTAGTTTTAAAATTGGGAGAGTCAGATAGAGAAAACTTATCGTCAATCTCTAGATCAATCAAAACGTTGGTAAGAACATCTATGAGGAGATCTCGTCTCCTCTTCTCTTCGATGGAAAGTCATATATTTAAAGGAATTCTCCAAACAATTTGATTAGATATGAGATGAAAACAGTCTGCCACTTTAGCCTCATTTTTACAATAGATCTTAAAAATATCTCAATAAGAGTTTGACAATTTTCTACTAGAATGACACGGATCATTCCAAAATTTGATTTTCTTACTATTACCAACCGTAAAAATGAGAATGGGGTGGAGCTTCTCCCATGTTTTAGATATACGACAAATAGACTTCTACCTAGGGTTGTAAACGAATCGAATCGAAGCGAATATTACTGTATTCGATTCGTATTCGTGAAACTATTCGAATATTCGTATTCGTATTCGAAATTTTTTCGAATAATTAATGTGATTCGTATTCGATTTGAAATTGATATTCGTATTATTCGATCCGATTCGAGTATTCGATTCGATTTTTTTTATAACATATTTTATACAATATGTACTATGGTTTTAGAATAAATAATATTTATAAATTTAAAATTAATAAAACGGTATATATATATATAATCGAATATTTAATCGAATATTAACGAATACCGAATCGAATATCTTGATTTTGTATTCGTATTCGTTTATTAGTCGAATCGAATCGAATATTTTTATTCGAATTCGAATCACAAAATTACGAATACAAATATCAAAATTCGAATATGAATACCGAATCGAATCAAAAGTATTTGATTCATTTACAACCCTACTTCTACCCATAAATTTTCTCTCAGAAAAACGCATTCATTCGTTATCTCAAAGTCTTGATGGATATTACTTTCTTCCATAGACTTAGTTTTCGTTGAAAAATTTCTAAACACATCTACAGAATTTAAAAAAATATATTTATTGTTTATAAAATATAATTATTTATTAAATTAAAATTATATTTTTTTATGTTTTTCTAAGACTTGAGGGCCTCTTTTAAAGCAACCTATTATATTTATTTTTGAATAGGCCTTAATTTTCAGGCCCGGTCTGGAAGTGTTACTTGATGTGCAAGTGGGCCTATTATGGCCTTTGAAAATAAAGACAAAAAAAAAGGACAGGTAGGAGAATAAGTAATGGATATTAGAAAGTAACAATTGGGGGAGAAAGTCTTCCATATATCACATTATTAACGCAGTTTCCAATTACTTTCTCTCTCTAATTTTAACCCTTTTTTTTCAATACTTGTATGTAACGTTTTTGCGACAATTGAAAGAAAAACCAGGTAAGAATGGAGTAAGAACAGCAAGAGAAAGTTTATCAATTTAATTGAAATTAGGGTGATAGATCTGCTCTTTGGTTTACGTGTTCTTCCATACTGAAAGAGCTTCATTTTCATCTCAATATAATTCACGGAGCAAGTTAACTGGTAAGTGAACTTGATTATGCATATAATCCTTGTCAATTTTGTTACCTGCTTGGTGCTACTGACGTATCCTATTTCTTGCTTCATTTTCCGTAGGAATGAAACGATTACGAGACGACGTTCATCTAAACTCGCAATTTAAGCGGCCGTTTACTTCTTCTCGTGGAGAATCGTAAGCTGTCTTCTCTTTATGTATATATATATGTGTATGAATGATATCACGTATATCTCTCTATATGTCTTTAATTGTTAAGGATTTAACGTATCTCTGCTTGGTATGGATGATTTACTCATCATGCAATTGATATAGGTTGGATGATCCTCACTTCTGCGATAGGGGTTTTCTAGGGTTCACAGTTGGGTCTGTGTATCGGAAATCTTGTTTGTTTTCTTGATTCAACTGGTTTATATGGCATAGATATTGTACAACAGTGGTTTGGAGACAGAATTAGGTGCTGGAATTTGATAGAAAATCATAACCTATCTTGAGATGGAAAAGTTAGTATTTTGGGGGTGAAAGAAGGGCTTTTGCTTGTAGATGTTTTAGGGCAAAAAATTATGTATGAATTATGTTCATGCGCGAGGATTGTTATACTAGACTTTTGGAACAGTGGTTACATGCAGTATTTAGTCTAATAGGAGTTTGAATTTAACCACCTGCTGATCAAATGGTGTATACAATTCTTAGATAAATAATTCTTCTGTTGGTGTAGCTATGGACCGCCTCAGGTTCCTGGTGTTACTGCTGGCGGTGGAGGAAGTGTAATAAGTGGAGGTGGTGGAGATGCACAGAAGCTGACGACAAATGATGCTTTAACTTATCTGAAAGAAGTTAAAGAAATGTTTCAGGATCGGAGAGAAAAATACGACAATTTTCTTGATGTCATGAAAGATTTCAAGGCTCAAAGGTTGGAATTTTCTATGTTTTACTGTACTCATGCATATTTTAATGTCAGTAGATTCATTTTCTGACAATTTCTTGCGCAGAATCGACACTACTGGTGTCATATCGAGGGTGAAGGAGCTGTTCAAGGGGCACAACAATCTAATCTTTGGGTTCAACACTTTCCTACCCAAAGGTTATGAGATCACTGTTATTGAAGAGGAAGAGGCTCCTCCAAAAAGAACCGTTGAGTTTGAAGAAGCTATAAGTTTTGTGAACAAGATAAAGGTTCGCTGATTTTTTATTTTTTCTTCAAAATATTCATCCTGTTTTGGCTCTTCGGGATTATAATGACTTTAAACCTGACTTCCATCATCAGAAACGCTTCCTAGATGATGATCATATCTATAAATCATTTCTGGACATCTTGAATATGTATAGGAAGGAACACAAAGGCATCAGCGAGGTCTATCAAGAGGTAAAAGAATTAATTTCTATATCCTTCTTTAGTGACCTATCTAATGACCTGATGCTTTGTAAGAGTCGTTCAAATAAATGTCTTGTAACTCAAGATCATATCATTCTACTGTGCAGGTCGCAACTCTTTTTGCAGATCAACATGATTTGCTTGAGGAGTTCACTAGATTTTTACCTGATACTTCAGCTAGAACTTCAGTATCCCATGTTACTTTTGGACGACCTTCTTTTCATCGTTATGATGAACGTAGCTCTGCTATTATAGCGCCACACCATGCTCTAATTGATAAGGTAGATCCCGTCCTTGTTAAAGTCTTAAATTACATAATGGCAATTAGATGATTATTCTCATTGTTTTTGGTTTTATTATTCTATAGCAACGTCGGAGGGATAGGATTAATTCTCACACTGATCAAGACCCAAGTGTTGAGCGCATTGATTATGATGACGATAAATCAATGGTACAAATGCAAAAGGATCCAAAGAAGCGAGTCGAAAAGGAGAGCAAGGAGAGAAGGAACCGTGAACAGGATTTTAGAGAACCTGAGCATGACATCAATAGGGAGTTCAGCATGCAACGGCTACATGAAAAAAGGAAGTCTACTAGGACGGTTGAAGACTTCGGTGCAAGTTCCATCATGGCTTCTTGTGATGATAAACATGCCTTAAGAAGTGAGCAGCTTAGAATTACATTTATCTTCTCATGGCTCCAGTTTGTCCTTTTATGTATTAATTAACATTTGGTTAACATCATTCAATGCAGGAATGTACAAAGAAGAGTTCATTTTCTGTGACAAAGTGAAGGAAAGGTTGGGTAGTTCAGATGATTACCAAGCCTTCTTGAAGTGTCTTCATATTTATAGCACTGAAATAATTACTAGAAAGGAACTGCAGAGTTTGGTATGTGCTCCTATTCAACTATTTTATTCTAGCTGTTTTTGGAATTTGTAGCATGTATGTTAATTCAACTGCTTTTGGAAACACGTTTCTGGGTTGGTCGCACTTCTTAGCCTTTTTCCAGTTGGATCCTCATTTAAAATGTATGCTGACGTGTGAGTTGCAAAGTACTCCATGCGGAAGATTAGCCTGAGTTGCAAACTTGGACATAATACCTTTTGTTTTCTTTCTATATGACAGGATGTATTCTTGGACTTTTGGCCTTTTTTATGGTTCCTATTAGTGAGAAGTTGAAGTTCCATTTCATAAATTGCTAATTGGCAGTCAAATTATGGTGTGTTGACCTGGATCTCACTCTGAGGCCAGTGAAAGGTTAACCACCCCATAAGAGCTTACAGACATGACTACTTGCTTTTAATTGAAACGTATAACCAAAATTAGTGTCTGCTTGCTAAAGGTTAAATGAAGTCCATTCACTCGTTTCAGGTATCAGATTTACTTGGAAAATATCCAGACCTTATGGCTGGATTCAATGAATTCTTGGAACACTGTGAAAATATAGGTAACTTCTGAAGCAGCTTCAATATCTTCACTTTAGAAAGATTGTTGCAAGTTAATTAAAGTCATCCCTAATCTCTCTTTCATCTGCAGATGGATTTCTTGCAGGTGTTATGAAAAAAAGTAAGTAGGCATGCCTTTTCCTTTACCCATCTTTATGCAAGCAACATATTTTGTTTATTGCCCTTAACCACAGTAGTCAAATATTTAAGCCATTTCCAGGTTTTGTCAATCTAGCTTTTGGTTTTCCTTTCACAGGGCTGTCCATTTACTGTGCCAGTCTCTTGATTTTACATGGAATTCATATTATGTTTTTCATAAAGAACACTTGATTATTGTTTATGTCAGAATCTGTATGGAATGATGGAAATTCGACCAAGCCTGTTAAGATAGAGGACAAGGATAAGGACCAGAAGCATGAAATAATAGAGCTAAAGGAGAAGGAGAGACACAAGGAGAAATACTTGGGCAAGTCCATACAAGAACTTGACCTATCTAACTGTCAACGATGCACTCCTAGCTATCGGCTTCTACCAGATGATGTATGATATTTCAATCAGTTGTTTCTTTCTCTCCCTTGCTGCTTCTTTCCAATTATGTGGATATTGTAGCTTATGTGCTGATAACAAAATAAATTTATGCAGTATCCGATATCTTTAGCAAGCCAAAAATCAGAACTTGGTGCACAAGTGTTAAATGACCATTGGGTCTCTGTAACATCAGGGAGTGAAGACTACTCATTTAAGCACATGCGCAGGAATCAGTATGAAGAAAGCCTATTCAGATGTGAGGATGACAGGTAAGGATCAGTCCATGATAACATTGATAATTTTGGTCCAAATTCCGTTCTGAACCTTAGATATCGATTCTGGTCATTGTTATTTTTGGTCTGTTTGTTATACTATTCCTGTGACTAGTCAGTTATGAAGATTCAAAATAAGTTTATATTGTCTTGATTCTTCATTTTTTTCAATGATAAATACTTGCAATCTACAGGTGCCTTTTGGTATTGTTTACTGCCTTAGATAACTTTTTAATCTATCCATGAACTTTCAGATTTGAGTTGGATATGTTGCTGGAATCAGTGAGCTCAGCTTCTAAGCGAGCAGAAGAACTATTGGATGGCCTTAATGACAATAGTATTAGCTTAGAGGGTCCAATCCATGTTGAAGACTATTTTACAGGTTGGTTTAGTAGAATCTCTTTTTGCACTGCTAACACACATACATATATAAATGTTTTTCTCTCAAAACTCTTGAGATTGAATTTCTTACACCACTAGTCATTCCCCTCTCCCCTTCTTTCTCTCTTTTTTTTTCTCTGACGAGTCTAAATTTCTATTGCTTTCTACAAGTCCTCAATTTAAGGAGTATTGAACGCCTTTATGGTGACCACGGTCTGGATGTTATGGAGATTTTAAAGAAGAACCCTTCTGTTGCACTACCTGTTATATTAACTCGCCTAAAGCAGAAGCAAGAAGAGTGGTCGAAGGGTCGCAATGATTTCAACAAGGTTTGGGCTGATATTTATGCAAAGAACCACTATAAGTCACTTGATCACCGTAGCTTCTACTTCAAGCAGCAAGATTCAAAGAACTTGAGCACAAAAAGTGAGTATGACAAGCTTGAACTCAAATGCACTATGTTTCTTTGTTCTTGGTAATTGGATCCTTTAGTTTTATCCTCATAGAGTAAGAGATGGTAGATCACTACATGAATTGATAGTGGTTAAGTGGAATCCAACTCTTATATAAGCAAAATGTGCAAGTTAAAAGCATATTTATTTTCATTTATGCTGTTGAGATTCAATTATCAGAATTTATGTTTCAATGACAGCCTTTGTTGCTGAAATCAAAGAAATTAAAGAGAAGACACAAAGAGTTGATGATGTGGTTCTATCTATTTCTGCTGGAAGTAGACATCTTATCATCCCGAATCTTGAATACGAATATGCCGATGCTGACATTCACGAGGACTTGTATAAACTGGTAAAATACTCATGTGAAGAAGTTTGCTCAACAAAAGAGCAGTTGAGTAAAGTTATGAATCTTTGGACTAGCTTCTTGGAGCCAATGCTGGGTGTCTCCTCACGGTCACATGGAATGGTGGAGGGTGGCGCTGAAGATGGTGGTACAGCTAGGCATCTTTCTGTGAGAACTGGTAAATCAGTTGCAGGTGATAACAACGAGACTTCAGTTGCAGGTGATAACAACGAGACTTCAGTTGCAGAAGCTTCATTGCTGAACTCCAAGCAATCAAAGCCCATCAGCAATGAATCTGATTGCAACTTGCCATTGCCAGCACCATCATGCAAAACAAATACAGAAAATGGGGTTGTCCTAAGCAATCAAGAGGGTTATGTTGAAAAAGGGAAGAATAATATCTCGGGTAAATTAGAAGAGCTTGTTGTTACAGCAAGTTCGATTGAGCATTTGACAAATTCAAATACTGCATTAGCTTTTGGAGCTGACAATAAGTGTGACATAACTAGTACTGATATGGTGTCAGGTTGGTGTTTAGCTCAAGGATTTCTTTTATTTATTTATTTTGCTAAATTGCTCTAGGATTTATATCTAAATATATTATTATCATATAATATGACTCAGTCAACATGGTTTTCCATCTTCATTGCCCAGGAGGAACTCCTTTACCCAGTGAATCTATTGTTGAGGACAACCAAGGAAAATCAGATGTTAATGAGGTACCTCCACTGGATCTATTGTAGAATCTTATTGTATGTTGTTATTTTCTTTCAAATTTCTATCCGGAGTCTACTCTTGGGTTAACTAGTTATAATTGCTCTTCCTTTTCATTTTTCAGGATGGCAATCGACTTAGAGCAGATACATTGGAGAATGGGGAGTGCAATAAAGTCAACGGATATCAGAAGGAATCTGTTGAGTGTTCTAAAATTGAGAAAGAAGAGGGGGAGCTGTCACCAAATGATGATTTTGAGGAGGATAATTTTGTCTACGGAAATGGTGATGAGACGTGTTGCCAGAGCGCTGGTGTGGAAAATGATGTAGATGCAGATGAAGATGACAGTGAAAATGTTTCTGAGGGTGATGATGTTTCAGGCAGCGAATCCGCCGCTGATGAGTGTTCACAGGAGGGGCATGAAGAAGGAGGGGAGCATGATGCCAAGGTTGAGAGCGAAGGTGAGGCTGAGGGAGCACCTGATGTTCACTTTGGTGGGGCAGATGGAATTTCACAGTCTATGACAGATAATCTTTTGCGGACTGTGAAGCCATTAGCAAAGCATGTTGTCTTGACGGTACCTGACAAAGAAAAGAAGGAATCCTGGGTTTTCTTTGGAAATGACACTTTTTATGCGCTTTTTAGGCTTCATCAGGTGTGAATCCTCCCAAGTCTCTTTCCTTTTGTATGCCAAGTGTTCTTTTTATTGCAATTGAGTTTTCTTAAAATTTTATGCTGCTTGTTCACATGCCAGATATTGTATGAAAGATTACAATCAGCCAAGTTGAATTCAGCAGCTGCTGAAGCTAAGTGGAAGATTAGCTCAAAGGATGTTAGCCCACCAGATATCTATGGCAGGTAGTTTGGGATAGCATCATTATTCACATGATGGAGATTAATGTTATGTATGATTAACCTTTATGCCACTAACGATTGGGTGCAGATTTATGAGTGCCTTACATAATTTGCTTGATGGATCTGCTGACAATGCTAAGTTCGAGGATGATTGCCGATCTATTATTGGGAATCAATCTTATGAACTTTTTACCATGGATAAATTGATATATAAGCTGGTGAAACAGGTAATTCTATTTAATTGTTCCTTACACTTTTGAAGCAATATCTTGAATTGCCTTTTTCCTTTTTGCTGTAGCTGCAAATGGCTGCAACTGATGAAACCGATATCAAGCTTCTCGAGTTGCATGAGTATGAAAAATGTAGGATGGGTGGGCGTTATGTTGATTCGGTATACTATGACAATGTACATGTTATTCTTCATGATGAGAATATATACCGGTTTGAAAGTGTAAGTCTCCATTTATTTTAAGATCTTATTGTTGTGATTGTACATGACGATGACGTACTTGCTTACTTGTGCAGTGTCATTTATCAACAACACCAACGCGTCTATCAATTCAGTTGATGGATGATGAAAGTGACAAGGCAGATGTAGTTGCTGTGTCTGTGGATCCTATTTTTTCCAATTATCTGCACAAAAAATTTCTGTCAGTCTCTTCTTCTTCTTCCAAAAAGGAACCAACAGGCATCTATCTCCAAAGGTAAAATGATTGTTTCTTCAAGTGGGTGGTTCCATTAGATGATTAATATGAATGTGGGGTGGTATGAAGAAGTCAAATTACTTATTGTTGTTGCAGAAATAAGCGCAAAAATGAACATGTGAATGAATCTTCTTCAGACGTGGATGGTGGTGTTCGTGTTCTGAATGGTTTGGAGTGTAAAATGGCTTGCAACTCATCCAAGGTAACTTAGATACATCTTTTCATCCTCATCCTTCCATGTAGGGTATAATAATATTGTTTTTTTTTATGGCAGATCTCTTATGTCCTGGACACAGAAGATTTCTTCATCAGGCCAAAAAGGCGAAAAGATTTGGCAACAAGTGAGCGGTATTCTTCCCAGGATCAGCAGAGAGTAAACAACTTTCAGAAGTTTTTATCCGCCTTGACAACACAACACATTTCTGAAAGGTAGATACTTTCGCTTATTGAGATTGTTCAAGTAACACAGACTGTATTATTATTATTAACACATCTTGTTTTTTCACAGGCAAGATTGAGTTGATGGTGCTGTGAAGGAAGGAGGCACAAAGGGGGTATTGGAAGTGATTTGGTGCTGTATGTAAATAATAAATTAAATAGCTTCATGTTGGTTCTTCAGAGATTAATTATAGTACTTACTTAACAGATTATTGTAGAATAGTGGGTGTTATTTTCTCTATATTTATTAATCTGTAATGATTGTACTAACTAGAAGTATAATTTGTAATTTGTTGTTGAAAAACTAAACCTTTTTGTTATTCAAACTCATCTAACTTTGGGGTTATTTAGTGAAAAACAATGCATTTTAAGTATATTTTAAAATTAGTTAAACTTGTATGAGATTTTAGTTTTATGATCTTAGGATTTTATAATTTTAGGAGTTTATAAATTATTTTAATTTTATATAATTGAAGTAAATTTATAGTCATATTCAAAAAAAAATTATTAACTTATTTAAATAAATTCATTTATTTAATTTGTAATTTTAAATTTATTATATTTAATTATATATGTAAGTAATAATATATAACTATTTTTTTAATGATTTAATATATATTAAAAAATAATAAAAATTATGAGCATAATGAACCCAACAAGTTATAATTAATAAATGAATTCTCGATCTTTACTAATGAAAAGTTAAAAGGATAATTGATTCATGAATTTATAAGTGAAAATTTTAAATTATTTGAAAATTATTAAATAATTACTGGTTGAATTAGATCAATGATATTAGTCAAAAGTCAATCTTAAAAAAAAAAAAAAAACTTCCTTCCATTTGCTTCCATTTCAGGTCAATATAAAATTTGCACAAAAAATCAACTTATAAAAAAACAATAAAAATGGTTAACATTAATTAATAAGTTCAACTATTATTTAGGTTATGACTTGTGACGTTTTTATAATGCGAGACTTCGAACTTGTATTTTTTGAAAGTTCGAATTTCACATTTTTAATTATAATATTTTTTTTTTTTGAAACACTAACTTCAACATGAATTTTTTTATTTTTTAAATCAGGAAAACTTTCACGCTCAAAGTGAGTAAAAGCTGGCGAAAGTTTGATTATTAAAATTAGTTATTTATATTAAGAAAATGGGTGAATTTGAAACCTAAAATAGGAAATTGAGCTTAATTAATATCATCTTCTTATTCATACTGCATGCAACTGCCCTCTGTTTTGTCATCTATCTATATACGGTATATATTTACATATTATTTTTACCTGTAGGGTGGTTGAATATGATGATATTTACTTTAATTTAATGTTTTTGTTGTCATAAATTATTTTTTCATCTACCCTCTTATATCACATTATTAAAAAAAATATATATAAAACTATATCAGAAAAATAAAAGTAAATCTTGTTTATAAAGTCATGATCTAAATTACATATAAAACCTAATTCACCATTAAATTAATTTTCTCAATAATACATATATTTTAAATAATAATTAGCTTGGGTATATATATGTATAAAATTATAAATGAAATACAAATTTTCAAATAAATGGTGTACGTAGTAGCTTCCAAATGCCAGTTGGACGTGGAATAGGTAAAAGGAAGTCGACAAATACACAGACAGAGTTTCCTCGAACATAACAAATCTTTTTTCATAATAATAAGAATATATGTCAGATTTTAATTAATATAACAAACCTAACACTTTGTCGTCATTTCTCTCCTCAATAAAAAAAACATTATAATATTCATTCAACCCATCAACTCTTCTAAAACTTCGTCTATTCTACTAAAAGAAATATTTATAGAATTTTTAAAATATGCTTTTGACATTATTGTCTACATGACCATTTAAAAATAACTTAGGATATAAGATTTGAGTTTGAAAAACATTTATAAATATTATTTTGTTCATACTTGAATTACTTAGAATTTTAGTTTATTTAAATAACTTTATTTATTAAATATTTAAAAAAAAAGTGTTTTTTAAGTAAAAAGATATATAAAAAAATAATTATTTTAAAAAATAAATAATATAATTAATGAGAAGATAAGTAAAGAAATAAAAAAATTATTTATTTAAAGGTGGATTTGATTCTGACTTATCTATAATTTATTCTCATGTATATATGTTGCCTTATTTGGATAATTAACTCTTGATAAATTTGATTCAGTTTATACAATTCATTTTATTTATAATTACTATATACTATATATATAATGTTATATATATTTCAATATTAATCACTTTACCTTTTTTTAATTTTTTTTTATCAATTATATATAATATAAAACTCACTTTTTAATTATATATTTATAAATTTAATATATTTATTTAAAATAATTTGAATATTTTATTAACTTAATTTTAATTATTAATAAATTATTTAAATTAAAAAATAAATTAGATGAATATATTAGTTTCTATAATTTTTTATATTTTTATTGTCTAATTTTTATTCTTATAAAATGTTTAATTTATTAATATTTTTTAACTATTATAAAACTAAGTAAATATATAATATTATTAATATTGTTTTATTCTCACTAATTAAGTGAAGTCTCATTCATATATTTTTTTATAATATTTTCCTAATAAAAAATTAATATTACTTTATTTTAAATAACAAATATAAATAAAGTAAATATATAATTATGACGTGTTTGTTTGTACAAATATATTTAAATTTAAATTTTATTATTATAATAATTAAATAAAATTATAAAATAAGAAAAAGTTAATAATAGAATGAAAAAAGGGAAAAAGATAAATAATAAATAATTAAATATTTGAAAAGGTGATAAGTTAAAAAAACGCGTTTATGTTAATTTATCAGTTAAAATTAATGGAATAGATTATGTGAATAAAAATCTTATGTGAATTTATATTTTTTTTATATATATAGCATAAATCAAACAAATATATATTTTAAAAATAATATTAAATAATCTTACATAACATAAATCAATCAAATATATATTTTAAAAATAATATTAAATAATTCTACGTCAAACAAGCCTTTATAAAAAAAAAAAACTGATAATTTTCAATTAATGTGTGCAGAAACTAAATTTTGAAAAAGACACCGACTTTTTTTTTTTTTTTTTTCGTGTTCTTTTAGGAATACGCGTTGACGGTTCTTCGTATCAACCCTTCTTCTTTATACTTTATAAAGAACATCTCTTTAGTCTCCCTTCCTCCATTAATCCTCATCATCTGTTTGTGTTTCCTCTCTCACTTGTAATAATAACATGCTTATTCTGAAATGGGTTTTCGTCTGTTTATCTATTTCTCTCTTCTCCCCAACTTTAGCAATCCGATCATTTTCAAATCTAGTGAAAGAAAACGGGTTCTTTGAAGCTCCGGCTTACCAAAATGCAGAAAACGGTTGTCCCCCAATATCATCTCTCACTCACATAGCCATGACTATTGATTCTGAGTATTTAAGAGGATCAATGGCAGCTGTTCATTCTCTTCTAAAGCATACTTCTTGCCCAGAAAACCTTTATTTCCATTTCATTGCAGCCGAATCCAAAAACCCATCTCCACAAGACTTGGCTCAGATCTTGAGATCTTCATTCCCTTCTTTGCCTTTCAAAGTCTACCCTTTTAACCAAGGACTCGTCAAAGACTTAATCACTCCTTCAATCCGACAAGCTCTTGAAAACCCATTGAACTACGCCAGAACATACATAGCCGACATTCTTGATTCCTCAGTCCATCGAGTTATCTACTTAGATTCCGATGTTATTGTCGTCGACGATATTCAGAAGCTTTGGGCTGTTGAATTAACCGGGTCCAGAGCTATAGGGGCACCGGAGTACTGTCACGTGGACATTGGACGGTATTTCACTGACGAATTCTGGTCTGACCAAGAACTCTCCCAGGTCTTAAATGGCGGCAACGAGAATAATAATAAGAAGAAGGGTTGTTACTTCAACACAGGAGTGATGGTGATGGATTTAGAGAGATGGAGAGAAGGGAATTACAGGTTGAGAATAGAGAAATGGATGGAGATTCAAAGAGAGAGGAGGATTTATAGTTTGGGTTCTTTACCGCCATTCTTGCTGGTGTTCGCCGGAGAAGTTGAGGCCATTGGTCATCAGTGGAATCAGCATGGGCTTGGTGGGGATAATTTGGTAAATAGCTGTAGGTCTTTGCATCCTGGTCCGATCAGTCTTCTTCACTGGAGCGGGAAAGGGAAGCCATGGGTGAGACTAGACCGTGGGGAACCTTGCCCAATCGATCATCTATGGGCTCCTTATGATCTCTATAAACAGAGATGACATTTTTGTCCATATGATTCATTATTCATTCATTTGTAACAGAGATTTTGTATAGAAACAGAGTAATAAAGAGACAATCAAATTCTTATTGAAATTTTTTGACAAAATTATATATATATACATGTTCTTTACAATAAACCAACAGCACAACTCAAATGTAATCTATTCTCCAGACCTCTCAAGTGATGACCCATTAACATACACCTGAGAGTAATGATCAAAAGAGAAACTTAAGAATGATAATAATGGTGTCAAAAACAGAGAGATGATTTGAAAACTAACCAGAAAAGAAGCTTTGCTAGATAATCACGTGAAGTGCTGCTTATGCTCTCTCCATTTGATTCTTCTTCTTTAAAGAATTGCAGTAGAATATTCTGGACAAGCTGATGAATAATTTTCTCAACTTCTAATGAAGATGGTTGTGACAATTCACTCACCTGTTCAAAAACCCAACAAGGTTTCATGTTTCAGAAGAGATGAGAAGAATGAGAAAGTTTTAATTAGAGCAAACCATATAAGATTCCAATGATCTCAAATAACCCAATAGATCATTGTGATTCTTCACATTTGCTTGTTTCTTGGAATCCATTTCCTTGTTAGCCATAGTTAATTCGGACTCCAACTGTTGAATATAGTTTCTAACTTCAGGAGACAATGATCCAAAGCTTTCAACTTTACTAATCTTCTCCTCCCCTTCTGAATCAATTTCAAAATTCCTCATCAATGATATTCTATACTCTGCATTCCACAGTGTATACCTGTAAAAAACACTCAAATTCTATATAAACTGAAGTTTTTGCATTATGAAGAATCTGAGGAATGGTGAATTTTACCCAGTCAATATGGAGGACACGAGAAGGCGATCAAGGGGAGCTTTAGAAACCCTAACTATGACAGAAAATTGGTCAGAAGGAAGCAATCCTAACATAGCGGAGATAGTTTCTTTCATAGAATCCTTAGCTGAATCAGAGACCCCCTTAGAAATTACAGATGTATCCAATGGTTCGATCCTCTTAAGCATGTTTGCAATTACAGAGAATTCTCGACTGAACCCGGATTTCCTAGTGGAGACGAAATCATCGGAGACGCCTCCTCCTCCACCGTCTACGCCGGAGAAAAGACAGTTAACTGCAGCTCCGGAACGTTTTCTCAAGGCGGATGGGAGTAGTATGGGTCGGATGAGAAGATGGTTGTTGGTAAAGGGAAGATTTTTCGTCGGCGTCGGCGGCGGCGGCGACTGGAGAAGGTTGATGGAGTGATCAACAGCCGCGAAGCGTGAGATCAGAAAAGCTCTGGCAGAAACGGCCATTAACGATTTGAGAGATAAAGAAGGAGGTCTAGTTTTGGGTTGGAGTGGGTCGAGGGAAGGATTGAACGGCTCCGGCGGGAAGGATTGGACGGCTCCGGCGGAAAGGATTGGACTTTACCCTCTCTTCTTCTTCTTCATATTTCTCAAACCACGAGATCCTTTCGGGTTCTGTTAAATCGTAATCAGCGAAAAAACATAATAAAATGGAAACAAATAATAAAAATTGTTTTGTTTTTTTAACACCGGTTTTTCTCTTTTTTACCCCTCAAATAGTTTTCATTTTTCTACTAGCTATATGGGTATATTGGTAATCTTCCAGATTTATTATATATATAAATAACATGCATGCCCTTTATATGTTTTTATAATTAATTTAATAACATTTTTTTCAAACCTAAACAAACTTGATTTTGACTACCAAAAGCCAGCAAACCAGAGTGTTTTTGTAAATTTATTTATATGCTAATTTATTTAAAGAAAAACAAATTAAAAAACATTCTCAGATAACTCAATTAGAGTTAACATTTTATGGTGCTAATGGTTTAGTAACTTTAGTTATGAAGTTGATATTTGTTATTATGTATTGTTGATGTACTTTATTAATTTTGTGTAATTTTTGTAATCTCTTATTTTAATGTAATGTGCAGCCTAATCTTAATTTATTTTGTTCAGGTTGAGACAAGATATAAAGTGGTAGAAAATTAGAGGTAGAGTTTAGAGGGACAAATTAGGGTTGGACCTACATTCAAAATATATATGTATCAGTTTAGTCGGTTGTGTTTGGTGTATATTCAATAAGATCTATCTATCTATCTATCTATCTTTCTCTCAAATTTAAAAATAAATATTATTATTATTATTTTTTTTATAAGGGTTATACATAAATGACTAAGCATATGTTTATGTGTACAAGATCTAGAAATCCAAGTTAGTGTAATTTTGAAAAACATTTATGGTGAACTTAAAAATAATAATAAAACTAGAGTAGATAAATATAAGTTCTATTTTTTTTTTAAAAATAGATAAAAAATAGTATATTAAACTTAAAAAAAATAAAAATCAGGAGTAATATCACTTTTTTTTCTAATTTTTTTTTCTTTCAAGGACCAAGGTGGACTCCTGCTTCAGAGTTCTGATATGATCTTCTGATCTGATCAGGGTCCATAAGGATTAAGGATATAAATCCTCCACAACTTAAGCCCAATGAAAATAACTATAGCCCATTAGACTAACTTATACAACTTCAGATTTGATCTGTTTTCCCAATGTCGGATATCACGAACCGACCCGGCCCAAGAATAAGCCCAACTTAACAACCACTACATACATTGTTTTCTCCATTTTGTTACACTTAGATCGAGAAAATATGTTCAATCGATTCTATGAATCTGATTCGTTTGAAAAACAATATTGCTAAATAATATAAGCATGCATAATATTTACTTTAAAAGAAAAATAACAACAATAATTATAGTAAAAAATTAATATAAATCAATTTGGCATAAATGAAAAATAAATATCACCAAAATAAGTTACCATTATTATTTATATTTCTTTAAGTATCTTTAAATGGTTGATCAACTTAACAAGATATAACTCTTTGTTTCAATTATGTGTTTCTTTTAAATTTTATACATCATCTGTAGGTTTAACCATTCGATAGCGATCACCACTAAATTTACAATTCGATCATTAGCTTGATTAGTTTTTTATACAGTTTTGCCCATCCAATTCGATTTTGACAGTTCGGTTTTCCTGCATCATATATTAAGGCAACTAGCATTGCAAGCAAGAATCGCCAATCCAAACACTTGGAGAAAAATAGATATATGATAAAAGAATGAACAAATTAAAAATCTTTTAGATGAGAGAAACCAAATTCATACATACTTTATCTACTGCTACCCCCATTAACTAATACTAGTGTCATTTAACCAGAGCATTGTATGCATTATTTTCCATGTATGATGAAGGATGAAAAGAAGAAGTAGTAGTTGATTGTTTAAAGTGATTTGTGAGCATTTGGGAATCTTATTAGATTCTAAAGAAAATGGGACAAACTGGTTTATGATTAAAAACAAAAAGCTGAGGCTTTCTTTCACCAATCCACTAGTCTAATTCACCACTTTCAGTAAAAATAATCAATGTTACAAGAACAAGATTATCCTTTTTTTTCTATTTAATTGATTTATAGCACAGCCATTTAAGTGGGAATCATGTAGTACTAGTAGGTTAGTTCTTCATCAATATCATCATCATCATAAAGAACAAAATGAATGGATAAAACTCCTTGTAAATCATCAAACACTTACAAGTAAGTAGTAGTAGTACCTTCTCAATGGGAATCTAAACCATTAACTTCTTCACCCTTCTCCTTAATCCTCACTTCTTTGATCTCATCTTGACCTTGATCTTGACCTGGTTTGTCATCATCATCATCAGAATCTAGAGTGAACTGTTGATGACTATAGCCACCACCACCACCACCACCGTCGATGGCCTGCATTTCAGCACCAATTTGCCTGTATTCTCCATCAAACCCTCCTCCTACTCTCTTCTTAGAAACAAAAGAGTACAAGCCAACAACCATAACCACAAGGAAAGCAAGATGACAATTGAACTGAAGCGTGGCAATTGCTCTTCCTCTATGATATTCAGGATGCCCTTTGCATTTCACAGTAAAATTCCCTCTACTCTTCTCATGTAAAGAGCACCCATTTGCAATTACACTCGAGAAGAAAGACAAACCCATTTGAATCAACCATGTCCCCTGTAATATCAATCCAATCCCACGCCCCAACCTAGCATATCTAGCCTTTGGTGTTTTCAGTTCAAGCATTGTTGACACAACACATACACCAATAGGAACGAGCAATAGATCGTAATACTGGTTCTCGATTCCACTTATGTCTTTCCTTTGAAGGTAAAACAACATGAATTCTTCAATGAAACCGAACAGACAAAGCAGATTTAAGATTGATGAAGGGAACAACATCGAACTATTTACATGGGTAAGGACACCAATAATCGAGTAGACAAGAAACAGTGAAGCAATGGCGATTACCTCTAGCTGGAGGACGAATCCGATCGAATCCTTGAAGTTGTGGGCATCGATTAACGATACTAGAGAGTTTAAAACGAACAAGAATGAGAGAACGGTGACTGCAACAAAAGTCACCGATGAAGAAGAAGAAGACGGCGGTTTCTTCGTTGACACAGATGAAGATGGCGATGCCGTCGTGGGTTGATCTGAAACCAGAGATTCCCATCCGCCGATAAGGATCAAGCTACCTCCTGCTAGGGTGTAAGCGAATAATCCCATTGCAGTAGAAAGATCTAGAAAGATCTGTATGTCGTCTTAGGTTTGCTGCGGTTAGTAGATGTTCTTCGCATCAAATGATCAGTGCAGTTTTGGGTTCCAAGGTCAAACGTCACCCTTCTCGCCTGCCTTGGATTTTCTTAAGGTTCAAATCTATCTATAGCCGTATTGATCATCAATTTGTTTAAAATAAAAATCAGAACTTTACCCATAATAACCACAAATAATTATTTAATGTCACGCTAAAATAATGATGGTTAATTCAAAGAAACGAAGTAAAATGTAGAAAATGAGTGAGCCCATATTTCCTTTATATACATGTGACACATGTGATGTTGTACCGTTGTATATCATTGAATTGAGATAGTGTCAGTAAAGTATGATCGAATTAATCGGAAATGAGAGTGGACCATCTTTCGAACTAACCGGAAATGAGAGTGAACCATGCCTCATTAGATATCATTGGATTGAGACAGCGTTGGCAAGTGTACGATCGAAATAACCTTAAAATACTCTATTTTAAATCTTTCATAAACATTACTATCAAATTGTAACGAGCTATTAAATATATTTAAACTATAGTTTATTGTCTCAAATAATTTAACATATTCAAATTCGTTGTTACGCGCTAGAACTTTCATGTTGACGATCATTTATTCCGACACCATCTAGGGTTCCGCAAACAATGGGATAGATATCTCACCCCCTCACCCCTGATAACTGTTATCATGAACTATAGTTAACAAACAATACAAGTTATAAGGCACTTTTAAAAAAAAAAAAAAAAGGTTAAAATAGAAAATAATTAGAATCTTCACCAAACAATTATGTCTGTTAGTCTAACTTAATTTTCCAGCAATGCCTACATTGCATTTGCGGGGAAATGAGAGTGAATCATGTTTCATTGGATATCATTGGATTGAGACAATGCCAGTAAATTATAATATTCAATTAACCCTAAAATACTCTCATTTAAATCTTTGATAAACATTGTGCTATCAAATTGTAATGAACTTTTAAATATTTTTAAATTATAGTTTATTGTCTCAAATAATTTAAAAGATTCAATGTTGGTTAAATTACGTGTTTACCCGCAAATGCAATATAGGCATTGAGATCAACAAGAATGATATCTTTCAGCATATATACCAATACTCGTTGTTACGTGCTAGAACGTCCATGTTGACGATCCTTTACTCCGACACTATCTAGGGTTCCGCGAACAATGTGATATATTACCCCGAATAACTGATTTAATGAATTATGATCAACAAACAGTATAAGTTATTAGACATTTTTTTATATAAAAAAAAATTCAAATAAAAAATAATTAGAATCTTCACAAAACAATTATATCTCTTACTTTAACTTAATTTTCATTATATATTAAAGTGTTTGCTTCTCAACTTCCATTAATCAAACTAATAATAGGGATATAGCTAGCTAAGAATCAGATATTCAGGTGTTAGTGTGAATTAATTATAATTAAATCAGTGTCCATTTAATTAGTTAATATGTATATCCACACGTAATGAGAAAGTATGAAAAGAACCTACCTACCCATATCATTGACAAAATGATAAACATAACCAATTAAGTCCAACTAAAAGGAAGAAGCTTCGTTAATTTTGTTTCACTTTCTAATCTCAAATAAGTAATTGTTAAAGTAGTTTTATTACTAATAATGGATAATTTAATCAAACACCCTCACTTAATCTTTAGCAATTTAAATCCTTTTATATATCGAATAAATTACTTATCAAACTAGGCCTAAGAAAAGCAAAAAAGACTCACAATAATGAAAAAGGGATTGGGGCCAATACTTTTAATTTGTCCAACAAATATGAGAATAAAATATTGAAAAGGAGTCACTTTTTCAAAAGAAAAAAGAAAAGGTGAAAAGATGATAAAAAACAGTTCACATACAGACGATGATGAACAAAGTTAATTAATCTTAAACAACACTAAATATCCAACATGTCAAAAGATATCCTTTATCATGTTCTTAATTAAACATAATAAATTGCTTAATCACTAAGCAACCAATCTCAATCATTATAATTATTAGTATATATGCATGCATTATAAATATATATGCTGTTGTTCTTCACCTCACTCAACCTATATTTATGATGATCTGTAAATTAAATAAAAATAAATGACTTTCTCTTTTAATCAATCCTTTCAAGAATTGCAAGTATTGGTTTTAGATATTGATTATATAAATTGCATTCAACTTTTTGTTTTGTTTTTGTCATTATTACTATTATTAAAGCAAACAACTTATCTAAACTATTATACATATGAATCAAATCATCCTTTATATGAATATTTTCTGGCTCCTACAAAAATATTCAATTATCTTACTCACATGTCCCCCAAACCCTTTTTGTTAGCAATTAGCATAAAGCGGTGGTTACTAAATATCTAACATTCAATATAATTCAGAGTGAGTAAAAAACTGTGATAAAATGTTAACTTCTCAATTAGGCTCAATCTTTTCAATGATTAAAGATAATTGATAATTTACATTAACTTTTATCCATTAACTCTTACTATAACTCAATTACAAATAACTTTGTGGAAGATATAAAAAATTTAGATTCAATTTTTATTAAATTGTTATAAGTTTTTTAAGTGTGAAGTATGTTGCTATCGTGACAATCTACTACTATGATTTTCACTTTCATGTTATAATAGTCTACAATGTTATAATAGTCTGAGTGGACTCGTGTTAAAAAAATTAATCTGAATCTTTATTTTTTAAGTGTATATCTTAATAATTTATGTCGATAAATTGAGATAAACTGTAATTGCGAAAACATATATAATGAAAAATGATTAATTAAGTCATTTTTTTGGATCATCTCTATCTTGGATCCGAAACTAGACCTAGATTGGAATGTCCGATGTGTAGGGTTTAAACCTTCCAACCCGACGTAAACATCACTTGCGTGTTTTTTAGAATGTCTCTACGTTTAGTCTAGTTAATTTAACCTAATAAGTATAATTTAATAAGTATTCATTTTTATTCGGTTAATCATCGAAACAATACTGTATAATATACAGTTACTAAATAATTTTATTTATGTAATCAAATGTTTTAATTAATTCCAACAAATCCAACTTGTATCTTTAATCCTTCCTAAATTACTCTAAACACTTTTTGAGCTGCCTTATGGGATTAATTGTGAATTATATGTATATAAAAAATAATTGTAAAGTCTTATCAGGAAAAGCATGGGAGCAATAATAATGTCAACATGAAGATCACTTATGAATTTATTTTGTTTGTATAATAATAATAATAATACTTTTTACATGATGTTATGGCCAATAAAAAAAAAAGTTGGGTATTAAATAAAGTTTGATAATTTCTAAATACCCTGAAACCAGGGCCTAAAGTAGAAATTAATAATCATCTTATTCTCTCTCTCTCTCTTCACATTTACCAAGTTGATATGAAGTTGCTAGCAAAGCAGAGCAAAGCAAAAGTTATCAAAGATCATCGTGCCCCTCTTTCATCTAATCTCATCAACAGAGATAGAGAGAATAATAAGTGATGCCATCTCAATCTTCCTCCTTTGACCAGTCTAGGTCTAAAATGGACTCACTGTTTGTCTATCATCTCTTCTCTTCTTCAAGTTTTGGACTCACTTCTAAATCATGGATAATAATATCATTCTTGAATTTCAATGCTAGTTTTTGAAAGGTTTTTCATCGAGAGAGAAGATACAGAAATGGGTAGTGGTAAGAACAGATGGAGAATCTCTTTCCATCGATCAACAGCAGCACCGGCCAAAAAGCAGCCACCAATAGAGTTCATTTGCCCAATTTCTGGTTCATTAATGGCCGACCCAGTCATCGTTTCCTCCGGCCAAACATTCGAGCGTAACTGCGTTTCCGTCTGCAAAAACGCTGGTTTCAATCCCCTCCTATCAGACGGTTCCATTCCAGATTTCTCCACCATCATCCCTAACCTCGCCCTCAAATCCACCATTCTCAACTGGTGTCGTGAATCTTACGTAGACCTCCCCAAACCCATCGATCAAATCTCAGCAGAAAAGCTAGTTCTTTCTCTCGTAGCCTCGCAAACCCATAATCTAATCGACCCACCTAAACAAGATGATATAAGAAAGCCCGCCGGGGGGAAATCAACTCACCGACCGAGTCGCCTCTCCACTAGTTCGTCCGAGTCCGTGGCTACAGTCGCATCCGGCCCAATCTCACGGCCATCTTGCTATTCCTCGCAGTCTTCCTCGTCGGAGATCGAAGTCCTAAACGTTAACTCGTCCGACGAGGAAGAATTAATCGTCAGGCTGACTAGTTCCCTGGTCCATGAACAAGAAGACAGTTTAATTTCACTAAGGAAGGTGACAAGAACCAAAGTGGAAACCAGAAGTCGTCTATGCACTTCCCGATTAATGTCAGTCCTCCGATCCTTAATCACATCCAGATACGCCGTGATTCAAGTGAACGCAACCGCAGTTCTGGTAAACCTCTCCCTGGAGAATCAAAACAAGGTAAAGATCGTTCGGTCCGGAATCGTCCCACCGTTGATTTCCATCTTAAAAGGTGGATTCCCTGAGGCGCAGGACCACGCTGCAGGAGCACTGTTCAGCCTAGCGCTCGACGATCAAAACAAGACGGCAATCGGCGTATTAGGAGCATTGCAGCCACTTATGCATGCCCTCCGGTCGGAATCAGAGCGAACTCGGCATGACTCGTCCCTAGCGCTTTACCACCTGACACTGGTTCAAAGTAACAGGTCAAAGCTAGTCAAACTGGGTGCTGTTCAAACCCTAATGGGGATGGTTAAATCGGGACATATGTTGGGTCGAGTCATGTTGATACTGAGTAACTTAGCTGGTTGTGCAGATGGGCGAGCCACGATGCTCGATAGTGGTGCGGTGGAGTGGTTTTTGGGAATGTTGAGACGAAACGAGTTGGAGTTTGAGTCGGGTCGTGAGATTTGTATAGGGACGTTGTATGGTTTGAGCCAGGGTGGGTTGAGGTTTAAGGCGGTGGCGAAGGCGGCGGGGGCGGTGGAGGTTATGGAAGAGGTGGAGAAAACGGCGGCGGGAGGAAGCGGCGAGAAGGTGAAGAGAGTTTTGGATGTATTGAGAGGGAGAGAGGAGGAAGAAGAAGAAGTGGATTGGGAGGAGTTGCTTAATACAGAGTCCGATGAGCCTCGCCGCCGGACGATCTCTTCTTGACGATTGACTCGCCGGAGATTAATACATCGGTTTTTTACAATTAATTCTTCTTCTTATGAGATTAATTGCCTTCTTTTGATTGGCTTGTATTCTTGTTTTTATTTTTTATTTTTATTTTTTACTTTTTGTCTGTAGAGATCGAGTGTTTGATTTTCTGTAATGGATGCTGAAGATGTAGATAAAAAAAATTAATTAGTTTGGTTGGACTGAAATGTAGGTTTAAATAGTTTATTAAATTTTAAACAGTAAGTTTATTGACATTTATATAAATAAATAAAAATATTATGAATAAGGACGGAAAATAAAAAATAAATATTTGTCCTTCAAAACACAAAATTATTTATAATAGAATTATATTTGGACTAAACATCACAATTTTGATATTAGGTTGGTCTATCAAGTAATAGCAATATTCATGACAAGAAGTCTTTATAGGAAAGTAATGGTGTGTTCTTTTATTTTTACTTTAAATATGTTAAAGACATAATACTTATAGCTAAACAAGGCTCTTTCTCGACTCAAATTGTCGGTCTACGGTTTAAGTTTCAATTATCGCTTAAACGCATAACGTCTTTTTTAAATATTACTTTTTAAATATTTGACTTGTTTGAGTGATTTAAACGGTTTTATTAGCGTTGAAACAACAAACCGAATTGTTATAATTGATTTTTGTAAAGAATAAACTGTAATAAATTTGGTTAGGTGAATTTGTGTGATATTTAGTTTAGTTTGAAAGATTTAGGTTAGGTTTGAACATTTTAATTGGTTCTTACTTGCATGTTTTAAAAATATATGCTTAATAAATAAAATAATATTTTTTTAATGGTCCAAAAGTATTTATATTTTTGGTACTTAATTTTATTATATTTAGTAGAGGGATAGTATTATTATATTAATTTAATCTGGTGTTTGGTTAGATTTAAAATAGGTAATAACTCCATACAATTTTGTATATCAAAGAAAATACTAAATATTTATTGTAAGAAAATATTCATACAATAATTATAATTGTATTTTAATTAATTAAAATACTACTGAATAAGAAATAAATAAAAAATAGAGTGAATATTTAAAAATAAATTAATATAAATATAAAGAACAATAACGTTATTTTATTTTATTATATATTTTGATATTACCAACCAAATACAAAATTATAAAATTTATAACTCTATTATACTCCAATTAATACACGATTTAAATATTATTTAATTAATTTTTAAAAATTAAAATTGTCTTTTAACACTTTAATAAAATTATGAAAATAATTTATTTATAAATTATCGAAGTAAGTCAATTTTTTAAATTTGAATAACTAAGTAATAATTTAGTTATGAAACAATTTTTGTATTAAAATATGAAGCAAGATTATATATACGCCAAAATAAAAGATAAAATGGAAAAAAAAGACACATTACGAAAGTTCAACGTATACACATACCCATCTGGGATGGTAAAGGGTGGGGAATGTCATACCCACTCCACTCATATTTTGTTCTTTTTCGGAAATTCCCTCTAAAAAGAATAAATAATCATCTCTTACAAAATTATATAAATAATTTTTTTTAATATTATACATATTTTTATTTATTAAAATTTTATATTATTCTAAACAAATAAACTTAAAATTCATATAAAGTATTTAGAATAAATAAATATATTGTGATGTTATATATTAATTTTGTCTATATCTCTTAATTAAGAAAATCGATTTGGATAAAAAGAAGTCTGACATAAGAGACGGCTAAATATCCTAACGATAAAAAGAAAAGGGTAACTCTATATGGACGACAGAGGCAAGCGTTACTCTAGGTCGTATAGTAACTACGCTTAATCCCGTTAAACCAATGCTGTAGTCCAATTCCTTATTGTCGTGGAACTGGAACTCGACATTGACGGACCTCACTCTAGGGTCGGCTTTGGGGTAAGCCCGGCAAGCCCTCGGGTTAGGGCAACCCACTCCCCAGGGCAGCCCATTTGTTACAAATATTATACTATTTTATTAAATTTATTGTAATTTTAAATATAAATGGATGTAATTTGGTGGTTTAATTTAAAAAATTAGAATTTCTATATGGTTATGGATTCTGCTCACTCTCACCTAGTTGAGTGACTTCCTTGTATACTTAAAAGTAAAAAAAAAATAAAAAATTTGAAACAATTTGGTGCAATTTTAATTTTTTAAGCCCTTTTGTTATGAACTTTACAATATATATATATATATGTAATATTTTTAATTTTTAACTTTAAAACTACATATTTTTTTTTTGTTAGTTATTTTCTTTATAAAATTAGTAACTTTATTAGATTTCTAAATAAAAAATAAAAAAACTGCACCCAAATGATTCCACTGGAAATTTATTGATTAAAATGGGGTGACAAAACAGTTTCAGATTCAATTCCTCTTTAAATTTGTATAAATCTTCACACAACATTAAATGATTCAGATCAATATGGTGAAGTTTACATTAATCATATCATAAATACTGTTTTTGGGGGGAAATATCAAACCTTAAACAGTGAGATTTGAGGAACAAAACAACTATATTTTTTACTACTAATGATATCATATGAATCAGGATGAACGAATCTCAGTAATAATTTGTATAATCATTGAAGAAAGGGATCCAATCTCTTTCGTAAAATCAATTAAATGCATCACACCTGCGTCTAATCTCTCCCTGCCTTCCAATCTTCACCCCATTTTCACTCAACTTCACCATTGCTAAACCAAATGCCTCAAAGAATGCAGTCTGGTTTGCTGAAAAGAGCTGCACAAAAGGCTTCGTCCTCTGATCGGAGAAGAAGGCACGATCAGATGACAGAAGTCCCCACCCCTTTGGAAGATTCTGGAAGTAGGAGTTATCGAAATTGTTGGGTGTCATTATGTCGTTGAATACCGATAGTGTCGGGTTTTTCTGGGAATCGGCACACGCTTTCCTTAAAGCCTCTGCAAACCTAGGATTGTAAGTGGGATCGAATTGTTCCTTCTTTCCACCGTAATTGTATAATCCTGAGCTGAATTCTTTGCAGTGAGAAAACCCAATTGTATGCGCGCCGCTAAGCGCCACCATTTCCTGTTTAACATCAATAGATAGATTCATTGTATAATCTTCTTAAGGTATGTCGACTACCCAGAAAGGGAAATCCAAACCTAACTTTAATAAATGCAGATCCAGAATATGATTGGGGAACGAACGAACGAACGAACCTGGATAGAGAAGCCATTGGAGAAGAAAATGTCAAGTAATTGATTGATTGACATGGTGGGTTTGGGTAATTTTCCGTCGACATTGATGGATTTGGAAGTAAAAGAGTCTTTTCGTCCTAGTTTCAGGTTGTAGTAAGGTCCTCCGACCATTCTGACTAGGTCGCGGGTGGAGACGGCGAGAATGTCTGCGCAGGATACGATTCCGGGGCAGGCGAGTTCGAGGGCGATCTTGGCTCGGACGATGACATCGAAGGCGTCGCCGGGGAGGGAGAGGTTGATGTCGGCATCACGTTCGGCTTTGTTGAAAGGGGTGGATGTGATTAGGACGGATGCGTCGCAACCTTGGACGAAACAGTCGTGGAAGAAGAGGCGGAGAGTGCCGGCGGCGGTGGATGGGGAAATGATTTGTTTGTTTGTGATGGTTTCTTGTATAATCTGGTCGAATCTGGGACAGGATTTGTGGTAGTAGTTTGGTTTGAGCTGAGATTGAACTGGGTTGATGAAGATTAATGAAGATAGAGAGATGATGACAAGAATCAATGGGAAGAATGCCATTGAAGGAAGGATAGATAATGTTCTCTCTCTCTCTCCTCTTCTTCTTCTTCCCAAGTATAGAGATGAAGAAGCAAGTGGAACTCTACAAGTGTTCTCTCTCTTTCACATGGAATAAACAAATTGCATTATTAATATGAAATTTTAGTCTACTTTATTCCATAAAAAAATAATTTATACATGAAAAAAAAAGGCAAATTTCTTTAATGGCCCTTTAATTATTTCTATATTTTTAGCCTTTCATTTATTTTTTTTAAACAAATTACCTAAAATGTCATCAATATATAAATCTTTTATTATTTTTAAATAGTCAAGAAATAACAATTGAGTTGGAATCCAACTTGACATTTTTGCTGAAGAAAAAAAATAATAATAATTAATGTGTTTGAAAATTTTGCAAAGAGGATAAATTCTCCTCAAACATCTTCACCTTTCCTAACGAATCTGTGCGTAAGTTTAATTAATTTTATATTTAGCTTATTTCAAAATTTCGCAACAACTATCGATAATGCTCTAAATAATAATTTTTTTTAATCTATTTAATCATATCTTTCTCATATATATATATATATATATATATATATATATATATATATATATATATATATATATATATATATATATATATATGCAATTGAAGTTAACAGTGAGAAAAAATACTAGTTTTTAATTAAATTAATTTTAATAGTTAATAAATGAAAAAAACTATTATTTTATAATAATTTATATATATTTTAAAATAGTCTATACATTAAATAATAATAATAATTAAAAATAAAAACATTTAAACTTATGTTCAAATCATGACACGCCAATAAAAAATGTAAAACATGAAAAAACAAAAACTAAAAGTTACCAAAAATTTCGCAACAACTATTCAAAATTTCGCAACAACTATCGATAATGCTCTAAATAATAATTTTTTTTAATCTATTTAATCATATCTTTCTCATATATATATATATATATATATGCAATTGAAGTTAACAGTGAGAAAAAATACTAGTTTTTAATTAAATTAATTTTAATAGTTAATAAATGAAAAAAACTATTATTTTATAATAATTTATATATATTTTAAAATAGTCTATACATTAAATAATAATAATAATTAAAAATAAAAACATTTAAACTTATGTTCAAATCATGACACGTGAACAAAAAATGTAAAACATGAAAGAACAAAAACTAAAAGTTACCAAAAATATTCAATATTTTTAAAATAACAATAAGATGGTGATTTGAGGAGTGATGGCACTTCAAATTATTAACCATATATACCATATATGTGTGAGTCAATTATTAAAATTTCTATAATTGCTTTCAAACAAAATAATTAAATAAGATGAATAATATATTTTGAAGTAATTGATATTTTTTAATTCGGAGTAAGTATTGAATCTTAAATTTTGATTTCTCAATTAAAACTCTATTATTACAGGTACCAAAAATTTAGCCAATAACTGCCAGATCTAGCCATCTTAATTAAAAAAATTCAACAGCTGTTAATGAGCTAATATATAATTCTTAAAATAAAAAAGGTTTTAAAGATGTAATCTTATAATATAGTTGTAAAATAAAAATAAAAATAAAAAAAGAGTTGTAAATACCCTTTTAACCCTCTCTTTAGTTAATACCGAAACTGGTTAATTTGGTCACGGTGAGCAGCATGAGTAGCAACCGACCAGTCCCTATTTATAATGTGTTTTTATTAAGAAAATAATAAAAAATGGTATATTATTAATTTATTAATAATATATATATTCTTGAAGCTATGCATCCCATTAATTTGATC
Source organism: Impatiens glandulifera (assembly GCF_907164915.1). Classification (NCBI taxonomy): domain Eukaryota; kingdom Viridiplantae; phylum Streptophyta; class Magnoliopsida; order Ericales; family Balsaminaceae; genus Impatiens; species Impatiens glandulifera. Next base: position 29,008,149 of record NC_061870.1, read on the forward strand.
AGTTGCATGAATAATGTGCACTGAAAATGGAAGTAATTAAACTAATAAATATATAATTTTGAATAACGCGGCCCATCAATCAAGGAACATGTGAAAGTTTCAAACTGCCACCCCGCGTGGAATACTCTCATTACCTTTTTATTTATTTTTTATCTATTTAATTAATAAATAGTAATTAATTATTAGTTGTGAAGCTATATATATATATATATATATATATATATATATATATTAATAAAAATAAATTATTCAAATCTTTGGCAATTGCTGAAATTTTTGTTAATTTGATAATATTTGTGATAAATTAAAAAAAATCCAAGTACAACATAAAAAAGAAAATCAAATTGTGCAGGAAACCTTATAATTCATCATTTTTATTACAATATAATTTTATTTGATTGTATATTTGAGTTGTTCGTACTTGAAATTTTTCATGTTTTATATTAGAAAATTTTAATGGATTCATTTATCCCAGTTTTAATAGTCAAATATTAAATTCAAACTAATTTGAAGAAAATAATATTGTTGAAATAACCACAAAAATCAAACAATCCAAATCCATAAATAAATGGAATAAATATGTAACAACAATTTAGGTAGGCAACGACTCATTGTTGTTTCTAGGAGGATGTGTAATGTAGTATGAGAAGTTTTGCATTGTTATTCTCAATCCTCGTTTCGACCGCGATCTGTAGAAATATTTCGGTCAATCACATGTTCAATTAACGTTTAATAAATATGAGAAGACTTGATGATAGAGAGTTACCTTAAAGTTGATCTTAGTGGAGCGCAAAGGGGTTGACTATTGTTACATATTGGAGATTTCCCCATATGACTTCTACGGGGAAGTTGTGGAATTCTAAAATATAATTTCTAGATAGAGTGTCATATATGAAGGGATCTTGACAGATGATAGATGCATAAAAATGAGTGTTTTATGGTTAATTGTTGCAGAATATGTTACGAAGAAGTGGAGACGACACATCACTTACTATTGAATTCCAAATGAGTGGCTGAGTTTTGGAGCTTATTTAGAATATTATTGACCTTGAGTGAGTGATAATTGAGTCAATCGTCAATTGTTATAATGTTGAATAGAAACGCGAGCTCGGTTGGATTTAGTCAACGTGTCTCTTTCTTGATTATTTTATGTTGGACTATTTGATTCGAAAGGAATCGTATGACGTTTAGTGATCGCAATCGACCAAAGCGTTTACTCTATAACGCTATTATTACGACGATATGGGAGATCTTTTTTGAAATATCGGTGAAAACAGTTGATAAACTCATTAATCATTTTTAGGATCTCCAAACTCATTAACGTAAGATTGTATGTTATATTTTTTCGTATATGAACATTTTTTTTTATGTTTTCATTTTTTCTCTCTCAAATAATTAATTTTGTTATACTTAATTAACTATACTTATATCATATTGTAAATGAATTACCAAAATAAAATAAAAATCATGTACTAAGATAAAATAAAAATAAAAAATTGAATGTAAAAAGGTTCAAGTTGAATTGACTAAATTATAAATCAAAATCTTCCATCAATTATGCAAATGATTAAGCTGCTTTGGATTAATAATTAATTCATGGATCGAATATATTCAGAACCCCGGTCAGTCCGAAATACCCGGCTTACGTTAAGTTCACATGAGATGAGATTAGAGCATCATTCTTCCAATGACTGAACTGATGTGAGGACATGTGTAAATAATAATCAGAATTCAAAAACAATTAAATTGGAAGGAAATCCAGCTCTTTCATTTTTGTCAAATAAACAAAACCTATATTCCATCCAGATACCCACAACAATACTGCATCACGTGCCTTCGATTCAAAGAATGTAAGCTAATAATATCGATTCATATACTAACATTGCTTCAGCCACCCAAGGGTCAGGATTATCGATTAAGCTACTTGGTCCATGCTGGTTTTGGCATTTAGAATCTTTTCATATGATCACTGTTTTGCTTCATTCATTTTCTTTCCAAATTGTTCATTCCTTTGTTTAATTTTAACTGGAGTCTTTGAGTTTTGAAAGCAATGATGATTAGATTGAAAGGAAATGAATTGCTCTTAAATATATAAGACTTGAACTTGAAAGATTAGCCGATAACAATGCAATGAAAGAAAGGATCCTAATCAAGCTACTACATCTTCATCTTCAAAACTGAGGTTCAGAGTCTGCAGCTTAAATCCTTTTCCTTGTATGATTTCAACCAAACTCGAAGCTACACCTGTAGCTTGTAAAGTTGTCTGTTTCTTCAGCTGCAACACAGAGAATAAATGTGTTCTTCAGTCAGTCAGTCAATGATCAAATGGGTTAGTTTATGGTACATATAGTGTCTGTGTCCACTAACTTAGTAAAACATCAACTCTCTCATTTGTTTGTTGATTTTTTCTCTTCATACATGTGGCATTTTCTTAGTCACCACATGTATAAAGAGAAAAAATCAACAAATGAGAGGGATGATGCTTCACTTTTGTGTATAGATGTCACTTCATGAGTGAGATACATGTGGTCAATGGTAACATCGAATTAACCGATCAAATGATTAATATGCTCGAGAGATGATCAGACTCACCTCGATGCTAGCAATTCCTTCCACAACTTTCACTTCCAAATTGCTAATTCCATCTGTCTCCTATACAACAACAAGAACAACAGATCAAAACCCTACCCACCAATCTTGATTCCAATTCCAATTTCAACAACCAACAATGGATAATCAATTGATACAATTTCAAAAAAATCCAACTGAAAGACCTACTTGTAGAGCCCCGGAAATAGCAGGAATCAATGCTTCATTCATCATTCCATCAGCCTACACAATTATGTAACTTATTCAAGAAATAAGAACAAAAACAGAACAGACCCAAAATTAATGCTCATTATCTATAGAAATTAGATGGATAATTTCAACATTCCAAAAGTTTAACTACATTGAAACTACCATCTATAGAAGCATCTGGCATCCCAATTTCAACAGAGGATATAATAAGAAGATGAAGATAAACTACACTTAGTAAGTACCTGAAAGAACATTGTGAGAACGTCGGAAGGCGAGACCGGAACGACAACCGATGCTTCTGCTTCTGCTGCTTCTTCTGGGACTTGGGTTTCTTCGGAAACCGAACAAGGAACAAACTTTCTATCTCTACGGAATTTCTTTTGAACAGAAACAATTGGGTTATCGAGAGCAACACCGCCGCCATGGTTTCGGAGGTGAACTGTAATTTTGGGCGAAGAAGAACAAGATAAGGAAGGGGATATGGATTTGCAAAATAAAGGAGTCGAAAATCCCAAGATTGAAGCCATTTTCTTCTTCTTCTTCTTATCTGAAAAACTTCGAATTTTGAAGGAGAGGATGTAATGGCGATAAACCTTGAATCTCAGCGGCTCCTTTTTCAATAATATATAAATAACCTATTCAACTATTTCATAACATTTATATAAGCCTCCTAAACATTTTTATTTTTATTTTAACCCCACAAGTTTAAAATACTTATAATTGTGTCTCTCTTCTTATTTTATCTTATAAAGGTGAGTCATATCATTCAAAAAGGGCCGACACAATTAACGTGAAACCCTTAATGAAATGTTTTGCATTAATTTATGTGAAAATGACCAGATTCACAATATTTAAACTATTTGTCCACTCACTTCTTCATTTTCCCCTCTAACAAAATTATATCAAAATGTGTGAATATTTTTTTTTTTTTTCTATATCCTAACTGTTTTAAGTCGTTTTAAAATAAAATTGAATTTGTGACATTTGTTTATTAAAATATTGACTATTATCAATTAAATTATTTGTTTTTTAATATCCACTATCGTGACTCCTACTTTTATTTAAGGCATTATAAGTGAAATCGAAGTCGTGACCTTACCTATCTTAGGAATAAGTATTGACATTTTAGTTTTTAATGAAGTTCAATTTAAACTACCACCTCTTTTTATTACATAACTATTTAAGTTGAGGGAATTACGAAAGTTGAGATTACGACACGACGAGAGTGTGATTTTCTAATAATTCTTATAACCTTTCGCTTTCTCTTTAACTCTTGACGCTAAAAGGAAGGAGGCATGCACATGCACTTGCCTATTTTATTATCTTTCTAATACAAATTGTTAACATTATTATTTGATTGAGTAATGTAATCCATTGGGGGACCCTTCTTGGTTTTCTTGGTTTGTGATTGAGATTGATCAAGATGTCATGATGATTAATGTTGGTTTTAAGAAATAATTAAACATAATTATTTATCTTAAACAACCCAAATGGAGCATGTTTTTTTTAGTTCACAGCAAGCAAGCTGTTTCAAATTTTGTGAAACTTCAAAAAAAAATGGAAGAAGAAGCATATTATTTGAAATATTAATTTCCTATCTAATATTTCCCTAAACCCTAGCTTACTATTAATAAGATGATTATTTTGTATTATTTGAATTTTGTTATCTAAGAATAAATAAGGTCCAAAAGTATACAATCAAAGAATCACTATTTTTCTATTACAATTCTCTCTATATATAATATTAAAAATATATATATTCGACAATCTTAATCAAATCCGAAAGACACGCGCCCGCCCAATTAGATTGTTTGTTTCTCACCGATGATGATGATGATCTGATCGTCGTGAATTCAGTTGACCTGTTCTCCGATCAAGTCCAGACCGACAACCAAAAAAGACAGACCTTGAAACAACAAGAAATAGAAATGTAGGCCATGAGCTGATAACAAGCTCCGACCAGCTGCCGTCAGTAAAAGGAAAGCAAGTGCCAATTCCTTTCTGTACAGCCTGTTCTGTTTCTGTTTCTTCTTCTTCTCAACCACAATTGGAACCCTATTCTCTTCTTCTTCCTTCAATTTGTTCAACATTTCTAACCCAGATTCAGAAAGTCTCCTTTGAACCGGAAACTTCTCTTCTTCCCTCTCTGCCAAAGCTAGTAAATCCGATTCCGATGCTCTGCCGGTCTTCTTTGTTACTACCCATTCGTAAGCACTACCCAGCTGGAACAAACCGGATACCATTGCATTGAACTTTGTGACCGACATTGTGTTTTCAAACATTAGGTATGGAATCAAGAATGGGAATGATTTTGGAGTGGGGAGGATATTCAAGAAGGAGAGCAGAACCGGGACGTAGCAAACAACCCAGAGAGGTAATTCGGCCTCTGGTATGAACATGGTTAATGGAAGAATTATGCAGAATAGAGTGAATGAGTAAAAGGGTAGAATCAATTTCCTTAGAAGGAAGAAGAGAAGAATCAGATTTGATTTCTTCCATATTGATATCTGCACAAGATTTGGGCAAGCAAGAAAACCTTTAAAAATGAAATCTTGGAAAGAAAGTAGAAAAAAAAGGTGAGATTTTTAGAGGACAAACCTTGGAAGTTAAGATGGCCGGAAGACACAACCGGAATAGTTGCATCGGACCGGAATGCCAACGATGTTGTTGTTTCTTATAAGCTTCATAAGATTCCGGTAATTCACAGAGGACTCTGACATCATTAAGGAAGATGAATTTCCATCCATGTAGATGGGCTCGAACGGCGATATCCATATCTTCCACCGTAGTTCTTTCAAGCCAGCCGCCGGATTCTTCTAAAGCTTTGATCCTCCAAACTCCGGCAGTCCCGTTGAAGCCAAAGAAATTCAAAAACATCCCATTAACTTGCTGTTCCACTTCAAAGTGAAAGCATAGATTCACATTTTGAAGTCTGGTTAACAAATTCTCATCCTTGTTCACGAAACACCATCGAGCCTGGACCAAACCCACTTCCGGATTTCCCTGAAAATCCAAGATTGTTAGAGATCATTTGAAAAAAAATTCAATCTTTAGACAAAGTGAGATAAAATTGCAGTACCTTAAAATAGGGTATTGTCTGTTTAAGGTAATCTGGGTTGGGTTGGAAATCAGCATCGAATATCGCGACGAATTCATAGTCCTTAACGTAGGCACAGGCCATGGCTGATTTGAGATTACCTGCTTTATAACCGGTTCTAATGAACCGGTGTCGGTAGATTATATTCACCCCTTTTTGCCTCCACATCGAAACTTCATTCTTGATTAAAAGCTGTGTACTTTCATCGTCTGAATCATCCAGGATTTGAATTAAAAGTCGATCTTTTGGCCAATCCAACAGACAAGCAGCCCCAATTGACGTCGCGAATACCTTTTTTTTTCAAAAAAGAGATCAGATTAAGACTAATGTAGCAGAAATTAAGGTTAATTATATAACTATAACTAATTAATTACCTCTTTCTCATTGCACATGGGTATTTGAACAAGGACCATTGGGAAATTAGAATTCTGTTCAATATCATCTCCTTCTGGTTCTATTATCAATTCTGGTTTCATTTTCTTACATTTCATCCAGAAACAGCCGATGCAGAGTATGAAACGATCCAATGATTGGATCATGAAAAGGGCGATGCAGAAATTTGATAGCTTAATAACCAAAGGTGCGACATAATTAAGTCTAAACGAAAGCCAAGCCATATAAGACCATTCAAGAAGACCCTGAACTTCCCATGGATGAATCATAGTCATCAAATGCCATTTTTTGAAATGAGCAATGCCTTCAATGACTAAACCCATTATAGATAAAGCAAGAAACACTCGGAGAAATCTATACAACCTTCCTCTGTTCTTGGGTTCACCTTCGTTCATCTCGATCCTCTTCTTCGCAGTAAAGAGTACATCTCTCGACCCCATTGCTAGCCATGAAATGCAACTCACGACCCTGTACGCTTTCAAGAGTAGTAGCCAAGTGAACTGTTTCGGACTTGAAGCTTTCGACTTGTCAGGAAAAGCCTGTGCCTTTACGTCGGAAATTTCTATCAGTGGCTTCTCGATCGTCACCACAACTGAACTTGGCGCCATTATTGCTCTGTTATTCTCCGGCGACAATCGATTAATCAAGGGATTACGTACCCAGATGAGGAATCTGGAAACAGAGGGAGAAAATTCAAATCGGAGATTGTTCTAGTTCATGAGTAAAGAATGGATTTTTGTCATCCGGCCGAAAAATCAAGATTAAGAGAGAGAGAAGAGAGATGATTTGAAGAGTCAATAAAGAAATAAGCCGATTTATAAGTAGAAATGGGAAGAGAGAGAGAATATTCTTTTGGCGAAAAAAATGACGGTGAGGAAAAGAAAAAAATTATATTTAATTACCTTTTTTTATTATTTATTTATTAATAATATTCCATAATTATATATTTATAACAGACAAAACTACAACCAGTAGTAGACAAACCAAATACAACCGGCCAACCATACGAAAGATAGAGAGTCAAACCCTAAGATATTGACTAATCTTAGCCGTTAATCTATACCGCGTCGTAGACTAACAATGCCCAGCCAAAAACGGTGCATTATGACAGCCTATCATTTGCGTACGCGTAAGAGAGAGAGTGTCTGTCTGTCTGGCTGTAAAACGCCGTGTGCTTTTTGCGCAAATGGCGTTGATTTTAGAGAGAGAGAGAGCTGTAATCCAATTAATAATTATTATGATTAATTAACTTTTATAAAATCAATTAATTACTTTGTGGATTTTAATTAATTACATTTGGAATATTTTTAATTTAATACTAACATTTTCGGAAATTTAGTTGTCATTTCACTGTCATATATTATTATTAATTAATTAATTAACCCAAATATAGAATAAAAATGATTTGACAAAATAGTTAAAATATAATGGAATAATTAATCTGTATCAATCTTGAATATTTTTTTTCTATAATAATAATATAATGGTATTTAGTTTTGAGAGGTCAAATGATTTAAAATTAAACAGCTGGATTAGTGACATCTATTGCAAGACTTCTCTGCACTCGTTTTCTTCCAAATGGCATAAGATTTCATATTAAAATGTTTTCTCAAAGAAATAAATATTAAATTATTTTTATTAAACTTTTGATTTGATTAAAATTGGTATTTATTATAAAAATTAAATTAAAGATCAGAATTTGGATTTTGTTTTAAAAGTGGTATTCTAATATAATTATAATTACTTTTTAAAATAATAAATAATAATAAATGATTAAAGTTTTTTGATTGAATGGTTACTTCAAAAAAATTGACAACCTTTTAGATCACGTTTGCAGATTTCTTTTTATAATATTCAATGACAAATATATATATATATTTTTAAAAAAACAAAATTTGCTCTGTCAAGAAGACTTTATTTATTTATTTATTAAAACCATATATATATATATATATGAACGGATGTGAAATGACCATCATTCATGCAAAACTAGAACGGCGGTTGAGATGGTTTTCATTTTTTTCAATATTAATAATAATTATTTGAGACGATTTTAAACTTCTCTTAGACTATTCACGGTGTCTAATGATGAATTTGGGAGTGTTGACTTAGTCTAATTGATTTTTAAAATAAGTTTGATACTAAATACAAATATAATATAATATGACATTTAAATTAATTATATATATTTTTATGAACATATTATGATATTACAAAAAAATATATTTTATAAAGTAATAAATTACAATTATATATTTTTATAAATTATAGTTTTTATTATCTAGATGAAAAAGTTAAGAAATATTATAATTATATATTATATATATATATATATATAATTTTTAAAATATTATAATTATGTATGCAATATTTATTATAATTATATATATTTTTATAATTTGAATTAAAAAATATTGTATCTATAACACAATATTAACTTAATAAAATAGTTTAAATAGTTAGAATCGTACCTAAAAAATTAAGAGATTAACTAAATTGAAGTGAAAGTCAAACCCTCTAAATATTCACATTAGTTTCATAAATTAAAAAAAAAAAATCACATTTGGATTAACCTTTTTTTATCTTTCATTTTAAAAAGATTTATACGGCTCTTACACATGTTTGATATATAATCTCAATAGTTTTCATATCTCTATGTTACTTAGGATGCAATGTATCTAAATAAAAAATATTGAATAGTAATAATAATAATACAAATGAATAATAAATTTAAAATAAGTTAGTAATTATTGAGTTATTGAAAATAAATGTTGAATGTTTATAATTGTTTGGCCATTAATCAATCAACCAACGTGTCTGATATTATTACAGTATTTCTTACTTGGTATCATTAAGAGGACAAATAATGGAGTATTAAATAATCTTAGTATTGATAATAGATTTTTAGCAAAGTTATTTTATTATTTAACTCAGATAGATATAGTAATTGATTGGAGTGGTTTATATTTTTTTAAGGGAATAAATATGCAATGTTGCTTGTAAATAAAAATAACTTAACAGTCACACTTTTATAATTTGTAATGATAATGAACTTCCATTTCACCATTTCACAATAGCAAGTGGATAAGAGTGAATATATATCAAATATTAGAGACTACAATATATTTAACCAAGGTTAAATCATTAGCATTAGGAATAGTAAATTTACATTTGCTTAAATTTGATTGAATTTTAATTCCAATTTCAATTTTTACTTTAAAATTAAAATGGTAAACCAAAATTGAATTTAGCCCCATTCCAATTTATGATTATAAAAAAAACACATTTAAGAGAATTTAACAAAATAAAATATCTTTACAAGAGAACATCACAGTCATGATCCCATCTCACAACAATGACAAAAATGAAGGAATATTGTACAAGGGTAAGAATTGACCCTAAAAAATAAAAGATTATTTTTGTATTAGTATTAAAAAATACTTAAAAATTACCCATTTCAAAACATGAATAATAATCCTCACCTAGAAGACATTGTTTTCACTGTTAAACAATGTGCACTTTATGCATGATTATATAATTATCATATCTAACTTAACATATCTTTTAAAGATTTATGTAAAGTATTTGAAAATAATGAAGTAACCAAGAATCATTTGAGAGAAACACAATTTGACACTAACACCTTATCTAATACAGAAAACATAAAAAGTAATAAAGTAATAATTTTATTTACCTTCTGGACCTCCTCCTCCTCTTCAATTATTGCTAATTCTTTAAGCAAGTTAAAATAATAATCTATATTTGTGAGTCCCAGCTTATCTAATTCCTTCAGAATCAACCAGTTCCAAGACATAGTTGTTGTCCACATCACCAACACTAGAGAACTCCATAGATCTGTCACATGTCATCCCATCCCATGGTTAACTCCACACACATCTCTTTTATCCTTACTCCCAGACATATCATCATTATATGCCTCAATATTGTCATCATCATCTACAAGTATTTCAGATTAGATAAAAAAAAAAAAAAAAACTACTTAAAACAGGACCATCTAGCTAGCTAGTACTTCATTTTGAACCTTATCTACTAAATACACAAACAACAGCATCTAGCTAATCCCAAGAGGTCCCCTTTTTTATTATCACAACAAAGGCCCATGCTGTGTCTTGAAAAGACTGATTTAAGTAATTAATTAGGAGATAAATCAATAATATTTGAAAAGATTAAGAAAATAGATTAAGGAACAAGTAAATATTGTTCAAGCAATAATAATAATATAACACAACACAACAGTTTTATTTTGGGCTTGTGTATAACGCACGAGTGTACTGTCTCTAGCTAGTCTAGACAGTAGACAGTTGTAGTTAATAAACTTCATATAGATTTATTAATTAATTAATGAAATCACAACTAAAAATTTATTATGAACCAGGCCAGCCAGCAGTGACCATGTCAAATGCTCATAATAATAATACTAATTAATCCATCTGTTGTTGGCAGCAAATCCAGATTCAGATCTGATTCAAGGAAGCATCGATCCAATAATGAATATCACGACGTAAACCTTAAATAAAAACTATTATTAGTGATAAATTATTGGGTTAGTTTTAATTAATTGATGATCTGATCATGCCATGAAATAATTGTTTAATGTATACTTACTTAAATTATAAGATCTTCCAACCAATTGGGGTCTAACTGTTCTTCCCAGGTGAAAATTAATTACTCTCTCTAATTCATAACTCATTTAATATATCACACTAATCATGAACTTAAAACTGAACAATATCTCAAAATTAAGGAGAGTTTTCAGGTATATATGATGGATCAAAAAGATTCATATTGATCGATCCCATTTCTTTTGAGACAAAAAGAGAGCATCCCCCAATAATAGAAGGAGGAGTTATAGTGATCTAACAGTTGGGAGATGAAAACAAAATTGATAAAATTATAAAATAAGAAGGATGAATTAAGCTATAGGTGGTGGTGGTGGGGATGGGAAATGCACCCCAGCCACCAAACATAGACACTTGCAATTAGCTGCATATAAAAAAAAATATACCATCTTCATTTTACGGTTAACTAGGTCATGAAGAACGTTATTTTGTCTAAGACCACGTGAACCCACTGCCCTACTACTATTTAAGTCCCCCATGTGATCGATCGGCTACTCTGGCCATGGCTACCAGCTGTCCCCACACCACCTCTTATAACTATTTACTACTCACTCTCTCTTTCCCTCTCTCTTCTGATTGTCATTCCTTACCTAACTATATTATATTATATCATATCCCCCACAAACCATATATCCTTATCTTAATGCATGCAGTAATTCTCTCTCTCTCTCTTTTCAATTTACTGCCATGCATGCAAAATTATCCATTTTTTACTCATATCATCATGTGATCAGGTCTTAATTTGCTGCTACCTAGTAACATGTGATCAACTGTCTACCTACAGACATCAAATCATGCAAGCTTTCATCCAGATGTTTTAATTATTTAATTAATTCACTCATTAATTAAGCTCTCTACAAATCAATCAACATTTAATTCATTAGACAGCTAGCTAGCTTAGCTTAGTTTAGCTTAGTTCTAATTGTAACCAACCATGGTTGGCTAGCTTGCAATGGACCACACTTGTGTACTAGATAGATAGATAGAGTCATCAGAAAATACACAACATATACACCTACCAAGAGGAGGACCCCATCAACATGAATTTGAATGATATACTCACTAGCTATAGCTAAAGATAAGTCATATACTTAATTACTCATATATGGGGTCAGTATTAATTAATTAGTATCCATGTAACTCTCTCATATTTATTCTAGTTATATATATATATATATATATAGAATGGCTGTCGCGGATATATATAGTTATTTAATTAACTTATGACCCAAAAGCATAATTATGCATGCCATTCAATACTACTTCTCTCTGTTACCTGCTTCATCAGTATCCTCCCTCATGGTAAACAAGCTAGTCCATTAGATCAAAGACAGTGACAGGCCTAGCTAGGTTTTCAGTTTTCTTTCAACTTATTATTATTATTATTAATGCCAACAGAGATCGATGGTGGTTAATTTGAGATCATCAATCTTCTATTACTAACTAATACTAGTACTACTACTACTGTATGGAGATTCTATTTCCTGTGTCCAAAAGCAGCCCCATTTGCAGTTGGTGGAATGTCAAAATCCAAAATCAGTTTGCCCTTTCTAATCAATCTGGCTGCCACCCTACTTGCATGAGTGCAAGTAGAATGAATACAAATAGTCTTTTGACAATTTTGGGTCAGGCGTTGGAATTTTTTCACTAGAATAAGATAAATCAAAATCGGTTCCCAGCTAATGATTCTGTCCTTCCCAACAAATAATAATAATTGCTTCAAAAGTGTTGTCCATTCTTATTTTTCTGAATACGATCATGCACTGAGTTCTTCAGCATCTAAATAAGACGAGATTTATATATATATATCATTAGAAACATAAAGTTGTAATAATGGAATCTAATATAATAGTGGATATTAGAAGGTGGCCTTATCCATGTCAATGCTTAATCAGACTTGTGCCTTGAAGTTGTCTTTAAGGACAAGAACAAAAAAAGGAGAAATCAAATTCCAAAAAGGAAGGAGCAGAAAATAATTGATTCTGAGATAAATTATGACATCCGAATGCATGACTAAACAAGTCATGACTTGCACTTATTTGATTTATCTGCAACCATGGACCATGCAGTTTTAGCGTTAGGTATAGACCTATGCTTATGAATTCATTTACAATTTTTTGAAAAAGTAAATATATAATAGTAGATATTCCTAGAGAAGTTGAAAGCAGAGGAAGTAAAAATAGAATGTGGGAATAAGCTAAAAATATATATAGTGTATTTTGTTTAAATAAGCAAAAAAGTTTCATAATAAAGTCTCAAAGGGATTCATTATTGCCACTGGAACTAGCCATCGTACAACATATATACCACCAGGCACCAAGGACATAGAACACAAGTCCTTTCCTAATTCACTTTTCACATGTAAAATCTAGCTATAAAATCCGTCAGATTTGTTGGTGTAGTTACTTTTCTTCTTTTCTTTTTGTTTTTTAAATAAAAATTTCATTAAAATCATATTAAACATGAAATTTGACATTGAACTGGACGAAAAACTAATTTGACCAAAGAGTCATAGCATGTGGCCATGAATACAAGAGAGCAAAATGAAGCAAAACAATCAACACTTCGTCGAGAAATAAAATAAAGAACTTCATAATGTATCAACTCCTAAGACGTACACCACCAAATTGTTTCCTCATACCGCAGTATGGCGGATACCCCTCTCTGAAATCAAACAAACTCCATCAGTCCCATTGTATATAGTGCATCTCTTAGGCACATTGAACATTTTTTTCGTCTTCTTTTTCCCTCAACTTGCATCATAGATAATCCCAAAAGAAAGACAATGTCACTCTCCCTCGAGTTTCATTTTTTTCCTTCTTCTTTTTGGTTTACAGATCTATGTTTCATTTCTTCTTGGCATTCATGGCATCTTCAATGCCCTTAGCAATTTCTCCCACATTCTCCAGATCCTCTAAATTGCAAGCCAAAACCATGCTTTGAAATGAAACAAAGTTACCTTCTAAAGATGTCTTAGTCTACCTCTAAACACTCACCATCTTCATCATCATGTTGCCGCAAACCATTCCGGTCTCTTATGCAGACTACACTAGGTGAATAAGGATGGGCATACTCGAATTCATTTAACTAGTTACCTTTGTATTGCTTATAAATTGTACTATCCTTGTATAAGTTTATCATCTAAAATATATGAAAATGTTCTTCTCTACAAAATTCTACATTAAAAAAGGAAAGACAACTAGATATCGTCAGATAAGCTATGTGGAAACTCATAGATCAGTAGTGGAGTATAATAATGCATGTCTTCAAGGTCATGGATTCGAGTTTTCACATCCGGACCTTTTTAAAAAATAATAATAATAAGCTTATTAAGTCAACACATTAGTGAACAAGTATTATTCCTGCATCTTTTGACATGAGAAGTCAGAAGTTTTTTACAACTCAAATTGTACCAAATGAAAGTTGTTACAGGGGCATCTTTACTTACACTACTTAGGTTAGCTACCAACACTTAAAGGGGTGCCATATATATATGTCGCTAGGGGTCCCTAGCTGTTCTTTCTTATTAGGCATCAGAACGTGAGGGTGGAGGCGGAAGGAGCCAGCTTAAGGAACCAACTAAGGTCCTTCCATCTAATCTCTGGGATGAGTACTCAACTACTATACTCCAGAATTCCCTAACTAGCCAGCCATTAGAGATAATCCACACACAAACCTGGTTAAAATTTTCAGTTCCTTCCAGCCAAATGTGTAATATAAGATAAAAGGTCTCTTTGCCTGAGATGCAGCAAGCCATTGGATTGCAACCTTAATATTTTTTTAATACTAGAAGTAAAAGGAAAAATTTTGTCCTCTTGACACAGTCTGTGATCCCGATGATATTTGAATCCATCTTGAAAACCGCAAAACACTTTATTCACCTCCCAGAGAAGGTATCTCAGGCTAAATTCTCATTCCAGGGCCAAATAAAGCATCAATTGCAATTATTCTTGATTCATGTCTTCCCATCACATCCAGATCCCTTTTGTCCACATAGTCACAAGAAATGCGGAATGTGGAGGCATGCCCAATATAATTTGAACATCTTTCAGCACCAACTTCTATAGCTTCATTGTCAGCCATGAGAAGCACAAAAAACATCCCAATAATCAATTCTGGGTTGATCATGAAACGGATCTCTTCCTGCACACAATTCCCTAGTAGAGCACCGCCTCTAAGGTACTTGTTAGTAAAATCAACTTCCAAAGCTTCACGAGGTTAATCTTCTACGAAACCTAAAAGGTAAGCCTCAAGTTTGGAAAGGGGTAACTGTGAGTTGATCCAATCATCAACTTTCGGATAACAAACACCAGGACTGGATTCCAGAGGAAGAACTTTACATTCAAATGACACCATGCCCTTAGGCATAGAGGAACATTTCCTCACAAAATAGTTCTTGATGCATCTTACTTGTGCTCTTGGCTGAGGAATACTATCCCTGGCTTCTGTGTTCCTAACTAACGAAGACTCTTTCTCCAGTATATGTGGAAAGGAAATCACTATTCTCTTATTCATGTTTGCTTCTTTCTCAATATGATCCTAGTTTAGGTTTATCTATTCTGTCATCATCACTAGGTCATCTATTATAAGAGATAATCCAAGAGAACAATAAATAAGATGAAAGAAAAGAGAGTACAATAAATAAGATGGAAGAAAAGAAAGTACGGAGTTAGCATCTACATTAAATCTTCTATATCTCCAATGAACACAACATACCATGCGTAGGTTGCTTGCATTGTATGAAATTACAACTAGACATATAACAAGGAGAATCAAAGGAACAAGTAGAACCACAGCAATTGGATAAGGAACATAATTACCTTATCAAGATCAACGGTCGCCAAGAAAGATCCCGATGAAGAGGGAGGTGCTGCTGGTGCTGGAGAAGCTCAAAGAAAATGCACTAAATTAATTATATTATCATTTTTAATTAAAATACAATAGTGTTAAATATGCCTTCCTTTTCTTCTACAGAATATATCTTACACATTTCCTTCGTCCACTTAAGAGAAAAAAAAATACTAGCAAACAAGTCTACAAATGTTAAGCTGAAAAATAAACAAATAAAAGAAACTAAAATGACAACAAAATACAAGCAACATTGGCCAAACATCCTCTTAATAACCATAGGAATAACCCATATACCTAGACCTAACATGACCATTGTCTTGCCGAGGATCTCTAGCATAGTCAACTGCCTTGATCACCATGGCTCCACGTCGTCCATCCTGCTCTTGAACCGCGCCAAACACTACCTCATTGCTCTCGCAGCTTTGTTCGTAATAGGTTTGGGGACCCGATGAGTAATGACGTTGATGATATTGTTGTTGTTGTTGATGGTTGTTAAAACTGCCACCCCACCCTCGTTGCTGCTGTTGTTGTTCGATGGGGCGGCCTTGCTTAAACTGGTGGGTAGTCCTCTCCATCTCCTTAGCAGCAAAGGGGTACGCTCTTTTCGTCGTGAGATTTCTCTTCTCCAATGATGGTGGCTCGTCCTCATCCGGGATAACGAATGTTTCTTGCATGGGCCATGCGTTTGGATGGCGGTTTGGTTGTTGGTAGTGCTGATGATGATTAATTGGCTTCTTTCTAGACCTTGAGAATAATCCTGCAAAGATCTCCCCCATGGATGAACCTGCATTCATCACAAGCCTGCCCAATGAACCGAACAAACCTTCTTCCTGTTTATCGTACTCATCCTCGTTTGGAATTAGAGGTGGCCTCACAGATTTTATTGGCCTTTGATAAGAAGGATTTGTTACCACCGGTGCACCAATGCTAGCATACGGATTAATATCGGAAACCTACATATAGATGGATAGTTTGAATCTTAGAACAGAAAGACAAACTAACAAACAAATGAAATAAAGAACTTACATTTGAGGATGAAAACATAGCTGCAACTCTACGTTGCAGCAAGGCTAGCATGTAACCGAAGAATCCTGCAGCTGCGAGAACCGCGATTCCTGCAGAAATACAAAATGGCTCGTCAAGTCTTATCATATGCAATTCCGGAAA
Organism: Impatiens glandulifera; assembly: GCF_907164915.1. Classification (NCBI taxonomy): domain Eukaryota; kingdom Viridiplantae; phylum Streptophyta; class Magnoliopsida; order Ericales; family Balsaminaceae; genus Impatiens; species Impatiens glandulifera. Next base: position 29,025,096 of record NC_061870.1, read on the forward strand.
AGATTGTTTACCTAAGTGGAGATTGTTGTCATAATGGGCAGGGGAACATTCATCTTCATGAAGTTGGATCTGTCGGATTGCTTGGTTTCCTCTGTCTATAACCAAAAGAGAGCAGCTACTTCCAACATAAACCAAGTCGAAATCCTCGGAGAACTTTGCCTCCTCACTCGGACCATCAACATGGCCTCCTCTTCCCCATATCCCGCCTGCAATAGTCACCACGCCTACATAAACAAGACACAAGAATCAGAACCAAAAACATAACTGACACTTTTATTAAAACTAGCAGTACATACTACATACTACATTAACAAATGTTTCTGAAACACATGAACAAGAAACTAATCCTTCTAGTTACATTTTGAACTCACACTAGTTCTTCATTTTATAATCACCTGAGTCGCTGATTTTCCTGATTGCCATGTTCAAGGTGTCGGCAATATAAACATTTCCTCTGTCATCCACAGTAAATCCTTTAGGATGATTCATCCTAGCTTCTCTCGGTTTCCCATCGACATGCCCTGAGTAACCTTCGGGCGATCCAGCAACTAGTTTAGGCCGGCTATCTGCACATTATGCCAATATTATTACTGTGAAAGAAAATATTATTGCTGTCCTGTACTCCTGTTAGGTGAAAGTGCAAAGCAAGAAACAAAGCTTTTGACACTTGAGAATATGCTAAAGTGAAACCTCCCATGTTTAAGAAACAAGTGAAGAGAAAGGGCTTCCATTGCAAGCAAAGTGCTCAGTTCACATACTTCCAAGAAGATGGAATCAACTTTACACAAAATCAAGAAAAAGGCAACCATTTTATTTGTTTGTTTTTTCAATTACATCTCTCAAGTGTAGCTAGTTAGGTAAGGCATTCGTTACTTTTTTTGGTACTAATTCACTTTGGTTTGGTGGGTTTCTGGATTCATTTCTGAATCTGGAATTACTGTGGCATACACAGAAGATGATCAATCGAGAATATGAAACAGAGAGAAGAGCTTACAGAGAGATAATGGAGTTGAGATCTTGTAAACGTTGCTGTTCTCAGAATCCAAAACTAGAAGGTCTCCAGATGGAGATACTTTAACCGAATGTGGTTCAATTCCAAGTTTACTTCCATCAAACACAGTCTCAACAGAATACCCACTTTCGAATTTCATCATCGATCGACTCGAACTTGAAGAAAAACCTAGACCTTCAACAAAAATACCCAATTTGTTCAACAAAGAGAATGTGAAACGTCATCATCATAGATTAACACGAACATGAATCATGATTGATGATCCTAAACAAAATAAAATACACCGATATCCATGCAGTACCTTGTTTCGTAGTCGATGATTTCAGCGACCAAAGCCATTTAACAAACGTAGAGACCACATTTGAAACGATCCCACCTACAATTTCTGCAAATATGGGTGAAATGTTAAAAATGTAGCGTCGGAATGAAAGAGAGATGGGATTTATCAGATTAAACTCACTTGCAGGAGGCGTACTGGCTGAAGTTGAAGAAAACCCAGAAGCTAAAACAGCAAGAATGAGAAGTACAAGGATCAAATGTCTTCCCATAGTTCAGTTCTTACTTCATCTGGGTAGTTGAACTTTTGGGATGTGTGTTTAGAACAGTGACCCTTTTTTGAGCTAGTTAGTACTTGAGAGCTTGAACCTTGACGATGGAGAAGAGAGAGACCAGACCGTCTTTTATAATTTATTGAAACATTATAAAGATATGTTAACTGTAGTTATCCTCCTGGTTCATTGGTCGGTTAGTATAAAAGTAATCTGCAATTCTTGTTTAAGAGGATGAACAGTCAAACACATATGAGGAGGAATGGGAAGCTTTGTTAAAGAAAAAGTAAAGCCAAATTAAAGAAGGAGAGGAAGGATCAGATGCTGTTTTTCTTTCTTTTTTTTATTACAAATCTCTAATTAAGGGTGGATTAAAATTTTGTTCTTTTCTTATAATCTCTTGTTTTATAGAGGTCATTTAAGATGGTTATTTTCGTCACTTCTACATCTTATCGGCAAAACAGGGTTTATACACTGATTCACGCTATCTTCTATTTTCTGAAGTTTTGGGTTCGAGTCCGTTTTATAAGTCTGATTCAATTAGTTGAATAGATTTACGGATTTATATACTTAACCTGTGAACGCATTCCAAACAAAACGGAACAACCGTTATAATATATAATAATATATATATATATATAATTGTTTTCATGTAATTTATTAACCATCACTCTTTCATTAATCATCAAATCACCTGAATTATGAAAAATTATTAATTTTTACAAGAAATGTCTATTCAAGTATAACAATAACATAAACTAAATGCTATAAAAAAAATTGCTAAAATAAATTCTTCATAACTTTGGGTCAGTTTTCATATTATTTTTTCATTTAACATTGTCAGTTAAATTTATTTTTAATTGTTTTAATTTTCATATTTTAACTATTTTTTATTTTATTTAATAATATAATTACTTTTATTTTGTTAAGCAATATTATTCATTATTAAAAACTAGATGTCTTATCATATAAATATATATGAAATAAACATTATTTTAAATGAAAATAAATATAACATTATAAATTAAGTCACTTTAAGGACTATGTAGCGAAAACCCGACTAAATTTTAACACGTTTCTTTGAAACTTTGTCTATATGTAGCAAAAAGTAGTCAAAGGATATGTCATCAAAATTATATAAGGTATTTAACCTTTATTTCATATTAATGTATTCAATCCAATTATATAACTCATCAAAAATATTATAGAAATCAACCACAACAAGCTTTATTTTAAAATATTTAATAAATTAATTAAATAATGTTCTATTTGGAGATATTTTTTTAGTTCTTTCTAGATAGTTATGATAAAGTTGTGTACTTTAAAGTTTTAATGAGTGATTAATCATTTTTTTAATAACAAAAAATAGATTAATAATAGTATTATTTTTTTAAAAATGTAAAGTTAAAGAGAGGTTTTCATGTAATCAAATTTAAAAAACATAAGAACTTAAACATTAATTTTATGTTTCACGCTAAAGAGCTTGCTTGATTTTGGTTTGGTGATATTTTGTCTAAAATAAATTGTTTAATAAAAAATAAGTTATTTGGATTTTTAATTACTTTAATTATGAAAATATTATTTATTATATAAATTAAAATTTAATAAAAATAAAAGGGGCACTATTTTTCTTTAGTTAGGTATTTGAGTTGATTAAAAAAGTGATTTTTTTTTTTTCAACTGTTTTCCCCTATAACCTACCTACATGACCTATTGGATAATGTGGTTTTAAAAAAAACTGTTCTATAAAATTATATATGAAATATATAGTTCATCAATTTAAAACACAAATCAAAGCAAGCCTTCAAAGTATTATTGTAAGTATAATTGTTTAAGGATATGATATCATAAAGATTAATTTCTTAATTTCACAAGTAATATGATATCATACTTAACCGAAACTAGGATGAAATATTTTCAACCTCATGAAGAAGACGATTCAGTGCATTCCATGAAGATCCACCTTCCTCCATAGCCATTCTTGCTGCTTCACCAAGCTCACTAACCTTCTTCCTCACCTCCTTCCCTTTCTCCCCTTCCATCATCTCTCTCACCATCTTCTCCAACCCTTTCGAATTCACAAACCCCCTAACCGATCCATTCACAGTCTCCACCCTCAGCCCAATCTTACTTTCCTCCACCACCATTCTAGCATTCAAATGCTGGTCTGAAAACATCGGCCACGCCAATATCGGCACCTTTGCACATACACTCTCGATTATAGAATTCCAACCACAATGACTCAAGAATCCCTTCACACTTTCATGACCCAGAATCGCCTTTTGATCAACCCATCCCTTCTTTACAATTCCCCTATCTTTCACCCTTTCTTCAAACCCACCCAAATCTCCTTCCTGCCCTTTCCTCCACTACATGAACAGAGTTCAAAAAAAAGTTAATCTTTTAAAAACCCAGTAAAAAAGGTATTATCTTTATAGATTAACTCACCACCCATATGAAATTAACACCGGATTGCTCCAGACCCAATGCAATTTCCGTTAGTTGTTCAGTAGATATATCGGTTTGCGATCCAAACGCTACGTAAAGAATTGATCTTCCTTCAGCTAGCTTCTGGTCTAACCAATCCAGGTAATCATGATCAGACCGGCGGCTGCTTGGCTCCGCCAAGCAAAGGGGGCCAACGCACCAAGCCTTTGGAATTATTTGGTCACGGTTCATGTAATTTACGAAAGCTGGTTCAAGCTCGTAAAAGCTGTTCATGATCGAGCCGAAGCTAGCTGAGGTAGAGGAAATTTGCTCGTTGATGAATTCTAATAATGGCTCATTCGGCTGGCGTTGGTTGAATGGCTGATCGAAATCGTTTCTAGTCAGCTTGATCCATGGGAAGCTTGTCAAAGTGATGGGTTCATCGTCGTTGTCGGTTTCTGGTCCTGTCAGGACTAGAAGCCGGTTTGCCATTACGTCCTCTGTTATGGACATGGTGTAGTTGCTCATGCCAAAGGAGACTAAACGGGGAATGCCGAATTTGGCTGCGGAATCGAGAGTCCAACCGAGGAAACCGTCTGAGATTATGCAGCTAACGTGAGGAAGAGATTCAAGGGCGGATTCGAAATCAGGGCGGAGGAGTTTTGTTGATTTGGCAAATGTGAGGAAGAGAGACGGGGAGGGGAGTTGATCGGTGCTCTCGACTCCGGGAGGTATTTCGGGGATGTTATTAGGGAAAGGAAGGACGAGGATAGAGGCGGCGCCGGCGCCGGCGCCGGCAAGATATTCTGCGATGAAAGGCCGGTTAGCTGGTGTGGTGATGAAGGTGATGGTGACATGGCGATGAATTAGGAGTCTAGCTAAGTGAAGGAGAGGAATGGTGTGGCCTTTGGCCATGAAAGGGAAGAGGACTATGTGATGATGATGATGACTAGTCATTTTTAGGTGTGCTAAGTCTTTACTCTTAGTACTTAAAAACTCTGTCTTTATAACCAAAAACAAACAACCAATTTGTACTTTTTTAGTAAATACAAAGTTTCATTAAGATTCACACAATATTACAGCAATTTGGTGGTCGGTTAAACAAGATAATGTGAGTATTTAGAGCTTGTTTGATCTTAGTTTTTCATTTTTTTAGATTTTTACTTAAATAATAACCTTTCATTCATTTAATTACTTTTTTTTATATTTTTTATGTAATTATTTAAAATTAATTTATACATAAGAGAAAACAAATTAATTGAAGGATATTTTGGCCAATCAACTACAAAAAAAGTCTATTTTTTAAAAAATTTATCTATCAGACTATTTTTTTTTTTAATATGATAAAACCATAAAAAATCATTCTTCAAACAAGCTCTTAGTGTTAATATTAATTTTTTTTTATTGATGATCCCAAATTCCCAATTTGCATATCTTATGAGTCATATAAACATGATCAAAAAAATACGCGTCCCCAAAAAATTATTAAAAGGATTTGTTTATAAATAAATTTGGATTGAGGTCAAATATGTTAATTGACTTTGATATTTTTTACTTTTTTTAATATAATGATTATATATATTTTTTACTTTTTTAATTTAATGATAATATATATTTTTTAAAATAAAAATGATTTTAATATTTAATTAATAAATTGTGATAAGATAAAATATAAGACTTTTCCAAAAATTTTCTCAAAATTTTTTTCCAAATTTTTCGAAAAATTCTCCTAAGTCAGTTTCAAAAATCCGGTCAAAGAAAGAACCGGCCTACGTTTGCAAACCTACATGATTTTGATAATTTTAAATAAAATAATCAAAAAGGGAGAAATTGTTAGATAAAATTAGACCAGTTCACATAAACCTAACTTAAATAAATATTCCATGCAGGAACAAGGAACCGGACCGGACAAACAAAAGAACCGGCTAAAGAAAGCTAGCCGGTCAAGTCACTAAACCGACCAGGAACACTTGGAACATGACCGCACAAAGAAAGGATCGGCCAAAGCTTAAAACCGGAAACATCAGACAGCCGATCAGCCACAAGGCAGAGGAATAACCGGAAGAAGTCCGGTTATATCACTCACACCGGAAGCCATCCGGTTAAGTTCAATGACCGACCAGCACAAGAAGACAATTCAGGTATCTGTTGAGAATGATACCAAAGGAACAGACTGAACACTTCCATATCCATACAAGTCTGAGGAAAGCCTGCAGGTTGCAGAAGACAGTCCTACAGGATCTTTCCACTTCGGGATAAGTCAGAAAGGAGATCTTCCAAGTACAGACAACTGTCTAACAGACAATGACCACATTGAGTAAAAGACAAACCTAGCAGGTTTGTCTTACACACCGGAAGAACAGACCGCCAGGTCTGAGATTGACCGTCAGGTCTGAAAAGACGACCGCAGGGTCTGAAACACTGAATCACTGAATCACTGAACCTCTGCTTAGCCAATCAGATTCAAGGAAGTGAAATATGACCGTTGGTATATTTCACCTATAAAAGGTGCAGTTGAAGAAGAGTAAATGTGGGACACAAAGAGATACAGTGGGACAAGTGAGAAATTCTAAGAGCATTTAATTTACAAGCGAAAACAGTGTGCTCTATCTCTAGAGAAAGCCTGAGTGCTAGTGTGTGTATTTTACAATTCCGGTGTAAATTGTAAGAGTGTTATCGAGCAGGAAATAAGTCTCGATCGGATTGTACTTGTATTCCTTAGTGAATATCCTTCTCGCGGTTTCGAGAGGAAGGGGTGACGTAGGAGTTTTATCTCCGAACATCCATAAAATCGGTTTTGTCATTTACTTTCTGCCGATTCCATTATCTAACCGACCCGTACCGCTATAACCGACTTAACTCTATTCAAGCCGAATCACCAGGTTACCGAAACCGACCCATCAATTTTTCAAACCCTCATCATCCGAAACCGGTTCTGCCTATCATACAAGTGTGTCGCTTCAACTTGAAAGCAAACCTCTTCCGCGCTTGAACCTAGTTCAAGGGTTTGTGACAGGTTGTGTAGTATTGAAACCCAGGTGTTAATCTCTAACCGGATTAACCACCACCATTCGAGTGAGAACCGCTAACCGGTTCAACCCCGGTCCTCCAGCGGCTATCTAGATCCTAACAAATTGGATGATTTAATTAATGAAAGAATATTTAATTATAATTGAATTAAAAAAAATTAATAAATAAAACCTAAAAAGATAATATATATTTTTAAAATAAAATTTATTTTAATATTTATTTAATAAATTGAATGATGTAATGAATGAAAAAGTAAATGAAGTAATGTTTAATTATAACTGAATTAAAAAAAAAGGAATGATAGGGAGTAAGACTTTATGGGAGCAACTCGAATAGGGAACGTGACATCGCTATTATACAAAAGAGACCTTATCCCTTTTGTATAACAACTGGGTCTCTTTTATATAACAACGAGATAACTTTCGTACAACTCGTATAACAGTGAAGCCACTTTCACGAATTACTCCCCAAAGTCGTGTTCCTAATCATTTTTCTAAAAAATTAACCAAATAACACCTAATTAAAATAAAAATTATTTTAATATTTAATTAATAAATTGAATAATATAATTAAGGAAGGAGTAGATGAATAATATTTAATTATAATTGAATTTAAAAAAAATCAACAAAATAATACCTAAAAAGAATATATATTTTTTAAAATAAAAATTATTTTAATATTTAATTAATAAATTAGATGTTATAATTAATAAAAATATATATGAAATAATGTTTGATTATAATTGAATTAAAAAAAAAACAAACAAACAATACCTAAAACAAAATCTAGAGAACTCCTCCAATATGGAGAAAAAGAAAAACAATAATAGAATAGAAGCTCACACCATCGTCATTAAAGACAAGCACCCCCACTATGAACATGGTCTCCTGCAAATTACAAATCAATATTATTTTTTCTCCACCTCTCTGTTTTATTTGATTTGATGTTGAGTCATAATTTAAATTGGAATTAAAGTACTATACGAATACAAACCTATCTACTATATCAATATTTTTCCAACCCAACAATTATAATTATAGGTGGTAACTGAAGACATGTATATATCATTTAACATGCTTCATCATTTTGCTAATGATTTACATCTATTTTATCTATAATTATTAAAATTAATAAATTTTTAAAATAATTTTTAATAAGATTAAAAAATTAAAAAATATTTTAAATAATATTATATTATAAATTTAATTATATATATATATATATTAAAATGGATAATCTTATTAAAAAATTATTATAATATTTTATTATAAAATAATATAATTATTAAAAATTATAATTTGAAACTTTTTAGAAAAAGAAAAATGAAATTAAAGCAAATTGAATTATTTTAATAATTCAAATATAAAAATTATTGTTTCACTCTTATATATTATTATATACAGTAGATCACACCATTTATTAAATAAATTATTTCTTATTTTATTATTATATATTTTAAAAAATATTATATACTTTCTCAAAAATCACTTATAATCAATATGTTCTAAGTTATAATTTAACCAAAATTTGAAAAGTTCAAACTCAAATTTTATTCTACAACCAAAATAATGGTTAAATATGATATTTTTCTTGTAAAAATAACTTTTAAGTCGGTCTCCAACTTAATAACATACCCAAACCCATATTGGGTTTGAAAGCTCCAATCCACCAACAAAATGAGTTTTTATTCATTTTTCTCTTTTATATATATATTTCTACTGTTCATCCATCATCGTCCAATATATTTTAATATTTACGAACTGAGTTTAAAATTATAGGTTTAATTTTATTTTTTATATAATTTATTTATATATTAATCTTATTTATATAATTTATTTTTAGTAATGTTTATTTTGTTGTGTATGAATTATTGATGTATAATTAATTTTATTAAATGGATGAGAAAAGATTATGGTTAAATATGTAAAATTGATAAATATATAGATAATATTAATAAACTTAAAAAATTGGTGTAAAAAACTAATATTCTATAAATATTTTAAAAATACTCTTTTGAGTTTGGAAATTAATTTTTAGATTTTACATAAATTACTATTTCATCTAAATATTTAGATTGCTAACATTTTAAACTTTTATCTAACTATTAATAAAGTAATTAAGATCAACAACATTCACATATTTCATATTTTCTAATACAATTTTTATTCAAATAACTAATTATTTAATTTAAAAGTAACTCCAAATAATAATACATTTCAGAAAAAGAGCACATTCTAATGTATATATAATCATAAACTCCCATAATCATCTCTCAAATAAACTAGAGAATATAAAATAAAACAATTTAGATATAAAAAAAAAGAAAAAGAGATTAGACACTTTATAAACTCCCAACTATTTCATATAATTAAACACACAACATCAATAGAGAGAACTGAGAAATACAAACAGATAGCATAAAGCTCACACACGATCATTGTTTTTATTTTATTTTTGGGTATGAAGACAAAAGAGAAAAGACTACCCATTTATGAGAAACTCCACCAAATCATTAACATATTCATCATTCTGTTTCTTATCCCTCAATGCCTTAGAAATTTCACTTGCCCTTGCTATGAGTTCTTCTTCTTCTTCTTCAGCTTCCCCTGACTGTGAGCCCATGGCACGTTTCAAAGCTCTAGCTATGGCGTCCCCATCAAAAGAGCCATCTTCTTTCCTCTCCACTTCCAAAGCTAGTCCCTTATCTACTAACATTCTTGACACCAATGGTTGGTCAATCACCAATGGAAGTGTTATCAAACAATGTCCAAATTGTAACGATTCTACCGCCGTCCCAAAACCTGCATGAAATAGACAGCCTCCGATTGATGGGTGGGAAAGAATTTCCATCTGGGGGAACCAATCGGCGATGTGGGTCCTCCCTCGATCGGAGGTCCGATCAACGAACCCCGGCGGCAAGACTTCCACGCCGGTCTCGATGGACCAGATGGGTGTTCTCAATGCCCAAAGAAATTGAACACCAGAATTCTCAAGTCCATTTGCTATTTCATTCACTTGTTCTTTCGTCGCTTTCCATTCGCTTCCAAAACTCACATAAACTACCGATTTGGGATTTTGCTTTTCCAACCATTTGTACGCCTTTGTTATAAAAACAATGAGAATTATAACGTGAATGATATAAATCTTAAGATAAAATATCTTAAGTAATTAATTACCTCGTCCTTCTCGATCTCTGTAAAGTTTTCTGGCGGTGACGGCGGGAATAACCCAACAGGAATTATACGTTTTCCGGTTAATTTCCCAAGCAAATCTATATACTCGCCTTCGAGTTCCCTGCAGCTACGTATTGCGATCGCTTTACAAACGGTCATGGATATTGCGATCCGATGAGAGTCGGATATTCCTGAGGCGTTATCTCCGAAGAATCCGAAGAGAACTCCGGCACTGTCACAAGAAGGGTAAGCTACGGTTGAGGGAAAATCTATCCACGGAGGCGACGACGTGAGACTTTCCGGTGTTGATCGGAGAAGCTTTTGGCCGTCGCCATGGAGATATTCCGGCGGACCAAAGAAGACGGTTGTGGCGGCACAGAAGATAGAAAGGATAATGCTGGGAATATTGCATTCGACGCCGATCTCGCTCGCCCAGTAAGCAAGGCCGTCTACAACGATCCAGTCCGGCGAGTTTTGGGTGACGAAATTCTTGAACGGTTGCTTTAGAAGGTCGTAGGCTATCTGTTAAGTACAGGGGAGATGAGGTTATATAGGAACAGAAAAACAGGGGTAATTGGTTCAAAATTATATATGGGTGGTTACCTTTAAGAACTGACTTTTGTCAAGTGGAATGTCGGCGGTGGACTCGATACCGGCCGGCAAGGGAAGATCGACAGAGGGCCACGGCAGGGCAACCAGGTTAATGAGATGGTCTAAACCGGGGGGAACTCGGGGCTTGAGCTTGTCAATGTTTTTAGGGGTTGAAATGAAAGAGATTTTGATTGAACCAGATTTAGATTTGGCTAAAGATATGGCCAATTCAAGAAATGGAATCATATGACCGAATGCCACAAAGGGTATCATTGCTACATGAACGACTCTCTCTCTAGTAGCCATCTTTCTTCTTCAATTATTATTCTATCTCTCTCTTAGAAATTTGGGGTGATAAAAATGCTGTAACCCATTTCTTAGATTTTAAACACCCAAAACGAATGGTTTTCCAAAATATTGTTTTAAGTTATTCTCTCAAACTAACCTAGTTTGTTTATTCATTCTTAAACTAACCTAGTTTACTATTTAAATTCATTTTTTTTATTTATTTATTCTTTTTACATTTAAAATTCATTATATATCAATTAAATTATTTATATTTTGATATATAATTTAATTTTTTATTTAAATAAATTACATTATTTATATTTTGATATATAATTTAAATTTAATTATTTTTTATAAATTTGATTATTTATATTTTAATATATATATATATATATATTTACATTTCAATTATTATTTTTATATAATAAATATTCCCTTTATCATTTTAATAAATAATTGATAAATACTAATAAATTTAAAATATTTTAACTATAATTATATAATAATTATATATTCATAAAAACGTTTTTAAATTTATCAAAAATTTATTAAATATAATAACATTTTTAATTAATATTTTAACCTAGAAATATGATAATCTTGTTAATATATTTAATAAATAATTGATAAATTTAAAAACGTATTAGTATTCATCAATTATTTATTAGAATTATTTAATATTTATTACCCTATATAAATAATAATTGAAATGTAAATATATATATATATATATTAAAATATAAATAATCAAATTTATAAAAAATAATTATATTTAAATTATATATTAAAATATAAATAATTTAATTTATAAAAATAATAATTTAAAATATATATCAAAATATAAATAATTTAGTTTATATAAATAATAATTTAAAATATATATTAAAATATAAACTTTATATATAATAAATTTTAAATGTAAAAAAAATAAATAAATAAATAAAACTGAGTTTAAATAATAAATTATGTTAGTTTAAGAATGAAGGAAGATTAGTTTGGGAAAATAAACACCAAACTAGATTACGTTAGAAACGGTTCCCAAAGGGGCCAACCATTTGTCTTTCCACCACCCATCTCATCGTCATATCATTTATCCCATCAAAATAAATGACTATATTTTAATATTTAGGCATGTTTTTCTTTGGTATTTAAAAAAAATTAATCAAAACCAATTTTTTAATCAATTATTTCTTAAAAATTAAATTACATATTTCATTATTAAAATATTAAAATAATTTATGTTTTAAATTATTATTTTTTATTTTATTTATATATATCAATACTTTTTAATTTTTTTTATAAAAAATAATCATTACTTCCCAATTATTACCAATCATTATTTTTTTTCTCCCTCTAAATTAAAAAAAAAAACAATCCAAACAAGGCGTTAGTTTAATTTAAAAATAAATCTCATTTAAAAATATATATTTTATAAATGGGAAATGAATTAGCTGAAAAGATATTAAATTTATCTCTTTTTTATATTTATTTCTTTATTTCCATTCTCTCTTTGTTCTTCCAATTTTTACTCTATAATTGATTGAGTTATGAGGTTGTGTTTGGTTAGTGTTATAAAGAGGTATAACAGTTATGAGACTAGGGAGTTATGTCTAAACTAAATTTGTGCCTCTATTATACTGGAATGTATCATTTTCTAAAATATTAAATACATAAAAAAGTAAAAAAAAATAAATTATTTTGCTATCTAGTTATTTTTTTATTTATCAACAAAAACTTAGAAAGTAATATATTCATATAATTTATTTTAAAATAAATTATTTTTTAATTTAAATTATTTATTTATTAAAAAAAATTATAAAATTATAAAATATATAATTGGTAGACACCTACATTTTACACCAAATTTATAATTTAAATTTGGATTAATTTTAATAAAACAAATTAAAATGGACTTAAAATGAATCTTATATGTTTAAATTAATTAATTTTGTGATTTTGTTTTGCAAATTAGAGAAAAAGAAAAATATGTGAGTACCAAGTCAAACGAAACCTATGTAAGGAAAAACACATAGACCCCTAAACCAAACAGGGCCACGTGAAAAATCATCTGACCCCAAACCAAATAGGACCGAGTGCATTTATGTATGTAACTCAATAAAAGTGATAAATTAATTCTCCATAAAAAAAATAATAAATAATATGTATTTCTTAACATTTTTACTCGAATAACTAATTATTTAATTTAAAGTAACTCTAAATATTATATATATATATATATTATTAAAAGTGAGAAGCTATCCTAACCGGAAATTTGACAAAATGATCATAAAAAAAAGTTAAATAAATTGGTGATCAACGCATAATTTTAAATGCGCTGGTGACCACTTCATATTTTTTTTGACGAAATTGTCTATATCGCCAGAACCAATCTACAATCGCGAGATGCAACATGATGTCATGTGAAAAGCCCACAATCGCGAAAACAACCGCAATCGTGAGACGGAATTTTTTTTTGATTTTTTTTTTTAAATTTGCGTCTCACCATTGCTGGTTGCTTCTCGCAACCGGGGTTGCGTCTCGCGATTGTAGAGTTTTCACATGCCATCCAGTTGCGTCTCGCGATTGCCGGTTACGTCTCGCGACAGGAACAATTTCGTCAAAAAATATAAAATGGCCACTAGCACATTTAAAATGCATCACCAGCTCATTAACCCATATTACGATAGTCATTTCGTCAAATTCCTCATCCTAACCCTGTAAGTCACTTCAATTTATTTCACATATATTTAAAATATTTTTAAAAGAATTGAGGAAAAAAATAAGTCATGATGGTAAAAAAAAATTAAAAAAAATGATATTGATCGCAACTGAGAAAACGACTGTCCTAGCAATCGTCTTCGTGGCACGATAGCATGTAAAAAAATAACAATTCAAACTTGCGCCTTTAACTCAAAGCCAGCCATTCTCTCTATATCAAAAAAAAAAAGAAAAAGGAAAAGGAAAAGGAAAAGGGCGCCATCGCCATTCTCCGATTTCTCCATTGGCAAATTCCATTTTCTCCATCTCTTGCAACCTTCATGGTCCGTTTCATTTTCTCCATTGACCGCAAGCTCCGTACTCCGTTCCGTGTTCTCCATCGCAAACCTAAGCTCCGTTTCAACGTCTAAAGCATCTAAAGCTATATTTTGAACATCTGAAGGTACATTTTCATACTTCATTCTTGTAAGGTCAAATAAGTTGTGTTTTCACCATTTGAAGCATTTTTTTTTTTTCATATCTAGTCATTTATTGTACAAATACTAGAAAACATACACATTTGATTTAAAAAATATTGGAAACGTTTTAAAACTTTTTCTAAGCTGATATGCATGTCATTTCTTCAACGCTTCGTTGTCATGTTCTTAACGAAGTGTTGTCATATCATGTTTTAAACTGAAAATATAACTATTAAACTGAATTATTTTCATATTTAGTCATTTGTTGTACAAATACTAGAAAAATCATACACATTTGATTTTAAAATTTTTGGAAACGTTTTAAAACTATTTTTTAGACTGATATGCATGTCTTTTCCTCAACGCTTTATTGTCATGTTTTCAATGCTTCGTTGTTATGTTTTCAATATTGCGTTGTCATGTTTTCAACATTACGTTCTCATGTTTTCAACGAAGTGTTGTCATGTCAAGTTTAAACTAAAAATATGACTATTAAATTGAAGTTCTTTTTTTTCATATCTAGTCATTTATTGTACAAATACAAGAAAAACATACACATTTGATTTTAAAAAAATTGGAAACGTTTTTAACCTATTTTTTTAGGCTGATATGCATGTCATTTCCTCAACGCTTCGTTGTTATGTTTTCAACGTTGCGTTATCATGTTTTCAATATTGCGTTGTCATTTTCTTAACGAAACATTGTCTAAAACCTGAAAATATAACTATTAAACTAATTTTTTTTTCATATCTAGTCATTGTTGTAAAAATACTAGAAAAATATACACATTTGATTTTAAAAAAATGGAAACATTTTAAAATTGTTTTTCTAGGTTAATATGCATGTCATATCATCAACACTTCGTTGTCATATTTTCAGCGTTGCATTATCATGTTCTTAACGAAGCGTTGTCATATCAGGTTTTAACCTGAAAATATAACTCAAATTGTTCTCTCTTATTCTTTAGCTTGATTTACCAACCATCATCATCCCCTCCCGATATTCAAACCCCCACTGTTGGAATGACTTTTGATTCCAAAAATGAGTTTCGTGAATATTATAAGTCTTATGCCCAACCTAAAGGTACGAACGACATTTGTAAGTTAGAAGCAATAAATGGTCAAGATGGCAAACAAAAATGGTTATACATTGCATTGGCCAAAAATAGTGTATTTACTTCAAAGGGAAAAACATAGTTTATAAGTTAGACCTTCCACCAAGACGAATTGCAAGGCTAAGATAAATGTTGCTTTTAGGAATGAAGGTGCAGTTAAAATTATTAGTGTCTTCCATGAGCGCGCATAACCATATTTTGAGCCTAGAAAGTTGAGACATCTTAGATCTCACAACGTTCTAGATTCAATTGCGAAAAGAATATTGCAATTAAACAACGAAGTTGGAATAACTTTATCAAAAACTTTTCAATCATTTGTAGTTGAAGCGGGAAGATATGATAATATAACTTTTGATGAGAGAAGCTATAGAAACTATAGTTCAAAAGCTAGGCGGTTGCGGTTAAGAAATGGTGATGCATAAGTGTTATGTCAGTATTTCTACCGAATGCGAAACAAATGTTTATTTTTTTTTATGTATTTGATGTGGACGAGGAAAACATGATAAGAAATGTATTTTGGGCTGATGCAAGATGCATGGCTGCATACGAGTACTTCTCGGTTGTCATCACAATCGACACAACATATTTGACAAACCGTTATGATATGCATTTTTCTCCTTTCATCAGTTTTAATCATCATGGACAATCAACTTTGTTTAGTGTGTCTTACTGTTTATAGAAGATTCTAAGTCATTTATCTGAATTTTCAAAGTCTGGTTGACATGAATGAACGGACGTGCTTCAAAGGCAATAATCATTGACCAATGTCGATCAATGGTCATTGCAATTGAAAAGGTATTTTCGAACACCCATCATCATTTTTGTCTTTGGCATATAATGAAGAAACTCCCCACAAAATTGTTTGAACATTCTCATTATAAAAGTATAAAAAAGACAATGAAGAGCATTTTTTATAACTCAATCACAATTGAGAAGTGTGAAAATGATAGAGAAGTTTGAGTTATAAAACCATTATTGGCTGAACTCTTTGCACGTAAAACATGTTAAATAGATTCATTGTATGTTAAATGTCACTTCTTGACAGACATGTCAACATCTCAAAGAAGTGAAAGTGTGAACTTTTTTTTATGACTATGTTCATTCGAAAACATTCTTAAAATAATTTATAGAGCAATATGACAGGCCATTAAGAAGAACATGGAGAAGGAAAAGAAATTAAATTTTCAATCTTATAATTCGACTATTCTAATTGTGAGTGAGTATTCATTGGAAAGACAATTTTAGAATATATATATACTAATGACATTTTTAAGTTATTCTAGAATGAGGTGAAAGAATTGATGTTCTGTGACACATCCATACTTGAAGAATATGGGACAACTACTATATTTAGAGTAGTGGAGACAATTTGGGGAACTGATGGAGAATATTTGAAAGTTATTTAATGAAGATACAATTCACCCCGATGGAGAGTTCTATTAACTATCAATGTCAAAAGTTTGAGTTTAGAGGGCTTTTTTGTAGACATGTTTTGGCTATTTTGATTAGAATGAAAGTAAATAAGGTGCCCGAGAAATAAATTTTGGACCGCTGGCACAAAGATTTAAAAGAGGTGTGAGAGTGATAAAAATTATTATAACTGTCTAACTCCAATGATGCAAGAGCTCCAACAACTTTCAACACAATCTGATCATAATACTTCATATTTGGCTGAATTGGTGAAAGACACGAATGAAAAATTTATTGTATATTCGACAACATCAACAGCTTCTGAACCAACACCAACAGCTTTTAAATCAACACCAACAACTTTTGAACCAACACCAATTCCTACACCAACAGCTGCTCCACCAACAAAAAAATTGATCGACTCTCCAATGAAAGTAAGGGCTAGAGGACAACCACCAACAAAACATAAACAATCTTTTATTGAAAAGGTTACGAACAAATTGGCTGCAAGGCTGTGAAATAAGGTTAGTTTTCAATTATACAATGTTGTCATGTTCTCTATTATTCATAGTCATGTTCTCTATTTTATTTTAGGCAAATTCGGTGATAGCAAACGTAATAGTGCACGATTCAGTATCAATTCAACAATAATGGAATGATTCAGTCTTGACTCAGCTTTCCTTCACATCACTTTTGTCTTCTCAACTTCTCTTTCCCGAAAATAATAATATTTATGGGACAACATTCAACGAAGATATTAGTTGTGTTAATATCATGTAGTTAATATATTACTGATCAAATTGATGTTATCATTATAAGTCTTCCAGTAAGTTAGTAGTAATATCTTTTATTGTCTTCTTCTTCGTTGTCTTCTTTGATTCGTTTTTCTTTGCATTTGCAGAAGTTTTGTTCTTCTTAGCATCATATAGATGATTATTTGTTTATCTGAGTCTTAATATCACAAAGTCGAAAGTTAGACTACAATGTCGCACTAAATTGTAGGTTTCCAGTACTAAAGTAAAGAATGGTGAGTTTACCATTTTGAAGTGCACGAAACGGAGAAAGAAAACAGACTAGGGTTTGAGAAAGAAAAAATGTAGCCTGCTAGGGTTTGAGCGGGCGGCTGAATTGGAACGAATATAATCGCGAGGGCTGAGTGGGCGGCTCAAGCGGAACAAAGATAATGGAGAGAGCTGAGCGGGCGGAATGGAGAATGGTTTAGATTAGGCGTGCGTTTTAATTATTATTATTTTTTTTCCATGTTGTCGTGCCATCCACGATTGCTGGGGTAGTCCTGTCCAAGTCGCATCAGGATTCTGTATCATTTCTTAACAAATAAATTATCATGTAAAAATTTGATGAAAACATTTAGAAATAAAGTCATTTGCTTTCTACCTCTAACTTTTTATAATTTTTTTTTCCACCTTCTATGTCGCTGCTCTAAGTGTGCTCTCTATATCTTTATTCAAAGAATTATAAAATCCTATAAATATCTCGTCACTCAAATAATCTGCGGAATAATTTAGAGAATACAATATATATTGACACTTTATAAACTCCAAATTGCACCATATTATTATGACTTAACATTCAAGAAAGAGAAATGAGAAATACAAACAGATAGTGAGAAAAATAAACTTTTGGAGGAAGAGGAGATAGAAAGACTCTTGAGGATTTCTTCTACAAGACTGAAACAAACTTTTTATTATTCTTTTCTCTCTTACTTCATATTCAGCACACAGACATTTATTTATAGTCTCTTAACAGAAAACAAAACGTACAAGAAATAAAAACAAATATTAAAGACAAAAAACTGTAACAGCAACATTTAAGGCTGACCCCTGATTACTAAAACTGCTAAAACGTTTGAAACGTTTGAGATCTCCACCATTAAAGACATTCAATTTATTATTTAAAATATGGCTGACCGTTATTTGAGTTTATTGTGTAACAAATTCCTCCCTTAAACTCAAATCTTTTCCATCTTTCATTCCGATCATCCTCTTGAAATTTTCGAACAACACAGTTGGTAGCGCCTTTGTAAAAATATCCGCCACTTGATCACGACTCGCAACATGACTTAATCGCACTTTACCTTCCTTCACATGTTCCCGTATAAAATGGAAACGAACATCGATATGCTTGCTCCTCTCATGGTGCACCGGATTCCTTGCCAACTCAATTGCTGATTTGTTGTCGACTCGTATTTCAGTTGCTTCGTGTTGCTGGATTTGTAGTTCGTTCAATAGACTTCTTAGCCATATTGCATGACACACACACCAGGATGCTGCCACATACTCTGCCTCACATGTTGACAATGTCACTATTGGTTGCTTCTTTGAGAGCCATGTAAAAGCTGTGTCTCCCATATAAAACACATATCCTGATGTACTTTTTCGATCATCTATATCTCTACACCAATCACTATCGGAATAACCGATCAACTTGTATTCCTTTGTCTCGGAGTATAGTAACCCGAGTGACGACGTTCCTCGGATGTATCGAAGAATTCTTTTAATAGCCTTCAAATGCGTGTAGTTCGGTTCCTCCATGAATCGGCTTACTATGCCGACACTATACGCAATGTCAGGCCTTGTGCATGTGAGATATCGTAGACTTCCGACTAAACTTCGATATTTGCTGGCATCCGTACGATCTCCTCCCTCAAATTTAGAGAGTTTTGTTCCGAGTTCCATTGGTGTTGCTACTGGGTTGCATTCTTCCATCTTATTCTTTTTCAGAATGTCTTTTGCATATGCCTCTTGGGACACAAATATTCCAGATTTTCCCTGTCTAACCTCAAGACCAAGGAAATATTTCATTAGCCCCAAATCTGTCATTTCGAACTCCCGAGTCATAGCGATTTTAAAGTCTTGTATCATCTTATCATTGTTCCCCATGAATATAAGATCATCAACATAGAGAGCTACTAACAACAGGTTACCTTCGTCTTTCTTTGCGTACAATGCATGTTCGTAGGGACATTGTATGAATCCGTTCTTCTTGAAGTAGGTGTCGATTCGGGTGTTCCATGCTCGAGGCGCTTGCTTTAGCCCATATAGCGCCTTTTTTAGCTTCAGCACTTTACTCTCCTTCCCGACTTTCGTGTACCCGGGTGGTTGCTCCACAAATACTTCCTCTTCAAGCACACCATTTAAAAATGCTGATTTCACATCCATCTGATAGATCGACCATTTGAAATGTGCCGCTTGGGATAAAAGAAGCCGGATTGTCTCCATTCTTGCCACTGGGGCAAAGACTTCATCGTAGTCGATCCCAGCTTTTTGTCTATACCCTTTTGCAACAAGGCGTGCCTTGTACCTTTCTATCTCACCCAGAGCATTCATCTTTTTCTTGTACACCCATTTCACTCCGATAGCTCGACATCCATCCGGCAACTCCGCCAACTCCCAAGTTTCATTTCTTTCGATTGCCCGTATCTCTTCATCCATCGCGTCTTTCCATTTCTTATCTCTCACTGCCTCTTCAAAAATGATGCTCTCTGCATCTGCCAAAAGACACACCAAGTGTGCTTCACTTGTTGACTCGTATAGGTCTTGTAAACTTCGCATCTTCGGTTGTCTAGGCTCGTCTTCATCATCAGATGTTTGAGAGGTTGTTGGTGCTAATATCGGTTTAGTGGTTGATGGCTCTCCTTTTTCTTCCTGTTGAGATTCCTCCTTTTGGTTATTCCAATCCCATGCACTTTCTTCATTCACCTGCACATCTCGGCTTACGACCACCTTCTTTTCAATTGGGTCGAATAACTTGAAGGCCTTCGTTTTCTCGTCATATCCGATGAAGATGTATTTTTTGCTCTTATCATCTAGTTTGGTTCTTCTTTGATCTGGTATATGCGCGTAGGCCACACTACCAAATACCTTTAAATGCGATACGGTCGGTTTTTGTCCGCTCCAAGCTTCTTGTGGTGTTAGATCCGCCAATTTTGCGTGCGGGCATCGATTTTGGACATACACGGCACATTGCACCGCTTCTGCCCAAAACTCTTTCGGCATGTTTTTGCTCTTCATCATAGACCGAACCATGTCGATGATAGTCCGATTTTTCCTCTCGGCCACGCCATTTTGCTGAGGTGAGTAGGGCGCCGTTAAGAATCTTTTGATCCCTTGTTCCTCGCAATAGACTGTGAAAGCGGTTGACATGTACTCTCCTCCTCTATCTGACCGTATGGCCTTGATGAAAAAACCAGTCGTCTTCTCCACTAATACCTTGAATTTCTTGAATGACTCGAATGCTTCCGATTTTTCTTTCAAAAAATAAACCCAAGTTTTTCTTGTGTAGTCATCAATGAATGTAATAAAGTACCTCTTCTCACTGTATGACTTAGGTGTGATTGGGCCGCATATATCGGTGTGAATCAGTTCGAGAGACTTCCTTGCACTATATTTCGCCTTCTTTGGGAATGAGTTCCTTGATTGTTTTCCGAGTACACATCCCTCGCAAAATTTCTTGGTGTAATCCATGTCTGGTAGCCCGTGAACCATATCCTTCTTTGCTAACTCCTGTAGGCCTCCGTAGTGCAGGTGTCCGAATCGTAAGTGCCACAGCGAGGCTTTATCCACCATTTTCACTTGTAGACATTGTTCTCGAACGTTTCTCAAGTTGAGTTTGAATGTTCGATTATTGGCCATCTCAACTTGTGTAAGCAACCTTCCTTTTTCGTTCTTTAAATGCAACATTCGGTCTTTCATGAGTACTGAGTATCCCTTCTCCAATAATTGCCCCAAGCTAATAATGTTACTCTTCAAGTCAGGGACAAAGTATACATTTTCAATTGACCCTTCTTTTCCATCGTCTTGTGAGAAACATATTCTACCTCGGCCCTTTACTTGAACCTTCGATTCATCCCCAAATGACACGTACCCATTCTTTATCTCTTGTATCTCCACAAAAAAATTCTTGTTCCCGCACATATGATTGCTGGCTCCAGTATCGAGATACCACAACGTCTCCTTGTCGGAAGTGGTGTCTTTATAGGCCATCATGAGAACACCGACTTCTCTTGTCTCCTCTTCCGCGACCAGATTCGCGTTCTCTTCTATCCTTTTTTCAGAATAGCACTCTTTTGCATAATGCCCATATTTTCTGCAGTTGTAACATTCGACGTTTGATTTGCACTCTTTTGCATAGTGCCCATGCTTTCCGCAGTTGTAGCATTCAACAGTTGGATGATTTGACCGGCCGCCTCTCCCACGACCACGTCCTCGCCCACGCCAATTTTGTTGGCTTAACTGATCCTTTTCTTCATAATTGTTTCCACGTCCTCGGCCTCCGCTGCAGCCATGACCACGACCTCCACGACCGCGTCCCCTTCCTCGATTGTGTTGCGCATACATTACTCTGTCCTCCTTGATGGTTGCCTTGGCTTGTAAGGCTTCTTCGAGCAACTCTTGTTTTTTCTTATTCTTCCGTTGCTCATGTGCTTCAAGAGAACCAGCAAGATCATCAACGGTCATCTCTTCCAGACTCTTTGATTCCTCGATTGCACAAACGACGTTTTCGAAATTCTCGGTCAATGACCGTAGAATCTTCTCCACAACTCTTGCATCGGAGAGGGTTTCTCCATTGCGTTTGAGTTGATTCACCACTGTTTGCACACGTGTGATGTAGGTAGAAATTCCTTCTGACTCCTTCATCTTCATGGCCTCCAGTTCGCCTCGAAGAGTTTGAAGTCGCACTTGTTTAACTCGATCGGCACCCTTGAAAACCTTTTCTAAAATGTCCCACGCTGCCTTCGAGTTTTCTGCACCTGCAATTTTCTCGAAACCCGACTCGTCCACCGCTTGAAACAAAAGGTAGAGAGCGGTTTTATCTTTCATTCGTGTTTCTTTCAACGCCCTCAACTGAGTCGCCGAAAGATTTCCCATTTCAGCTGGTTCTTCATAACCATCTTCAACTACTTCCCATACGTCTTGTGCACCGAGTAAAGCTCGCATCTGAATACTCCAATTATCAAAGTTGGTTTTGGTGAGTCGCGGCAGTGGTATCTGCCCCAGCGCTTTGTTTGCCATGGCGCTCTGATACCAATTTGAGAAAAATAAACTTTTGGAGGAAGAGGAGATAGAAAGACTCTTGAGGATTTCTTCTACAAGACTGAAACAAACTTTTTATTATTCTTTTCTCTCTTACTTCATATTCAGCACACAGACATTTATTTATAGTCTTTTAACAGAAAACAAAACGTACAAGAAATAAAAACAAATATTAAAGACAAAAAACTGTAACAGCAACATTTAAGGCTGACCCCTGATTACTAAAACTGCTAAAACGTTTGAAACGTTTGAGATCTCCACCATTAAAGACATTCAATTTATTATTTAAAATATGGCTGACCGTTATTTGAGTTTATTGTGTAACAGATAGCAGCAAGCTCACACAATCATTGTTTTTAATTTTGTTTTTGGGTATGAAAACAAAAGACTATAACTTGAAGATATTTTACCCATTTATGAGAAACTCCACCAAACCATTAAGATATTCATCATTCTGTTTCCGATCCTTCAATGCCTTAGAAATTTCACTTGCCCTAGCTATGAGTTCTTCTCCAGCTTCCTTCGACTGTGAGCCCATGGCACGCTTCAAAGCACTAGCTATGGCGTCCCCATCAAAAGACCCATCTTCTTTCCTCTCCACTTCCAAAGCTAGTCCCTTATCCACTAACATTCTTGACACCAATGGTTGGTCAATCACCAATGGAAGTGTGATCAAACAATGCCCAAATTGTAACGATTCTACCGCCGTCCCATAACCTGCATGAAAGAGACAGCCTCCGATTGATGGGTGGGAAAGGATTTCCATCTGGGGAAACCAATCGGCGATGTGGGTCCTCCCTCGATCGGAGGTCCGATCAACGAACCCCGGCGGCAAGACTTCCACGCCGGTCTCGACGGACCAAATGGGTGTTCTCAATGTCCAAAGAAATTGAACACCAGATTTCTCAAGTCCATTTGCTATTTCATTCACTTGTTCTTTCGTCACTTTCCATTCGCTGCCAAAACTCACGTAAACTACCGATTTGGGCTTTAGCTTTTCCAACCATTTATACGCCTTTGTTATAAAAATAATGAATTATTATAACGAGAATTATCATCAATCTTAAGATAAAATGATTAATATCTTAATTAAATAATTACGTACCTCGTCCTTTTCGATCTCTCTAAGGTTCTCTGGCGGTGACGGCGGGAATAACCCAACAGGAATTATACGTTTTCCGGTTAATTTCCCCAGCAAATCTATATACTCGCCTTCGAGTTCCCTGCAACTACGTACTGCGATCGCTTTACAAGTGGTCGTGACTTTTGCGAACCGATGAGCGTCGGGTATTCCCGAGGCGTTATCTCCGAAGAATCCGAAGAAAATTCCGGCACTATGACAAGAAGGGTAAGCTAGGGTTGAGGGGAAATCTATCCACGGAGGCAGCGACGTGAGACTTTCAGGTGATGATCGGAGGAGTTTTTGGCCGTCTCCATGGAGATATTCCGGCGGACCAAAGAAGACGCTTGTGGCGGCACAGAAGATAGAAAGGAGAATGCTGGGAATGTTGCATTCCACGGCGACTTCACTTGCCCAATGAGCGAGGCAGTCTACAAGGATCCAGTCCGGCGAGTTTTGGGTGACGAAATTCTTGAACGGTTCTTTTAGAAGGTCGTAGGCTATCTGTTAAGTAAGGGGGAGATGAGGTTAGCAAAAGAAAAAACAGGGGTAATTGGTTCAAAATTATATATGGGTTACCTTCAAGAACTGACTTTTCTCAAGGGGAATGTCGGCGGTGGACTCGATACCGGCCGGCAAGGGAAGATCGACGGAGGGCCACGGCAGGGCGACGAGGTTAATGAGATGGTCTAAAGCTGGGGGAACTCGGGGCTTGAGCTTGTCAATGTTTTTAGGGGTTGAAATGAAAGAGATTTTGATTGAACCAGATTTGGCCAAAGATATGCCCAATTCGAGAAATGGAATCATATGACCAAATGCCACAAAGGGTACCATCACTACATGGACGATTGCCATATCTTTCTTCTTCAGTTGCTAAAATCTCTCTCTTTCTCTTTGTTCAGGAGTTTGGGATGATGAAAAGATCCTTAACCCATTTCATGCATTTTAAACACCCAAACCAAACGATGATCTCAAGGTGATATCAACATGTGTCACCATCACTTATCTAAAGGTGATATCTTTATGATGTTAAAATAAAATCAATATTTTATTTGATTGACTTTATTCACTTTTCCATCCATAATATTTATCTACTTATTAATAATAACTTAATTTAATGTATAAAATATTAAAAATGTATATGAATGTATATCTACTCCATATTCAAGATGGATACATCTAACTTTTTTTTTTTTTTTTTTAATTAACTTTTTACTTTTCTTTTATTTTAAATATATATTATATATTGAGATGTATTTGAAATCCGATCCGAAATATTAATTCAAATTAAATTGAGATCGAATCGAATTAAATTCGAATTTGATTATGATTAACTAAATTATGCAAATATCTAAATAAAACTATATTTTTTTTAATTTGTTTCAGTGTCGTTTAGTCAACAAGAATTTTTTTCTATATTCAATTTATAAATAAACAAAATTAATCATAACATTAAAAATTTAATATTATTTTTATTTTATAATTTAACATATTGAAAATAAATAATAAAATAAATTAAGTAATTATATTTTCTTAATCAAGAATGTGAACATTGACAGTTAACATTTCAGTTTGAATTATATTTGGATTGAGTTTAATTAAGATTAAATTTGAATAATTTAATTAATTTAAAGTTATTTAATAATTTCAAGTTCACATTTACTAAGTATATAAATATTTTTTAGTTTGAACGGTTCAATATGTATACATTAGTAAAATTATTTGAATTACAGATTGGATAAATTTAGTTTAAATTTAATACGGATCGAACAAAGCAGATTGGTTTTATTCGTTTGTTCACCCCTAATTATATCTCTCTCATTTCTTATTTTATTTTTATATCTTATTAATTATTTAAATTTAATTTAATATTTATTAAAAAAGTTTTATTTATTTATTTTGTAAATCCACTATATTAAAAATAAAAAAATTGCAATACAACAAAATGACATTAAAAAAATTGTACATAAATTCATGATAAAAACGATTAATTTCTTCACGAACTTTACTAGCTTTCAAAACGAATCTCATAAAAGGTCATAATAATAGTATTATTAATGATACGTATCAAACGACGATAATTCATAAAAAAAAAAAAAATTGGATGATAACTTAAATATGTAGGTATGTCATATCAATAACATCAATTCAAAATTTTCAATAACTATCTAAAAACTCGGGTATCACCGAATAAATCTCAGTAATACTTTACAACCAAAACTTCAAATATTAGTCAATCATCGACAATACAAAAGTAAGAAAAAAATACCGATTCAATTTTCTCGTAATATATACGATAACTACTCATTATAATATTTAATTAATTTAATTTTGTTTTAATAATTATAATATAATAACTTAATAATAAATAAAAAAATATTACAAAAGTATTTTAATAACATTAAATTAACTTAAGTATATATATTTAAAAGCATTTTATTAATTAACATTAAATTTAATAACTGTAAAAAAATATTAATATTATAATATGAAATATAAATTAATATATCAATCCAAATTATATATTATATTTTTTAATGTAAATGTTAATATGATCCCACCATAAATTAAAACGTTTTAAAATAAAATATAGGTGCCACGTAAGGGTTTATTAATAAAATATAGGTGCCACATAAAGGTTTATTCTTAATTTGGTTGTAAAGTACCTCAATTATTGCTAAGTAGTGAAAAACAATTATTATAATATGAAATATAACTTAATATAACATTCCAAATTATATATTAACTTTTTTAATATAAATATTAACATGATCCTCATAATCAATCTTAAAACTTTTTAAAATAAAATATAGGTGCCACCTAATGTTTTATTCTTAATTTGGTTGGAATTATATATTAACTTTTTTAATATAAATATTAAC
This sequence comes from Impatiens glandulifera, assembly GCF_907164915.1. Lineage (NCBI taxonomy): Eukaryota > Viridiplantae > Streptophyta > Magnoliopsida > Ericales > Balsaminaceae > Impatiens > Impatiens glandulifera. The sequence continues at coordinate 29,051,920 of NC_061870.1, forward strand.
ATGATCCTCATAATCAATCTTAAAACGTTTTAAAATAAAATATAGGTGCCACCTAATGTTTTATTCTTAATTTGGTTGGAAAGTACCTAACTTATACTAAGTAGTGAGAAACAATATTTATATTATATACTTTATCAAATTATGTAAAAAAATAATTTAATTATATAAATAATAATTTAAATTTAAAATATATTTAATAATAAATTATAATATTAATAAAAATATTAAAATACATATAAAAAATAATTGGATTTAAATTGTAAATTATGTTTGTCTAGAAAAAAATAGATAGATTAACTTGAAATTTAAACTTCAAATCAGAATAACTAGCATACATATTTTTCAAAATAATTTCAAACAAATTAACAATTATTTTATTTTATTATTAAATATATAATTCATTTCATTCAATAAAATATTATTTATTTTAAAAAATATAATTTATCATTATATAATAATACAATTTTTAAGGGTTAGAATTTATTATAAATAAGATTATTTTAATATTATAATTCAGTGTTTGAAGTGATTTTTAATTATATTTATATATTTTTTTAAACAAGACCTTGAATATTAAACAATTAAATAAAAATAAAATAAAAATAGTAAATGAATAAAATTATAATTTTAAAATATTAATACGTTGATAAAAAATAATAATACAATTTTGTTGCTATAAAATTTAATTTTATATTAATATAAAATCATTCTCTTTATATTTTTTTTTCTACATATAAAAGAGGTAATAATATCATTAATTTTAACTAATAAATTAATAAAAAAATATTATCAAACAAATTTGTATTTAAAAATAATTTTCTCTTTATCTCTATCTAGTTTTAAATTCAAATCTCAATATTTGTTCTTAATCCTTATAGTTTTTTTTATTAATTTTCATTTTTCTTTTATATTTTATTATTATATTTTTTCTTATTTATTTAATTATATATAATTAATATATATAAAATTATTAAAAATGTATAGGAATATACCTACTACATATTCAAGATGGATACATTTAACTTTTTTAAGTTAACTTTTTTTTTAACTACATATTTAAGATGGATACATGAGCAATTTCTTAAAAAAATAAAATAATATAAAATCACAATGCATTTGCGTTAATCACCCATTCACTTGCCAGTTACCATCATTTTTACTTTTTAGGGTCATTTCTTCAAATTTCAAATTTTGTGGCTCTAATTTACTAGAATTATCATTTTCCAAAAAATTAATATACAATAAATAAAGAGAGTAAAATATTAATTATTTCTTACTTTTCTATTTAATTATTTTTTATGATAATTAAAATTTAAAATTATATATCAATAAAAACTTAGAAAGTAATTTATTAATAAAATATATTTTTAAATTAATTTTTTTTTAATTTAAGTCATTTATTGATTGAAAAAATATATAATTGTAGACCTCACAATTTATACCCAATTTATAATTTAAACATTAAATAATTTTAATAAAATAAATATTATGAATAAATGAAACAAATTAAAATGGACTTAAATTAAAATGAATCTTATCTATTTAAATTAATTTTATTTACAAACTAAAGTAAAGAAAAAAAAATGTGAACACCAAATCAAACTAAGCCTATGCAAGGAAAAACACAAATACCCCTAAACTAAACATAGCTCAATGTGAAAAATCACCTAACCCAAACCAAATAGTACAAATTTATGATAAGGATGTAAATAAACCAACCAAAACCGTTTAAATTAAACTAAATCGTCCAAACTAGATGCATTACAATTTCATTTTTACCTAATCGTCACAACAGTTCAGTTTCTCGGTTTAACACCACTGGAACCGCTCAAATCGTTAACTGACCAAATATTTAAAAGGTAATAATTAAATAAAACGGGAACAAAAATCGAATCTTAAACCGACAACGATGAGTAATGTATAATAAATATTATGTCATAACAGGCATCTCAACGAATGATAATAATATAATATCATAAACTTAAATATTTGTTAGTAGACTATAAAAAAATATTAAATAATATTAGTAGTAAATAAATTTAATATTAAATTTATTAACTCATTTTTGTTTAATAAAAAAAATCTTAATATAATGTATTTGTGTTTTGAAAATTATTTAGTGATTCATTAATTGTATTAATCAATCCCATGATCTCATTCATAATATTTGTATATATTTTGTTTAAATGGTTTTATCAGAATTTCATTAAAAACCCAAAACATAGGAGGATCAAAAATTAAAACTAGACAAACATTAACTGTGATTATAAGATGACAAATAAACGACCCTAGAATTTTTGAACGGTAACAATCAAACAACAGTATAAACAAATATTACAATTAACGTTCCCAACCTTTGTTGTTATTTTCATATTTGTCTTATGGACCATGTTGCTTTCTTCCACCCTTCCTCGTTCATACTTCATAAAAGATGATTGAATTATAGCAGATGATGATGCATGTCTGCTCTAATAACTTTTCTCTATTTTAATTTTGCGTGTTTCAGGATCAACAACCCTAGTTTCTTCATTATTCTTCTCCTCTATTATTTTTTTGCTTTATTATTTTTCTTATTCTTCTTCCTTGTCTTTAGATTGAACTTCTTCAGAATTCTCTGTTTTTTAATTTCATTATTTTCTTCCTTCTCTGATTCTTCCTTACTTTCTTTCTCTACAGTTTCCTCATTTTTGTATACTTTATCACTGTCTTTGACTTTTACAATATGCTCTTTCATTCTTAATTCCTCCGTTTCATTTTTCTGCTTTTCCGCTACCTAAGTTTTCAGGAATTTATGCTCTTTCTCATTTGATGTTGGAAAGTATTGCAGAAAGTATACATGTTTGGCCTCCATTCATATGAGATTTCTATGACTGTGGACTTTTCCTTCATGTCAACAATTGTAATATTTTTTGGTGATGTATTTTGAAAATGCATTTCAATGCTTATTCTAGCAAAAGTAAGGTGTTCTATTTCTTCTGTAACTGGGTCGATATATAATGGTTTCCCTAATATACTAGTAAAGTGACTTAGAGCTTCTACATTATACCTGTGTGCTGGGATGTTTCTAAGCTTGAACCATATTTTGACTGTTTCCTTTGGCTTGCTTAGAAAACACAATTATTCAGACCATCACTTCAACTTCATACAGTTGAATCCAATATAAGTATGTCCAATTTTTAAAATATCATCCAAGTTTGTTTCCCTCTTGAATTGCAGAAAATAGAGATCATGGATGTTTGTAGAAACCTTCTTCAGTCCCTTCTGCTCACATTATTTCATTAATGCTTCTTGGGTGATTGGGAAAGATACACGGTTCTTTCCTATGTAGACCCAATAAGTACATTTTATCATTTTTTGACTCATTTCTCCTCTACTTCACTGGTCAATTTAAATTCAAAAAGAGAGTTGAGAATCTCGACTTTGTTTTTAAACTCACTCAAGTAGATTTGACCTTTGTATGCATAAGCATCTGCATTATTTTCTGCATTATTTTTCCGAACTTCATTTACCTTCCAACTGAAGTTGTTCTTGATAGTATAGGTCTTTCATTTTGGGAACTTCATGTCTCATTGTTTCCATTAACTAGTTTACTATCTTTTCGTATTCTTCATTCTTCAATAGGTTTCAATCTTGAAGATAGTGTATATTCAAATAGACGGTTGTTTGTTGTATTTTTTCTTTCTTGAGCATAATCTCTTATTTGTTTGCATATATCAGTAGTTTTGTGATTTGATTTTTAAACTCAAAGAGATTTGCTCTTTCATTATACCCGACCTTCCATATTCCTTCTTTTTCCCATATTTTTCTGCTTTAGTTTCACCAATTTTTTGAACAACAACTCGTTTTATCTTTGTGAATTTCTTGTACTTTTTCCTGTACAATTTCTTTGACTATTCTGTTAATTTCATTTTCAACAACCTCCTTTATACCTTCATGAACAAAATTTTGTACTTAACCTTGTTGTTTTTTCTTTCCATTATTATATAAATACATAATTATGTAACAAACAGAGCAAATAAAGAATAGAGTAATATAGAATACCATAATACCCTGTACACTAGACCAGGAACCAAACTGTGACCAACCTCAATTGATCGCAAACAAAAACTTCGCGACTAGAATTCACGACTTTTTTCCTGACTCTGTTCAAATCATAACCGATGTTTTTTCATTTCACAATTTATAACTTTAAACAATTTTCCCCAATATGTCAAACGTGTCAGATATGCTAACGATCGTGATTCCGATCACGTTTCTAGTAACCGGCTACCAAATCAACCGACCAAATTTTGCGTGACTAACGTGTTGATTGTGTCGTGTGTCGATCGTGCCGATTGTACCGATCGTACTGATTATTTTCTAAAACCCTAACCCCATCTCAAAATATTTGTATGTGTTCATATACATGAAAATATATTTAATCTATTTTAACAAATTTAACAATGTATCAAACCAATTAAACCTACCAAATCGATCTTTAAACTGTTCAAATCGAACCAATCAAATAGACAATCCAACCGTTTGAAATTTAATAAGCCGATGTCAACGATTTAGATATGTATTTGGTTTAATAAACTGATCAAACTGAACTATTTATCCCTTTACTTCCTGAGTGGGGATCGGATTTGGAAAAAATCATCCTAAAACCCCATGGTATCCGCGGGGCGTTACGAAGAACAAAGAAGAGAGAAGTAAGAGTCACGACGAAGATTCAAACGAAGACCGATAGTCATTCGTTGTCCCTCGAGTGACCGAAGGGCCATGGTGAGATCAGTTCAAGAATACAATTTCTAATAAATGACAATTTCCAAAAAAATGTATATGTATGTCCAGAGAATATGTTATAGATTGCTACATGTCCAAATTGAGGGAGAAATTGCAAATGTAATTAGGCTACAGTTTTTTTTGTTTTTTTTTTAGAAACGACATTGTCATTTCATTAAAAAAAAACCCAAAAGGGAAAAAAACCTACATGAGTTCATAAATTAAAGCAAATCAAATATTTGATTTAATTTTAAAAAGCTGGAATTACAAACCAAATGAGTAAACACATAATGAATTACAACTTTTCAAACAAACAATCAATAATGACTTTATGATCTCGCCTTGAAATTGCTAGATTGAGTAACTTCATAGTAGTTAATGTCCCAATTTTGACATAAACACCAATTTTGCTCATTTTTGGGAATTCGCCTCCAAGTTCGAACAAGGGAATTGCAATCAAAATTTATGCTATTCCAAACATCATCAACACCACCTCTAAACCTCGTGTATACTCTTGAATTTCTTTCCATCCAGATATGGTAAACTATAGGACCAAAATCACATTTAAACATATTTGAATGAAAAAGATTACCTTTAGATTTTAAAATGACCATCTCTTTGATATCAATCCAATTAGAGGGGAAAAAAGCTAACTTCATAGCTTTTGTAAACCGTCTCCATAGCTCGAGAGTAAACAGGCAACCACCAAATAAATGATCCATCGTCTCCTCATTGTCATTACAAAGAAGACATTTAGAATCTGGGATATCCATAAACCACTTAAGATGATCCATAGTTGAAAGTCTCTTCCTAAACAACAACCATAACACAAACGGTTGTCTTAGAATAACTTTGGAGGACCATACAACATGAGTCCAACCCACATCGTTCCCCCTCTCACGAATAGACTTCCAAGCTAGATTAACACCTTGAGATGAAAGACACTCGACTTCATACCACTTCAAATCTTCTGAGGCATCTTCTTTCCTAGCTTTGCATGTGGATATTTATTTTGCACATAGACAACATATTGCACTGTCTCTTCCCAAAACATTTTCGACATAGTTTTTCCTTTCAACATGGATCAAACCATATTGAGAATAATTCAGTTCTTTCATTCCACTACACTGTTTTACTGCGGAGAATATGGCACAGTCAAGAAATGCTTGATCCCATGTTCCTCGTAGTATTTGTTAAACTCAGTAGAAGTGAACTCACCCTCTTTGTCAGATCAGACTACTTTGATTGACATTGTTTGTTTCTTTCTCCATCATCACTTTAAATTTCTTGAAGGTTTCATACACTTATGACTTCTCTTTTAGAAAATAAATCAACGTCTTCCTTGAGAAATCATCAATTAAAGAGAAAAAAATATCTTTTATCACTGAATGATTCTGGAGTTATCGGCCCACATAAATCAGTATGGATCAGTCTTAGTTGCTCATTTGCTCAGTATTCAGAACTACTTGGGAAAGAAGTCCTCGCTTACTTCCCGATCATACATTCTTCACATAACCTCTTTTCAAATATAATATTAGGCAGTCCAATCATCATCTCTTTTTTAACCAGCTAGTTCAACCCACCGAAGTGAAAATGACCAAATCGATAATGTCACTTCATGACCTCATCCTCTAGATCAAGTTGCATACGTTTATCTTGAACTATTTTAAGCTTAAGTTTGTACATGCGATTTTTCTTCATTTCTACTTGGGAAATGAGCCTCCCGAGTTTATCCTTCAGTTGTAGTTCTCGGTCCTTCATCAGAGTTGAGTACCCTTTCTCCATCAACTATCTCATGCTCAATATGTTGCTTTTTAGATCAGGTACGTAGTAAACATCTTTGATCTCTCTGACTCCCCTATTTCTCTGTTGATACCTGATCATTCATCGACCTTTGACGACTACTTTTGAAGCATCGCCGAAAGAAAATGATCTAGACTCCACCTTTGAGAGTATTTTGAATAACCTCTTGTCACCACACATGTGGTTACTTACGCTAGTGTACAAGTACCAAAACGAGTTATCAGATCTTGGTTTTTGGAATTTTTAACACCAGCTACAATCCTTCATTTTCTTTCTCAGTAAATAAGTTTGTTGGTTCCTCATTTTTCTTCTCGGATCTACAATCTTTGAAAATATGACCCAACTTTTCGTAGTTGTAGCATTTTATCAAGTAACAATCCTTGGTAACATGCCCATAGTCTCATACCTTCCACGATTATAACACTCAATATTGTTGTTTGTGTTTGTTCGGCCACCCCGAGCTTGACCTCAGTCATGTCAGTTCTGTTGGCCGACTTGCTCATTTTCTCTTCCTCCTCTTCCTCTACCACCTAGGCATCTATCTTTGGTACTCTGAACATAGAGCACTTTCTCTTCATTTATTGTCGTCTTCGCTTGGAGAGCATATTCAAGGGCCCCCCTTCTTATTTGTCATTCTCATGTGCTTCCAAGAACCCAACAAGCTTTTCAATGGTGAGCGTTGATAGATCCTTGAATTCCTCTATTGCGCATACAATATTTTTCAAACTATATGTTAATGACCTCAAAATCTTTTCAACAACTCGCATATAATAGATACAAAGTCGCTCTGTCTTTAGCTCGAACGACCATTAATGCGTTCAGTTGGGCATTTGAATACCTATCTGTGTTCGCCGGTTCCTTATACTCAGTCTTGACCACATCCCAATTATCTTGGGAGCCAAAAAGGGTTTTCATCTGCACCTTCCAGTTGTCGTAGTTGACACCTTTTGTCAACTTGGGTAGCGTGATGTCATTGGTTAGACCTATAATTTCTATCAAGTGTTTATACTCAACACACACCTCACAAAGCTCTCGATTGCTCTTTTTTCTCTCTCGGTCAGTGCACACCGCGACGTTCTCTTTTGAAACTGACAGGTAAGGATGGTAATTTGATACCGCCCCGCGAAAACCAAACTGAATTGCCCCGTTTGGGACGGTTTTTTCTCAAAATCGAACGGGGATGATATTTGTGTCCCCCGCCCCGACCTCACCCTGATTTTGCCCCGAACACTATGTGTTAGATAAAATTAGACCGGTTCAAATAAACTTAACTTAAATAAACCTTCCATGCAGGAACAAGGAACCGGACCGGACAAACAAAAGAACCGGCTAAGAAAACTAGTCGGTCAAGCTACTAAACCGACCAAGAATACTTGGAACATGACCATACAAAGAAAGGATCGGCCAAAGCTTAAAACCGGAATCATCAAACAGCCGATCAGCCACAAGACAGAGGAATAACCGGAAGAAGTCCGGTTACATCACTCATACCGGAAGCCATCCGGTTAAGTCGAATGACCGACTAGTACAAGAAGACAATTCGGGTATCTGTTGAGAATGATACCAAAGGAACAGACTGAACACTTCCATATTCATACAAGTCTGAGGAAAGTCTGCAGGCTGCAGAAAACAGTCCTGCAGGATCTTTCCACTTCAGGATAAGTCAGAAAGGAGATCTTCTAAGTACAGACAACTGTCTAACAGACAGTGCCTACATTGAGTAAAAGACAAACCTAGCAGGTTTGTCTTACACACCGGAATGAAAAGATGACCGCAGACTCTGAATCACTGAATCACTGAACCTCTGCATCTCTGCTCAGCCAATCAGATTCAAGGAAGTGAAATATGACCGTTGGCATATTTCACCTATAAAAGGGGCAGTTGAAGAAGAATAAATGTGTAACACAGGAGGGACAAGCAACATATAGTGAGACAAGTGAGAAATTCTAAGAGCATTTACTCTACAAGTGATAAGACTGTGCTGTTCTAAGAAAGCCTAAGTGCTAAAGTTAAAGTGTGTGTTTTACAATTTCGGTGTAAATTGTAAGAGTGTTATCGAGCAGGAAATAAGTCTCGATCGGATTGTACTTGTATTCCTTAGTGAATATCCTTCTCGCGGTTTCGAGAGGAAGGGGTGACGTAGGAGTTTTATCTCCGAACATCCATAAACTCTGTCTTGTTATTTACTGTCTGCCGGTTTCATTATCTAACCGATCTGTACCGCTATAACCGACTTAACTCTATCCAAGCCGAATTTCCAGATTACCGAAGCCGACCCATCAATTCTCAAACCTCCATCATATAAAACCGATTCTGCCTATCATACAAGTGTGCCGCTTCAACCTGAAAGCAAACCTTTTCCGCGCTTGAACCTAGTTCAAGGGATTGTGACAGGTTGTGTAGTATTGAAACCCCGGTGTTAATCTCTAACCGGATTAACCACCACCCTTCGAGTGAGAACTGCTAACCGGTCCAACCCCCGGTCCTCCAATGGCTACCTAGATCCTAACACTATGAATATAATTAAATATATTAAATCACTAATATATTTATTCATTCATTATATTTTATAAGAGTCGTAAGTTTATTTTTTATAATAATATAAAATTTCAATATATTATAATATATATTATATTAAAAAATCCGTTTATATAATTTATTTTATGTTTTTTTTAAAATATTTTATTAATGGTGCCCGTGGGGATTCCGCTAAATCGAACGGGGCGGGAATAGTATTTAAAAAATCCCTAGAATAAAAATGTGCAGGGGATGGTAAATGCATTCCCCGCCCCCAAACCGTCTCATTTAGAGATGACAATGGGTATTTATATGCCCGATACCCGTGGGTACCCGATAATCGGGTTTAGGTGTTTTAAATCGGGTACGGGATCGGGGTTGAGCATTGGTTATGAGAGAAGGTACCCGATCAGGTACGGGATCAGGTACGGGGTCGGGGATGGGGAGTGTGCGAAACCTAAATCCGATACTCGACTATATATAAAAAATAAAATGATTATTATTAAAATTTAATGTGACATTTCAAATACATTATCATTACAAATATTATCATAAATATTTTGTTCTTATCAACACTCCACTCCAACATTATTTGTTTATATTTCCAAAAAACTTATTTCTCTCATCATTTTCAAGTTTTGTTTAATAACAAAATGTATTTTTCTCTCTTAAACTCTTCATATTCAATTTTTAAATTGTTCCTTCCAACATTCATTCTACATTTTCTTCACTTTAGCACAACAAAGTTGTTACATTTTTCAAGATCTACAACATAAGGTAAATAATATTTTTGTTTGTTTTTAATCTTTCGATATTACTAATTTTATTATGCATTACAGTTATGTTTCTTCTTCTTCAACCTCTACAATCTTTTTAAGTTTGTAATTGGGTAATGGGTAGTGATATCCATCGGGGTCGGGTAGTAAAATAAAATCAGATTCGAGAATGGCTACTTCACTACCCAACAGATAGGATACCCGTTATCATCCCTAGCAACATGTTCTCTCACGCTTATCTCACACACAATGGCTCTGCCGCTCTGATACTAATTTGTCGGTAACAAGAGGCAAAATATTTTTCTTATTCATATCAAAAAAAAAAAAAAAAGTCTCTCACCCAAATCTCTTGATTATCATATGACTCTTACAATTATTATTATTATTTTAAAAATACTAAAAATGAAAAACATTTTAATTTTAGTTTATTCATCCAGAAATACAAACAACATGCTCACATGATCATTGTGTTTAATTTGGTTTTTGGGTATGAAAACAAAAGACTATGACTTAAGATATTTTACCCATTTATGAGAAACTCCACCAAACCATTAAGATATTCATCATTCTTTTTCTGATCATTCAACGCCTTAGAAATTTCACTTGCCCTAGCTATGAGTTCTTCTCCAGCTTCCTTCGACTGTGAGCCCATGGCACGCTTCAAAGCACTAGCTATGGCGTCCCCATCAAAAGACCCATCTTCTTTCCTCTCCACTTCCAAAGCTAGTCCCTTATCCACTAACATTCTTGACACCAATGGTTGGTCAATCACCAATGGAAGTGTGATCAAACAATGCCCAAATTGTAACGATTCTACCGCCGTCCCATAACCTGCATGAAAGAGACAGCCTCCGATTGATGGGTGGGAAAGGATTTCCATCTGGGGAAACCAATCGGCGATGTGGGTCCTCCCTCGATCGGAGGTCCGATCAACGAACCCCGGCGGCAAGACTTCCACGCCGGTCTCGACGGACCAAATGGGTGTTCTCAATGTCCAAAGAAATTGAACACCAGATTTCTCAAGTCCATTTGCTATTTCATTCACTTGTTCTTTCGTCACTTTCCATTCGCTGCCAAAACTCACGTAAACTACCGATTTGGGCTTTAGCTTTTCCAACCATTTATACGCCTTTGTTATAAAAATAATGAATTATTATAACGAGAATTATCATCAATCTTAAGATAAAATGATTAATATCTTAATTAAATAATTACGTACCTCGTCCTTTTCGATCTCTCTAAGGTTCTCTGGCGGTGACGGCGGGAATAACCCAACAGGAATTATACGTTTTCCGGTTAATTTCCCCAGCAAATCTATATACTCGCCTTCGAGTTCCCTGCAACTACGTACTGCGATCGCTTTACAAGTGGTCGCGACTTTTGCTAACCGATGAGCGTCGGGTATTCCCGAGGCGTTATCTCCGAAGAATCCGAAGAAAATTCCGGCACTATGACAAGAAGGGTAAGCTAGGGTTGAGGGGAAATCTATCCACGGAGGCAGCGACGTGAGACTTTCAGGTGATGATCGGAGGAGTTTTTGGCCGTCGCCATGGAGATATTCCGGCGGACCAAAGAAGACGCTTGTGGCGACACAGAAGATAGAAAGAAGAATGCTGGGAATGTTGCATTCCACGGCGACTTCACTTGCCCAATGAGCGAGGCCGTCTACAAGGATCCAGTCCGGCGAGTTTTGGGTGACGAAATTCTTGAACGGTTGTTTTAGAAGGTCGTAGGCTATCTGTTAATTACAGGGGAGATGAGGTTATATAGCAAAAGATAAACAGGGGTAATTGGTTCAAAATTATATACGGGTGGTTACCTTCAAGAACTGGCTTTTCTCAAGGGGAATGTCGGCGGTGGACTCGATACCGGCCGGCAAGGGAAGATCGACGGAGGGCCACGGCAGTGCGACCAGGTTGATGAGATGGTCTAAAGCTGGGGGAACTCGGGGCTTGAGCTTGTCAATGTTTTTAGGAGTTGAAATGAAAGAGATTTTGATTGAACCAGATTTGGCCAAAGATATGCCCAATTCAAGAAATGGAATCATATGACCAAATGCCACAAAGGGTACCATCACTACATGGACGATTGCCATATCTTTCTTCTTCCGTTGCTAAAATCTCTCTCTGTTGTCTCTTTGTTCAGGAGTTTGGGATGATGAAAATATCCTTAACCCATTGCATACATTTTAAACACTCAAACCAAACCGATGATCTCAAGGTGATATCAACATGTGTCACCATCACTTATCTAAAGGTGTTATCTTTTTGATGTTAAAATAAAATCAATATTTTATTTGATTGACTTTATTCACTTTTACATCCATAATATTTATCTACTTATTAATAATAACTTAATTTAATGTATAAAATATTAAAAATGTATATGAATGTATATCTACTCCATATTCAAGATGGATATATTTAACTTTTTTTTAAATTAACTTTTTACTTTTTTTTATTTTAAATATATATTATATACAGGGACATTTAACTTTTTTTTAAAATTAACTTTTTACTTTTCTTTTATTTTAAATATATATTGTATATAGGGATGGATTCGAAATCTGATCATTTAGATCTAATCGAATTAAATTCGGATTTGATTAGGATTAATCAAATTATGCAAATATAAAATATCTAAATAAAACTATATTTTTTAATTTGTTTTTCTTTAAATTATATTTACTCAATATAATATACGGACTTGATAATTCATAATTTATAAAAAAAATATAGGTATAACATATATCAGTAATATCAATTCAAATTTTTCAATCACTATCTAAAAATTCGAGTTTCACCCAATTAATTTCATTTTAGTAATACTTCACAAACAAAACTTCAAATAATAGTCGACCATTGAAAATACAAAATTAAAAAGTAAGTAAATTACCGATTCAATTTTCTCGTAAACATACGATAATTACTCACCATAATACTTAATTAATTTAATTTTGTTTTAATAATTATAATATAATAACTTAATAACTTAATAATGAATAAAAATATATTACAATAATATTTTAAAAATATTGATATAATCTCCCCTATAATATTATATTAGTTTGAATAAGTTACTCAAATATATATATTTTTAAAAACAACTTATTAATTAATATTAAATTTAATAATTGTAAAAAAAAATTAATGTTATAATATGAAATATAACTTAATATATCATTCCAAATTATATATTAATTTTTTTAATGTAAATGTTAATATGATCCTTACAATCAATCCTAAAACGTTTTAAAATAAAATATAGGTGCCAAGTAAGGGTTTATTCTTAATTTGGTTGTAAAGTACCTCACTTAACCATCAATCCTAAAACGTTTTAAAATAAAATATAGGTGCCACATAAAAGTTTATTCTTAATTTGGTTGTAAAGTGACTCACTTATTGTGAGAAACAATTATTATAATATGAAATATAACTTAATATATCATTCCAAATTATATATTAATTTTTTTAAAATAAATGTTAACCTGATCCTCATAATAAATCCTAACCTATATATATATATAGGTGCCACCTAATGGTTTATTCTTAATTTAGTTGTAAAGTAATTCACTTATGCTAAGTAGTGAGAAACAATTATATTATATTTTATCATATTATGTAAAAAAATAATTTAAATTAAAAATATATTTAATAATAAATTATAATATCAATAAAAATATTAAAATACATATAAAAAATAATTGGGTTTAAATAGTAAATTATGTTTGTCTACAAAAAAATAAATAAATAAATAAATAGATTAACTTGAAAATTTAAACTTCAAACAAGAATAACTAGCATGCATATTTTTAGAAATAATTTCAAACAAATTAACAATTATTTTATTTTATTATTAAATATATAATTCATTTCACTCAATAAAATATTATTTATTTTAAAAAAAATATAATTTATCATTATATAATAATACAATTTTTAAGTGTTAGAATTTATTTAAAATCAGATTATTTTAATATTATAATTCAGTGATTGAAGTGATTTTTAATTATATTTATATATTTTTTTAAACAAGACCTTGAATATTAAACAATTAAATAAAAATAGTAAATGAATAAAATTATAATTTTAAAATATTAAATAAGTTGATAAAAAATAATAATACAATTTTGTTGCTATAAAATTTATTTTATATTAATATAAAATCACTCTCTTTATATTTTTTTCTACTTATAAAAGAGGTAATAATGTCATTAATTTTAACTAATAAATTAATAAAAAAAATATTATCAAACAAATTTGTATTTAAAAATAATTTTCTCTTTATCTCTGTCTAGTTTTAAATTCAAATCTCAATATTTGTTCTTAATCCTTACAGTTTTTTTTTATTAATTTCCATTTCTTTTTTATATTTTATTATTATATTTTTTCTTATTTATTTAATTATATATAATTATTAAATTAATATATATATATATATATAATTATTATAATAATAAAAATATTAAAAATGTATAGGAATATATCTATTACATATTCAAGATGGATACATTTAACTTTTTTATTTAAGATGGTACCTGCACAATTTCTTTAAAAAAATAATAATATAAAGTGGTCATCAACGCATTTAAAATTATGCGTTAATCACCCGTTCACTTACCAATTACCATCTTTTTACTTTTTAGGTCCCATTTTGTGGCTCTAATTTACTAGAATGTATCATTTTCCAAAAAAATTAATATACAAGAAATAAGAAGACTAAAATAATAATTATTTCTTACTTTTCTATTTAATTATTTTTTATGATAATTAAAATTTAAAATTATATATCAAAAAAAACTTAGAAAGTAATTTATTAATAAAATATATTTTTAAATAAATTATTTTTTAATTTAAGTCATTTATTGATTGAAAAAATATATAATTGTAGACCTCACAATTTAAAATTTAAATAATTTTAATAAAATAAATATTATGAATAAATGAAACAAATTAAAATGGACTTAAATTAAAATGAATCTTATCGATTTAAATTAATTTTGTAATTTTATTTGCAAACTAAATAAAGAAAAAAAAAGATGTGAGAACCAAATCAATCTAAGCATATGCAAGGAAAAACACATATACCCCTAAACTAAATAGGGCTGAATGTGAAAAATCACCGAACCCAAATCAAATAGGACAAATTTATGATAAGGATGTAAATAAACCAACTAAAACCGTTCAAATCAAACTGAATTGTCCAAACTAAATGCATTACAATTTCATTTTTACCTAACCATCACAACAATTCTGTTTCTCGGTTTAACACCACTGGAACCCGCTCAAATCGTTAACTGACTAAATGTTTAAAAGATAATAATTAAATAAAACGGGAACAAAAATCGAATCTTAAACCGACAACGATGAGTAATGTATAATAAATATTATGTCATAACATGCATCTAAACAAATGATAATAATATAATATCATAAACTTAAATATTTATTAATAGACTATCAAAAAAAAATATTAACTAATATTAGTAGTAAATAAATTTAATATTAAAATTGTTAACTCATTTTTAGTTTAATAAAAAAAATCTTAATATAATGTATTTGTGTTTTGAAAATTATTTAGTGATTCATTAATTGTATTAATCAATCTCATTATCTCATTCATAATATATTTGTATATATTTCGTTTAAATGATTTTACCAGTATTTCATTAAAAACCCAAAACATAGGAGGATCAAAAATTAAAATTAGACAAACATTAACTGTGATTATAAAATGGCAAATAAACGACCCTAGAATTTTTGAACGATAATGATCAAACAACAATATAAACAAATATTACAATTAACGTTCCCAACCTTTGTTGTTATTTTCATATTTGCCTTATAGACAATGTTACTTTCTTCCACCCTTCCTCGTTCATACTTCACGAAAGATGATTGAATTATAGTAGATGATGATGCATGTCTGCTCTAATAACTTTTTCAAAATTTCAGAGTTTTATCAATGATTTTTCTCTATTTCAGTTTTGCGTGTTTCAGGATCAACAACTCTAGTTTCTTCATTATCCTTCTCCTCTATTATTTTTTTGCTTTATTATTTTTCTTATTTTCTTCCTTGTCTTTAGATTGAACTTCTTCAACATTCTCTGTTTTTTAATTTCATTATTTTCTTCCTTCTCAGATTCTTCCTTACTTTCTTCCTCTACAGTTTCCTCATTTTTGTATACTTTATCACTGTCTTTGACTTTCACAATATGTTCTTTCATTCTTAATTCTTCCGTTTCATTTTTCTGCTTTTTCACTACCTAAGTTTTCAGGAATTTATGCTCTTTCTCATTTGATGTTGGAAAATATTGTAGAAAGCGTACCTGTTTGGCCTCCATTCATATGAGATTTCTATGACTGTGGACTTTTCCTTCATGTCAACAATTGTAATATTTTTTTGGTGATGTATTTTGAAAATGCATTTCAATGCTTATTCTAGCAAAAGTAAAGTGCTATATTTCCTCTATAATTGGATCCATATATAATAGTTTCCCTAATATACTAGTAAAGTGACTTAGAGCTTCTACATTATACATGTGTGCTGGGATGTTTCTAAGCTTGAACCATATTTTGACTGTTTCCTTTGACTTGCTTAGAAAACACAATTATTCAGACAATCACTTCAACTTCATACAGTTGAATCCAATATAAGTATGTCCAATTTTTAGAATATCATCCAAGTTTGTTTCCCTCTTGAATTGCAGAAAATAGAGATCATGGATGTTTGTAGAAACCTTCTTCAGTCCCTTCTGCTCACATTATTTCATTAATGCTTCTTGGGTGATTGGGAAAGATACACGGTTCTTTCCTATGTAGACCCAATAACTACATTTTATCATTTTTTGACTCATTTCTCCTCTACTTCAGTGGTCAATTTAAATTCAAAAAGAGAGTTGAGAATCTCGACTTTGTTTTTAAACTCACTCAAGTAGATTTGACCTTTGTATGCATAATCATCTGCATTATTTTTCCGAACTTCATTTACCTTCCAACTGAAATTGTTCTTGATAGTATAGGTCTTTCATTTTGGGAACTTCATGTCTCATTGTTTCCATTAACTAGTTTACTATCTTTTCGTATTCTTCATTCTTCAATAGGTTTCAATCTTGAAGATAGTGTATATTCAAATGGACGGTTGTTTGTTGTATTTTTTCTTTATTGAGCATAATCTCTTATTTCTTTGCATATATCAGTAGTTTTGTGATTTGATTTTTAAACTCAAAGAGATTTGCTCTTTCATTATACCCGACCTTCCATATTCCTTCTTTTTCCCATATTTTTCTACTTTAGTTTCACCAATTTTTTGAACAACAACTGATTTTACCTTTGGGAATTTCTTGTACTTTTTCCTGTACAATTTCTTTGACTATTCTGTTAATTTCATTTTCAACAACCTCCTTTATACCTTCATGAACAAATTTTTATACTTAACCTTGTTGTATTTTTTCTTCCCATTATTATATAAATACATAATTATGTAACAAACAGAGCAAATAAAGAATAGAGTAATATAGAATACCATAATACCATGTACACTAGACCAGGAACCAAACTGTGACCAACCTCAATCGATCGCAAACAAAAACTTCGCGACTAGAATTCACGACCCTTTTCCTGACTCTGTTCAAATCCTAACCGATGTTTCTTGATTTCACAATTTATAACTTTAAACAATTTTCCCCAATGTGTCAAACGTGTCAGATATGCTAACGATCGTGATTCCGATCACGTTTCTAGTAACCGGCTACCAAATCAACCGACCAAATTTCGCGTGACTAACGTGCCGATTGTGTCGTGTGTCGATCGTGCCGATCGTACTGATTATTTTCTAAAACCCTAACCCCACCTCAAAATATTTGTATGTGTTCATATACATGAAAATATATTTAATCTATTTTAACAAATTTAACAATGTATCAAACCAATTAAACCGACCAAATTGATCTTTAAACTATTCAAATCGAACCAATCAAATAGACAAACCAATCGTTTAAAATTTAGTAAACCGATGTCAACGATTTAGATATGTATTTGGTTCAATAAACTAATCAAACTAAACTATTTATCCCTTTACTTCCTGAGTGGGGATCGGATTTGGAAAAAATCATTCTAAAACCCCATGGTATCCGTGGGGCGTTACGAAGAACAAAGAAGAGAGAAGTAGGAGTCACGACGAAGATTCAAACGAAGACCGATAGTCATTCGTTGTCCCTCGAGTGACCGAAGGGCCATGGTGAGATTAGTCCAAGAATACAATTTCTAATACATGACAATTTCCAATAAAATGTATATGTATGTCCAGAGAATATGTTATAGATTGCTACATGTCCAAATTGAGGGAGAAAATGCAAATGTAATTAGGCTACAGTTTTTTTTGTTTTTTTTTTAGAAAATGACATAGTCATTTCATTAAAAAAAAACCAAAAGGAAAAAAACCTACATGAGTTCATAAATTAAAGAAAAACAAACATTTGCTTTAATTTTAAAAAGCTGGAATTACAAACCAAATGAGTAAACACATAATGAATTACAACTTTTCAAACAAACAATCAATAATGACTTTATGATCTCGCCTTGAAATTGCTAGATTGAGTGACTTCATAGTAGTTAATGTCCCAATTTTGACATAAACACCAATTTTGCTCATTTTTAGAAATTCGTCTCCAAGTCCGAACAAGGGAATTGCAATCAAACTTTATGCTATTCTAAACATCATCAACACCACCTCTGAACCTCGTGTATACTCTTGAATTTCTTTCCATCCAAATATGGTAAACTATAGGAGCAAAACCACATTTAAACATATTTGAATGAAAAAGATTACCTTTAGCTTTTAAAATGACCATCTCTTTGATATCAATCCAATTAGAGGGAAAAAAACCTAACTCCATAGCTTTTGTAAACCGTCTCCATAGCTCGAGAGTAAACAGGCAGCCACCAAATAAATGATCCATCGTCTCCTCATTGTCATTACAAAGAAGACATTTAGAATCTGGGATATCCATAAACCGCTTAAGATGATCCATAGTTGAAAGTCTCTTCCTAAACAACAACCATAACACAAACGGTTGTCTTAGAATAATTTTGGAGGACCATACAACATGAGTCCAACCCACATCGTTCTCCCTCTCACGAATAGACTTCCAAGCTAGATTAACACCTTGAGATGAAAGACACTCGACTTCATACCACTTCAAATCTTCTGAGGCATCTTCTTTCCTAGCTTTGCATGTGGATATTTATTTTGCACATAGACAACATATTGCACTGTCTCTTCCCAAAACATTTTCGGCATAGTTTTTCCTTTCAACATGGATCAAACCATATTGAGAATAATTCAGTTCTTTCATTCAACTACACCGTTTTGTTGCGGAAAATATGGCACAGTCAAGAAACGCTTAATCCCATGTTCC
The DNA here is from genome assembly GCF_907164915.1 of Impatiens glandulifera. Taxonomy (NCBI): domain Eukaryota; kingdom Viridiplantae; phylum Streptophyta; class Magnoliopsida; order Ericales; family Balsaminaceae; genus Impatiens; species Impatiens glandulifera. Next base: position 29,071,198 of record NC_061870.1, read on the forward strand.
TCGTAGTATTTGTTAAACTCAATAGAAGTGAACTCACCCTCTTTGTCAGATCAGACTACTTTAATTGACATTACTTGTTTCTTTCTCCATCATCACTTTAAATTTCTGGAAGGTTTCATACACTTATGACTTCTCCTTTAGAAAATAAATCAACGTCTTCCTTGAGAAATCATCAATTAAAGTGAAAAAGTATCTTTTATCACTGAATAATTCTGGAGTTATCGGCCCACATAAATTAGTATGAATCAGTCTCAGTTGCTCATTTGCTCGGTATTCAGAACTACTTGGGAAAGAAGTCATCGCTTACTTCCCGATCATAAATTTTTACATAACCTCTTTTCAAATATAATATTAGGCAGTCCAATCACCATCTCTTTTTTCACCAGCTCGTTCAACCCACCGATAAAGTCACTTCATGACCTCATCCTCTAGATCAAGTTGCATACGTTTATCTTGAACTATTTTAAGCTTAAGTTTATACATGCGATTTTTCTTCATTTCTACTTGGCCAATGAGCCTCCCGAGTTTATCCTTCAGTTGTAGTTCTCGGTCCTTCATTAGAGTCGAGTACCCTTTCTCCATCAACTATCCCATGCTCAATATATTTCTTTTTAGATCAGGTACGTAGTAAACATCTCTGATCTCTCCGACTCCCCTATTTCTCTGTTGATACCTGATCATTCATCGACCTTTGACGACTACTTTTAAAGCATCGCCGAAAGAAAATGATCTAGACTCCACTTTTGAGAGTATTTTGAATAACCTTTTGTCACCACACATGTGGTTACTTACTCTAGTGTTCAAGTACCAAAACGAGTTATCAGATCTTAGTTTCTGGAATTTTTAACACCAGCTACAATCCTTCATTTTCTTTCTCAGTAAAGAAGTTTGTTGGTTCCTCATTTTTCTTCTCGGATCTATAATCTTTGGAAATATGACCCAACTTTTCGTAGTTGTAGCATTTTATCAAGTAACAATCCTTGGTAACATGCCCATAGTCTCATACCTTCCACAATTATAACACTCAATATTATTGTTTGTGTTTGTTCGGTCACCCCGAGCTTGACCTCGGTCATGTGAGTTCTGTTGACCGACTTGCTCATTTTCTCTTCCTCCTCTTCCTCTAACACCTAGGCATCTATCTTTGGTACTCTGAACATAGAGCACTTTCTCTTCATTTATTGTCGTCTTCGCTTGAAGTGCATATTCAAGGGACCCCCCATTCTTATTTGTCATTCTCATGTGCTTCCAAGATCCCAACAAGCTTTTCAATGGTGAGCGTTGATAGATCCTTGAATTCATTTATTGCGCATACAATATTTTTGAAACTATATGTTAATGACCTCAAAATCTTTTCAACAACTCGGTTTGATGAAAAAATCTCACCATTCCGATTTAGTTTGTTCACCACGATTTTTACCCGACTAATGAACTCAAATACGTTTTCAGACTCTTTCATCCTCATGTTTTTCAGATCGCCTTAAGGGTTTGAAGTCGGACTTGCTTCACCCGTTCGTCTCATTTGTTTGTTATTTCGAGTGTATCACATGCTACTTTAAAAGATTTTGCGTCAGCTATCTTCTCAAAGTCAGATTCGTCGACAAATCGGTATAATAGATACAAAGTCGCTCTGTCTTTAGCTCGAACGACCTTCAATGCGTTCATCTGGGCATTTGAATACCTATCTGTGTTCTCCGGTTCCTCATACCCAGTCTTGACCACATCCTAATTATCTTGGGAGCCAAAAATGGTCTTCATCTGCACCTTCCAGTTGTTGTAGTTGACACCTTTTGTCAACTTGGGTAGCGGGATGTCATTGGTTAGACCTGTTAATTCTATCAAGTATTTATACTCAACACACACCTCACAAAGCTCTCGATTGCTCTTTTTTCTCTCTCGGTCAGTGCACACCGCGACATTCTCTTTTGAGACTGACAAGTAAGGATGGTAATTTGAAACTGCCCCGCGAAAACCAAACCAAAGTGTCCCGTTTGGAACGGTTTTTTCTCGATACCGAACGGGGATGGTATTTGTGTCCCCCGCCCCGACCTCACCCCGATTCTGCCCCGAACACTATAAATATAATTAAATATATTAAATCACTAATATATTTATTCATTCATTATATTTTATAAGAGTCGTAAGTTTATTTTTTTATAATAATATAAAATTTCAATATATTATAATATATATTATATTAAAAAATTCGTTTATATAATTTATTGTATGTTTTTTTTTTTAAATATTTTATTAATGGTGCCCCGTGGGGATTCTCTTAAATCGAACGGGGCGGGAATGGTATTTAAAAAATCCCTAGAATAAAAATGGAGAGAAGATGGTAAATGCATTCTTCGCCCCAAACCGTCTCATTTAGAGATGGTAATGGGTATTCATATGCCCGATATCCGTGGGTACCCGATAATCGAGTTCAGGTGTTTTAAATCGGGTACGGGGTTGGGGTTGGGCATGAGTTATGGGAGAAGGTACCCGATCAGGTACGGGATCGGGGATGGGGAGTGTGCGAAACCCAAATCCGATACTCGACTATATATAAAAAATAAAATGATTATTATTAAACTTTAATGTGACATTTCAAATATATCATCATTACAAATATTATCATAAATATTTTGTTCTTATCAACACTCCACTCCAACATTATTTTGTTTATATTTCCAAAAAAACTTATTTCTCTTATCATTATCAAGTTTTGTTTAATAAAAAAATGTATTTTTCTCTCTAAACTCTGTTAGGATTTGTATCTCCCAAATCCGACCAGCTTGAAACAATCTATAAAAATACAATAAAGAAGAACACAAAAAGACACAGATTTATAGTGGTTTACTCAAATTGAGCTACATTCACTTCAGCCACCACCAGATTTCACTAAAAAGAAGAAGAAGGAATACAAAGTTTTTGCCTCACACTTTATCTCGCTAGAATTATTTCTCTCATTTTGTAAACCCTTAATAATCACATATTTATAGGGTAAACATTCAGGTAATAAACATAAATAATTCTTGGTCAGGCCTAAGCCCAAAACCAAATACAAACTCAATAAACTCTAATTAACACTTATAGAGTTTATTATAAGTGTAGGCTCCATAACTCAACAATCTCCCACTTGGAGACTAACTTCATCATCTCTCGATCGGTGACGGCTTTCCATCTGGTATCTTAACGAAGAAGACCAACTGAAGTTGCACACAATTTCAATTTCTCAATTGTCACAGATTTCGTCAACATATCAGCTGGATTCTCACTCCCGTGAATCTTCTCAAGAGCAAATACTTCATCTTCTAAAGCTGACCGGATGAAATGATAAAGAACTTGTATATGCTTCGTCCTGCCATGATAAACAATATTCTTTGTCAAATGAATGACACTCTTACTGTCGCATCGCAACACACTTCCCTCGTAAAAAAATCATTGGCTTATCAAATTATCTATCGAGCCATGAAAAAGATTCAACAAAAGACAAACAAATCCACTATCTGTTTTACGTCAAGCAATACGTGGAGTAACTCCCGATATAGCAGTAAAAGCAAGCTTTTCGGCCACTTAAGAACCAAAGGACAAAGGCTCCTCATTGGGAGACCGTTCATTCTCGACCTTTATGGATTTCGAGTCGGGAAGAATTGAAAATAATAATTATAAGTATATAATTATTCTAAAATAGGAAATGCTGACTGAGAAAATGGCATCTTTTAGAAATTCATACCAATCAAGAATTTCGATTTTTGGGAGGTATCATGATCATCCAATAAGAAGGGTTTCCATTTTTTCAAATGAGGATTCGATGTTGCACCATCTTCAACTCTTCTCGGAATTCGGAGTTTTTTGAGAAAAGGGAAAGATAGAAATAAAATGACCACAATTTTAGGTATTCACTTAATCTTGTTAGGCATAGGCGCTTCTCCAAACCCAGTGAACAGAAGGGATGTCACATGAGTGGACACCCTTTTTGGGAATTATGGTGCTGACTGGTAGAAAGGGCTCAGGTTTGATATGGGAGAATCTGATGCAGAATTTCGAAACAAAAATAAAAAGAAACATAGTTTCAATAAAGGGAACCCAAGGACCATATTCTTCCCCAATTTGGGTTTGACTCACATCTCGAATGAATTCAAAGGTAACCGAAGGTTCCCGACTTTCTATGGTTTCCGCCCGTCCGACTTGCATGTGTTAAGCATGCCGCCAGCGTTCATCCTGAGCCCATTCCAAATTTCATTCCAATCAAATAATTTGTGGCTGCCAATATATCTCGCTTGACTTATGATTGGCTTGGAAGGAGGAACTCCAAGACCATTACGAGCACGACCAACAAATGATAGGCTAGAGGGATGGGCTCATTCGACTAATCAATGATCCCCGGGCCTACCTAACTTCTGCGGCCGTCCTTTTTTTCCTCATTGCCACTAGTGCTCTTCTTGGGAAAAAACTATCTTTCCAAACTAACTCGTTGGACCCAATTCTCGCAAAAAGGGTTGTAACCACATCATCTCCTTAACAGCCTCTATCACAGCAACATACTTTGCCTCACAACTAGAAAGAGCAACAATCTTCTGTAATTTTGAAACTAAACTGATTGCAGTACCTCATAGAGTATAAATTTACCCTGTTGTGCTCTTCCTACTATCAACATCACCACCATTGTCAGCATCAACATATCCTTTCAAACCCATATTATACTTTCGAAAACACAAAGCAAGACTCGTACTTCCTCTTAAGTATCGTAGTATCCACTTTACTGCTTCTCAATGTTGTCTACCTAGGTTGCTCATAAACCTGCTAACAACTCCCACTGCATGTGCTATGTCTGGTCTTGTGCAAACCATCGCATACATAATACAACCAATGACAGAGGCATACGAAACAGTGGTCATGTAATTTTTCTCCTCCTTTGTTGAAGGCAACTGATCTTTAAATAGTCTGAAGTGACTAGCTAAGGGGGTAGTAACTGGTTTTGCATCATACAAGTTGAGCATGCTAAGAACTTTCTTCACATATTCTTCTGGTGAAAGTTGAGAACTTATACTAGAAGGCATAATTTGTCCCATCAAATCTTCCAATCCCATGTCTTATACTGTTCTCACTTGCCATTGTTTCCAATGCTCAGATCTAGTCTAGCTTCTCTGATACCAGTTGTTAGGATTTATATCTCTCAAATCCGACCAGCTTGAAACAATCTGTAAAAATGAAAGAAAGAAGAACACAAGAAGACACAAATTTATATTGGTTCACTCAAATTGAGCTACATCCACTTCAGCCACCACCAAATTTCACTATGAAGAAGAAGAAGGAATACTGAGTTTTTAGCTCACATTTTATCTCTCTAGAATTATTTCTCTCACTTTGTAAACCCTTAATAATCACATATTTATAGGGTAAACATTCAAGTAATAAATCTAAATAATTCTTGGTCAAGCCTAAGCCCAAAACCAAATACAAACCCAATAAACTCTAATTAACACTTATAGAATTTATTATAAGTGTAGGCTCCATAACTCAACAAACTTTTCATATTCAATCTTTAAATTGTTCCTCCAACATTCATTGTACATTTTTATTCACTTGAGCACAACAAAGTTGTTGATATTACTAACTTTATTATGTATTACCGTTATGTTTCTTCTTTTTCAACATCTACAATCTTTTAAGTTTTAATCGGGTAATGGGTACCTGTCGGAAATCGGATACCCGAAGAATCGGGGATAAGGATAAAAATATTAATAACAGTCGGGGTCGGGTAGTAAAATAGAAATCGAATTCGGGGATAGGTATTTCACTACCCGACGAATATGATACACGTTGTCATCCTTAGCAACAGGTTCTCTCACGCTTAACTCACACACAATGGCTCTGCCGCTCTGATACCAATTTGTTGGTAATAAGAGGCAAAATATTTTTCTTATTCATCTCAAATGAATTCTTACAAATGTATAGAAAAACATTGAGTCTTCAAATGTTTGATTTTTCAAATACCAAAATAAGTTAGGATGCATATTAAATAAGTCTCTCAATCAAATCTCTTGAATATCACACTCACCTTTACAACTATTATTATTATTTTAGAAATACTAAAATTAAAAAAAAAAAAAAAAACATTTTAATTTAAGTTTATTCAACCAGAAATACAAACAACATGCTCACATGATCATTGTTTTTAATTTGGATTTTGGGTATGAAAACAAAAGACTATAACTTAAGATATTTTACCCATTTATGAGAAACTCCACCAAATCATTAAGATATTCATCATTCTGTTTCTGATCCCTCAATGCCTTAGAAATTTCACTTGCCCTTGCTATGAGTTCTTCTTCTCCAGCTTCCCCTAACTGTGAGCCCATGGCACGTTTCAAAGCTCTAGCTATGGCGTCCCCATCAAAAGACCCATCTTCTTTCCTCTCCACTTCCAAAGCTAGTCCCTTATCCACTAACATTCTTGACACCAATGGTTGGTCAAACACCAATGGAAGTGTTATCAAACAATGTCCAAATTGTAACGATTCTACCGCCGTCCCATAACCTGCATGAAATAGACAGCCTCCGATTGATGGGTGGGAAAGGATTTCCATCTGGGGAAACCAATCGGCAATGTAGGTCCTCCCTCGGTCGGAGGTCCGATCAACGAACCCCGGCGGCAAGACTTCCACGCCGGTCTCGACGGACCAAATGGGTGTTCTCAATGTCCAAAGAAATTGAACACCAGATTTCTCAAGTCCATTTGCTATTTCATTCACTTGTTCTTTCGTCACTTTCCATTCGCTGCCAAAGCTCACGTAAACTACCGATTTGGGCTTTAGCTTTTCCAACCATTTATACGCCTTTGTTATAAAAATAATGAATTATTATAACGAGAATTATCATCAATCTTAAGATAAAATGATTAATATCTTAATTAAATAATTACGTACCTCGTCCTTTTCGATCTCTCTAAGGTTCTCTGGCGGTGACGGCGGGAATAACCCAACAGGAATTATACGTTTTCCGGTTAATTTCCCCAGCAAATCTATATACTCGCCTTCGAGTTCCCTGCAACTACGTACTGCGATCGCTTTACAAGTGGTCGTGACTTTTGCGACCCGATGAGCGTCGGGTATTCCCGAGGCGTTATCTCCGAAGAATCCGAAGAAAATTCCGGCACTATGACAAGAAGGGTAAGCTAGGGTTGAGGGGAAATCTATCCACGGAGGCAGCGACGTGAGACTTTCAGGTGATGATCGGAGGAGTTTTTGGCCGTCGCCATGGAGATATTCCGGCGGACCAAAGAAGACGCTTGTGGCGACACAGAAGATAGAAAGGAGAATGCTGGGAATGTTGCATTCCACGGCGACTTCACTTGCCCAATGAGCGAGGCCGTCTACAAGGATCCAGTCCGGCGAGTTTTGGGTGACGAAATTCTTGAACGGTTGTTTTAGAAGGTCGTAGGCTATCTGTTAAGTAAAGGGGAGATGAGGTTAGCAAAAGAAAAAACAGGGGTAATTGGTTCAAAATTATATATGGGTGGTTACCTTCAAGAACTGGCTTTTCTCAAGGGGAATGTCGGCGGTGGACTCGATACCGGCCGGCAAGGGAAGATCGACAGAGGGCCACGGCAGGGCGACGAGGTTAATGAGATGGTCTAAAGCTGGGGGAACTCGGGGCCTGAGCTTGTCAATGTTTTTAGGAGTTGAAATGAAAGAGATTTTGATTGAACCAGATTTGGCCAAAGATATGCCCAATTCGAGAAATGGAATCATATGACCAAATGCCACAAAGGGTACCATCACTACATGGACGATTGCCATATCTTTCTTCTTCAGTTGCTAAAATCTCTCACTGTCTCTTTGTTCAGGAGTTTGGGATGATGAAAAGATCCTTAACCCATTGCATACATTTTAAACACTCAAACCAAACCGATGATCTCAAGGTGATATCAACATGTGTCACCATCACTTATCTAAAGGTGATATCTTTTTGATGTTAAAATAAAATCAATATTTTATTTGATTGACTTTATTCACTTTTACACCCATAATATTTATCTACTTATTAATAACTTCATTTAATGTATAAAATATTAAAAATGTATATGAATGTATATTCAAGATGGATACATTTAACTCTTTTTTTTAAAATTAATTTTTTTACTTTTATTTTATTTTAAATATATATTATATTATATATATAGGGATATATTCAAGATGGATACATTTAACTTTTTTTTAAATTAACTTTTTACTTTTCTTTTATTTTAAATATATATTATATTATATATAGGGATATATCAAGATGGATACATTTAACTTTTTTTTAAATTAACTTTTTACTTTTATTTTAAATATATATTATATTATATATAGGGATATATTCGAAATACAATCTGATCCAAATTCGAAATATTAATTCAAATTGAATTGAGATCGAATTGGATTAAATTTGAATTTATTAGGATTATTCAAATTATAATTATCTAAATAAAATTATATTTTTTAATTTATTTTTTTTTAAATTACGTTTCACTCAATATAATATACGGACTTGATAATTGCTAATTCATAAAATATATAATAGTGAGAAACAATTATATTATATACTTTATCATATTATATTATGTAAAAAATAATTTAATTATATAAATAATAATAAATTTAAAATATATTTAATAATAAATTATATTATTACTAAAAATATTAAAATACATATAAAAAAATAATTGTGTTTAAATAGTAAATTATATTAATCTAGAAACAAAAAATAGATAAACTAGTTTGAAAATTTAAACTTAAACAAGAATAGCTAACATGCATATTTTTCTAAATAATTTCAAACAAATTAACAATTATTTTATTTTATTTATTAAATATATAATTCATTTCACTAAATAAAATATTAAAATATTTTTATTTATTTAAAAAATATAATTTATCACTATATAATAATACAATTTTTAAGTATTAGAATTGGTTTGAAATAAGATTATTTTAATATTATAATTCAGTGATTGAAGTGATTTTTAATTATATTTATATATTTTTTTAAACAAGACCTTGAACTTATTAAAAGTTTATTAAGAGTTTTTATTTGATTTATTTACTTTTATCTTCTTATTTATTGTTTCAAAAGAAAAATTATCATTTACTAACATTTTAAATGCATTAATTAACTCTACTATTCTTTTATAATAATTTTAAAAAACTGTATTAATATAAATTTTAATATTAAATAAATAAATAAAAATAGTAAATAAATAAAATAATAATTTTAAAATATTAAATACGTTGATAGAAAATATTAATAATTTTTTTTTGCTATAAAATTTATTTTTAGATTAATATGAAATCACTCTCATTATATATTTTTTCTACATGTAAAAGAGGTAATAATGTCATTAATTTTAATTAATAAATCAATAAAAAATATTATCAAACAAATTTGTATTTAAAAATAATTTTCTCTTTATCTCTATCTTCTAGTTTTAAATTCAAATTTCAATATTATTAGTTCTTGCATTTTTTTTTTATTAATTCTCATTTCTCTTTTATATTTATTATTATATTTTTTTTATTTATTTAATTATATATAATTATTAAATTAATATATATAAAATTATTATAATAATAAAATATAAATTTAAACTCTTTTTTCAGCACACAAAAACATTTATCTAAATACACAAATTTAAATATATATATATATATATATATATATTCACCTTTGTATATTTATTATTTAAAATAATATAATATAATATTATTTTGTCTAAATAATTAATTATGTATTTTAGATATAAAAATATTAAAAATATGAACAAAATAAAATTAAAATATATTAAGTTTTTATAGATTTTATAAAATATTAGTTGAAAAAGATTAATAGAATAAATTTTAAAATTTTTATAATGAGTAAATTAAAAAATAGATTAAAATTAGATAATAAAAAGAAAGAATAATAGAAGGAGAGAAATTATGGGAAAGGATAAGAGACGAAATGACATTTTAATTATTAAATATTATTACAAATATAAAAAATAAATTAACATAGTATAATTTTAATCAAAAGTTTAATGGTTTAATATTAACAATTAAAATAAGTTAAATATTATAAAAAAATAAAAAATAAATAAATTATAAGCTGAATCAAACTATTTATTTTTATTAAACTTATAATATTATTTATTATATTATGTAATTATCAATTTAAATAATTTTGTTATTTATTTTGGTAATATTAATTATTAATTAATGTTTATATATAAATACATGGGTTAAATATAAAAAAAAATCATACAAAAAATAAAAAACCATATAGCATTATTATTTATTTAAAAAAATATTTTTATGATAATTAATTATTTATTAATTTAAATATTAACAATATAATAAATTAAATTAAAATTAAGATACATATTAAAATAACAATTGAAAGAATTTTTTATAAATATAAGTGGTTTATTTTATTTTTATACTATATATTTCAAATATATTATTGCATTTTAAATTATAAACACTTGTAATATATATATTTATTATATTGAAATTTTATTTTATTTTATTATATATGTGTATATTTATATATATGTATATATACAATTATATTAGGGTTCCTTAGATTTTGGAAAGGGTATATTACATCTGTAGTCTGAATTATCTTAGAGAAACTCACTAGATTTCATAGTCAAGAGGAGAAAGATAAATCGAGATTTGAGTGCGAAGCTAAATATTTAAAGTAGAAGTGGTGATCGATCGAATGGAGCCGCCGGAGTACGGTAGACTAACGGCGACGCAGCATCAGCAATGTATGGTGGAGTATAAGATCTTCGAGATGTTCAATCTCTTTATGAGTATTCCTCAAAGCGCACAGAAAGTCATGTAATCATCTCTCTCAAAAAAAAATTGATCTTTATGCTTCCTATTTCTTCAAGATTTTCATGGAACTTATTCATCTGTGAAGGTTGGAAATTCAACGGGATACCCATATCGAGTATCTGACCAAAGGCCTCGGACAACTCAATTCCTCGTTTGTCGTCTTGGATTCCAAGTAGCTATCTTTTCTTCTTTACAAATATGCTTCCTTATAAATATGTCATAATTACTTATGGCTAGACTTTGCTTATTTACAGCCGACCATGGCTATGTTATTGGATCCTCCATTCCATTGCTTTACTTGGAGAATCAGTTGAGCCTGAACTAGAAAAGAATGTGATTGACTTCCTAAGTCGTTGCCAGGTAGATGTAAACTTTAACGTTAACATAAGTTATCGGTATCTAAATAATAATATGAACTTTATTTGATTGGAATTGGTCATTAGAAATTGTTTATATTTCCAGTTCAGTAAGCTGATTTATCACTTATCTCATGATCATTCTTTTTCTTGTAATCATCAGCATCCATCTGGTGGATATGGCGGTGGACCTGGACAAGTGAGTAACTATTCTTTTCCCAGACTTTGCCCTCCAATTTATCTTTTATTCTGAACCTGCATTCTTTGCGAGCTTGTTATAGGATGAGATTGTGTTATATCCGTTCATGCACGACCTCATACCTTAATCTTATGACATGCTGGAACTGAATTGATGTTTCTTATTAGACCAACTTTACTATCTATTATGACTGTTTCCTTTATTTTTCTTTTTGATGTTCGACATTGCTTCTGGTTTCCTTGTGTGATTGATTGAATTGTCCTCCTATGCTGAATTTAATTATAAAGTATATTGACTAGTATGTATTTTACTGCTTTGTCTCTCACAGTTACCCCATCTTGCTACAACATATGCTGCAGTGAATTCACTTATAACTTTGGGTAGTGCCCAAGCTTTATCATCTATCAATAGGTGATTACTCTTGCTCATGTTCAAACAGTGCTTATTTTCTCTTGGGACCTTTTTAACTATCTTTATCCTTGATTCTTTTGCTACTGATGTTTTCAGAGATAAGACGTATGAATTCTTGCTGAAAATAAAGGACCCAACCGGAGCCTTCAGGTGTGAACATCAGCACGTCAAGTCTAATTCAGCTAAATGAACTTTTAAGATTAGTATTTTCTTGTTGCATTTTTTCGAAGTTGATATGGGAGTTTCTACCCCTATATTATATATAATACAACATTCAATCATCTCAATTGTTGAGTCAGTCATGAATGTACCCTTGTTGTATAATTTAGCCAATGCTCTAACCATCATTTGTGTTACATATCAGGATGCATGACGGTGGAGAAATAGATGTTCGAGCTTGCTATACTGCAATTTCCGTATGTTTTGTAGAAATCCTATTCACGATCATTTCTTTAACGTTCACATTATTTTATACATCAATAAAACTAATAGGAGAGTAAGGTGCTTGAGCCTATTTAAAAACAATTCATAATAAGATGTAGTTCATCTGGATACATTTTTATGTGTGTTTTTAATTTGATTTGAGAAATGGCTTATTGTAGATGATGTTATAACATATGTGAGAACTTTAATTTGAATGTCTCGACTTTTTCCACTTTCTTGAATTCTGTTACTGTCCTTTACTTTGCTTGATACCTTCAATTCTCTGCTATGTACAGGTTGCTAGTGCTCTGAACATTCTGGATTGCAGAGTTGCTCAAAATGTTGGAGATTACATCCTAAGGTTCGCCTACCAATTTCTCAAATTTTAACATACACGTCTATGCTAGGTGTCCAAATCTCACACAAAGCTGGCTTTCCTTTTCTGTTAGACAATTTAATTTTTTCAAAGGTGTATTTATGCTGGCCAACATGATTAATTAATTGTTCACTTAATTGTTTGCTTAATCATTAACCACCCTGCAGTTGTCAGACCTATGAAGGCGGTATTGCAGGTGAACCAGGTTCTGAAGCTCACGGTGGGTATGTTTCACAATTTTATTGTCTCTGTTTCTTTTACATTCAATCATCTATACTTCAACAAGCTTGTTTTCTCAATATGTTCTGCACGAGCTTATGGATCTTAGTTTTGGTTCCTTCCTCTTGAACAAGAAATTGCACTAGCTTACTGTAATGTGGTCCATATGATGCTAGGTACACCTTTTGTGGTCTAGCAGCAATGGTACTGATTGACGAGGTTCATCGCTTAGATCTGCCTAAACTAATTGTAAGTTTACTAATTTCATTATTATAGTTATTGCCTTTTGTGATAGTAATCTAAACAGTGTGTTGTCTGTGATCACATAAGAACTGGGTGGTGTTTAGGCAAGGAATTGAAGGAGGATTCCAAGGGAGGACAAATAAGTTGGTTGACGGCTGCTATTCTTTCTGGCAGGTATACCATTATTTTTATTTTATTTGTTTATTTATTCTTATTTGTTGATGAAATAACAATAAATGCAGGGAGCAATATTTGCACTGGCGCAACAGTTGCACTCGGTCATATATGAACAATTACTGCTTTCAGACGATGCAGATGAAAGCAGTACAGACAGTGCCCATAGCCTTGCTGATTCCGATAATGAGCTCTCATTGGAAGAGAACTCGTTTCCTGCAGATTTGTCCTGTTGCATTAACCAAGAAGGTAAATTTTATTTTTTACAAAGGGGTTCGGAGTGACCAAGCTAAATTGTTTATTCTTTTAAATCTTCCAGAAGATGGAAAGAATGTTGTCGAACGGGCAAAATACTTCAATATCGGGCTGAGATTTGCGAAGCAACATGCTGAATTGGAGCCTCTCTTTCAAAGCATGGCCTTGCAGCAGTATATTATATTGTGCTGTCAGGTAGAGTTACCTTTATTTATGATTGAGATGGCAATATTTGAGAAGGTGTAATAGATAGGGGCTAAATGTTATGATGGGTGCAGGATGAAGAAGGGGGACTTAGAGATAAACCGGGGAAGCACAAAGATTATTACCACACATGTTACTGTTTGAGCGGTTTATCAGTGTGTCAATATAGCTTGTCTAATGCAGCGGGGTCTCTGCCTTTACCAAGGGCAGTATTAGGTCCACACTCCAATTTGTTGGAGCCCATTCATCCTCTCTTTAATGTTGTCTTGGAGCGATTCTATGAAGCCCACAAATTCTTCTCAATGCTCTGATTATGATCATCATGAGTTGCAACCTATCACAGTGAATGTGTATTATTATTGTGCCATAGATTTAGAGACAAATTTATACTTATTCAACTAGTAATATATTATTTTTTTGGGGAAAAACTAGTACTATATTATTGTTCCTTGATTGTAAGGTTGAAGAGAATAAACCTTTCTTGACCACCAAGATACCAGATGTTTTCAAATTATGCTTTTACTTAATTGTTGCTAGTTATGGACCCGAACCTGAGTGATCTATTCATGATCCGTAAATGGTGATAATTGGTTAGGTAAAGATCGCTCTTTATTTTATCCCGAAAGGGAGAAATTAGGTCTACCTCGTAATAATATGGAACATAAAGTGGAAAAAATTAGGGCCTCCTCAGAAAGACTCACTATCAATCTTCCAAAGAATCCGATCATTTAACAATTCACCAAAAACAGACAAAATAATTCTTGAGCTACCATTTAATCTAGACTATCTAGTAGCTCAATTTTTTTTTATCATTGATCAATTTTTTGTATTCTTGCCCACAAGTCCCTTTCAATTATACCTAGCTCATTTTTCACCAATAATAAGTCCTTTACAATTAAGTAAGAAGAATATTCAAGTATTAACACATAAATACTTTACTTTTTCTTAAATGAAGATAGTTAAGTGATATATAGGAGAGTTTTTAAATTAAAAAAAAACTTTATATTTTACTCATATCTATATCTATATATATAATGATATTTAATTTTTAAAGTGTCCGGATTGCCGGGTCGAGAGCTGTGGTTAATTTGGATACTTGGGTCGGATTGTGGGTTGACCCGTTTTAAATTAAAACGGTTAAAAATAAAATAAAAAATGCAAGAAGTATGTTTCGAACTTACAACCTAACAAAACAAGTACAACTCTTTAACCAACTAGGCTACAAAGACTTTATATTTTAAATTCAACAACAAATTTGATAAAGCGGGACGTTTTAATATTAATATAAGTTCAACTCTTTAACTAACTAATATATAATGATGTTGAGTAAATAGATGCTTGAGTCGGATTGTGGGTTGATCCACCCATAAACTTAAAACGGTTAAAAATAAAATTAAAAATGTTATCCGTAATTTTTTTCACGGTGTTTTATATTATTACTCGTGCAAATGCACGGGCTAAATGCTAGTTTAACAAATAATACTTGTGTATAAAAAATGAATGTTATTTATTCGTCAACTTCTATAATTAAATAGACATTCATAATTTGGTACACCTATTTTGTTATTTCTTCTTTTAATAATTCACTAGACATAAAAAGAAAACCTAAATGCTAAACATCTCAATCATTTGATTATTTGTTCTTTTTTTTGTTAAGATTCTTTGATTTGGTGCCTGTTTAATACTAGCTAATTTAAGACCTCCATCTATTTCTTTAAATATTAAAATATATTTGTCTCCAAAACAAGTCTCAATAATACAATTAATAATATCTATTATACTTTTTAAAAACATCACCTAAACTTTATTTATTAAAAACGGTGAATTAGCCAAATTCATCAACACCAACCAATATCAAAAATGGAATCTTCACCTAATACTTTTTGACCCATGTACCAAAGTATTAGATTTTATATTTGCCTTTATTTATTTTAATTATGTACACTATTTTTAAATATAATTTAGAAAATTTATATTAAAAATAAATAATCTTTACCTCGAGTCGTGTAATATGGTGGCACGCCACACCAAAAGAAGTAAGCCAGCTAGGAAAACGGCCCAGTAAAATCTTGCCACGTAGCAGTCAAATGAAATTGTCAGTTTTATTTTAGTTTTTCGAGAAAAATGAAATTGTCAGTTTTCATATTATGAAAGGATTATCATTTATTACAGTCCATTGATCATATCTCCGTCAATCGAACGGTTGCAAGTCCCTTTGGCGTTGAATAGCCGTTAATTCCGCACATTAGGAGAGAGAGTAGAGAGAGAGTCACAGCGGGAAAAGCATAAAAGGGACATGGAAACCGCGAATCCGGCGGTTGCAGAGACGGTGGTGGTGGGAGAGAGGTCGCCTTCATATTTGCCTCTCTTTCTCTCTCTATCTCTCTCTCTTTCTCTCTCTACCTATACAAGCATATTTGCGCCTCTAGAATTTAATTTGTTCAAATCTCTGTTTCAATCAAAGCCGTATTAACTTTCCAAATCCTCCTTTCCTTCAATCTTCATCAACCCCCATTTCCTCTACTATCTTCATCATCATCATCATCATCATCCTTTATATACGTTAATAATCCCTGAGGAGATTTGCACACAACAGTTAATTGATAATTGGGTATGATGTTCTTTCTCTTTCTCTGTTTCTTTTTATTACTTCCATTCAAACATGGGTTATGGAAACAAATTAATCTTGAATTGAATGCTTTGATATGTATCTGTATTCAATCTTGGTTATTCACAATTTATTATTCAGTTACTCAAATGGGTTTCTTAATTTTGGCTTAATTGTTTTCATTCGTTTCTATTACCCAACTGCACACCACCTGTTCGATCATTTTCTTTTTTTTGATAATAGGTGGGTATGGATAAATCAAATGGAGAGATGACGACGATGGAAAGTGAACAAAATGAATACTATCTTCCTAAAAAGGCCAACTTTAGAGAGTCTTCTCCCAGGAGTCCATTCAGCAGTGGAAGCAACAGCCATGATTATGACTCCATTGACATAGCCTTGGAAGACGGAAGAGGTTTTGACACCTCCATTGACCAGCTCTATCGAAATGTTTGCGATATGCAAAGCTCTGATCAATCCCCATCAGGGCAAAGCTTTCTATCGTACGGGCAGGAATCGAGAATTGACTCTGAATTACGTTTTCTTGCTGGAGGAGGAGGAGGTTTTACAGAGGTTGAAAAGGCTAAAGAGACGTTGGTAGAGAGAAGAGGAGAAGAAGCTGAAAATGATTCATCTACTCCTAAGAAAGGAACTCTACCGAAAAGGAAAGGTCTCCCTAGAGTTGCATCTTTGCCTTCGCCACAATCAAAGAGAGTCTCTAGCCTTACAGCCACGGATTCGTCATCGCCGAAGAATAGCCCAAGGAGCATGTCTTTTCGCGGGGCACCTCCAGCAGCCAAGCAAAATGTGAAGACTACCCGGAAGCCAAATGCAATCCATCCGACGAAGAGTAACGAGAAGATTCCTCCCGTTGGATTGGACAAACCTCGAAATGGAAATGGGAATCCTATTGAAGCAGAATATATTGGGCCTTATTTGCTAAAACAAGTGAGGGAATTGATTTCTTCAGGTGACAATATTAACAAGGCTCTTGACTTAGCCCTTAGAGCATTGAGAGCCTTTGAGAATTCCTCAGATGGGAAACCCAATCTGGACATGGTCATGTGTTTGCATATTATAGCTGCAATTTACTGTAACCTTGGCCAATACAGTGAAGTGATACCCATTCTAGAACAAGCGATCGAGATACCATCTCTCGAGGAAGGCCAAAACCACGCACTTGCCAAGTTTTCCGGTTGCATGCAGCTGGGAGATACTTACGCCACGATTGGCCAGATTGAGAATTCGATCCTTTTTTATTCAGCTGGGTTGGAGATTCAAAGACAAGTCCTAGGGGAGAAGGACTGTAGACTTGGTGAGACTTGCAGGTATGTGGCCGAAGCCCATCTTCAAGCACTTCAATTTGACGAGGCTGAAAACCTTTGTCTACTGGCTCTTGAAATTCATAAAAACAGTCAATCTCCAGCCTCCCTAGAAGAGGCGGCTGATAGAAGGCTACTGGGGCTTATTTCAGACTCAAAAGGAGATTATGAAGCTGCACTTGAGCAATATGTCTTGGCAAGCATGGCAATGTCAGCTAATGGACAAGAAGCTGAAATGGCAGCTATAGATTGCAGCATTGGGGATGCATATCTATCCTTGATTCGATTCGACGAAGCTGTTTTCGCTTATCAGAAAGCCTTGACAGTGTTCAAGTCAACAAAAGGAGAAAACCATCCATCTGTTGCTTCAGTTTTTGTCCGTTTGGGGGAATTGTACCAAAAGAGTGGAAAACTAAGGGAGGCAAAATCTTACTGTGAGAATGCACTTAGAATTTACGCAAAACCAGTTCAAGGTAGTCCACCGGAAGAGATAAGTAGTGGACTTATCGATGTTTCTGCCATATACGAGTCAATGAATGAGCCAGAGCAAGCTCTGAAGCTACTCCAAAAGGCTTTGACCTTACATGCAGATGGAAAAGGCCAGCATAGTACAATTGCAGGAATAGAAGCTCAAATGGGTGTTCTATACTATATGATTGGGAATTACTCAGATTCTTATAAATCATTCAAAAATGCCATATCAAAGTTTAGGGAAATCGGAGAGAAGAAATCTGCTCTGTTTGGCATTGCTCTTAACCAAATGGGGCTAGCCTGTGTTCAACTTTATGCCATTGAAGAGGCTGCATATGCATTTGAAGAAGCCATGCACATATTGGAAACTGAATATGGACCATATCACCCGGACACCCTTGCAGTCTATAGCAATCTTGCTGGCACTTACGACGCTTTGGGGAGGTAATAAAAGAATCTAATTTCGACATCACAATTGAACATTATATATTCAAAATTGTTCCTTTTTAATTACCTGCAGGTCAAATGACGCAATTCAAATACTAGAATATCTTGTTGAAATGCGAGAAGATAAGCTTGGGACTGCAAATCCCGATGTTGACGACGAGAAACGAAGGTTGGCAGAGTTACTTAAAGAAGCCGGACAAGTCAGAAAGAAGAAATCCAAGTCATTGGAAACTCTTCTTGATTCAAATTGGCAGAATATGGCTATACTTGGTGGTGCCAAACTGTGACAATGATGCCCAAATTCATTACTTATTTATTTATTTATTTTATTTGTTTGTTTGTTCCACTTGAAAGAAAAAGAAGACATGTAGTAGGTATGGGGGGAAGATTTAGGTGATGAGTCAAATTGGTTGAGTTAAAAGTAAAAAAAAAAAAAAAAGGGGGATTTGAAAGATTATGCAGTTGGAAAAGTTGATTTTCCCATATTTGTAAAAATGTTGATGTATAGTAAATAATAAGAGAGAATATTGAAATCTCACTTTTTACCATAAATAGAAAGAGTTTGGGGTGTTTTTCGTACAATTTTTAATTAGAGGGTAAAATTGAACATCTGGTGTAAAGAAAAAAAAGGGTGTTGAAACAGTCAGTGAAGACAACGATAGAGATGGGCGTGTGTTTCGCTCCCAAAATAACTTCAACCGCATCTCTCTCGTTCTTTCAAATCTCTCTCGTTCTTTCTCAAATTTCGATTTCATCTTTCACCGATCAACTCTAGAGTGTGTGTGTGTGTGCGTGTTTGGAAAGAGGAAGATGGGGAACTTGCTCTCTGGAACTAAAGAACCGCCACCGTTGATGGTGTTGGTTCCGCCGCTGTTCGATTTCCCGCCGCTTTCAGCTCGTACCAGGTTGTTCTCTATCGAAATAACAAGCTAAATGATTAGTTATTGATCTTGACCGCTTTTGTTCTCTTGTCCACATCGATTTTGTTTTTTTGTGTCCTGTTTCTGTCAGTGATATGAAGTTTCGACATAGTGTGATGCATTCACGCATTGAATGATTTGAAATAACATGGATTCATGTATTTCTACTTTCTACTTATTGTGTGTTCTTGCAGAATGATGGAATCATCATACAATGTACTATTTGGAAAGCTTCCACTGAGATGCCTCTTTGAGGATTATTTTGAAGATGCTAGGCACTTTAGCACAAGAATAATGCTAAAACCTCTTGATGATCCTCATGTGGATTTAGTTGCAACAGTATCCATCGATGATAATTTATTTAATATATATATTATACATTTTCATCTTAAATTTGATTGTGTATTCATATATCCTCATATCTTTCGTTTTTCCTATATGAAACAAAACGATAGGTTTCAGGTCCATTAGATAACAAGCCTGAGGAGAAGATTGTAGGAAATGCATTATTCCGTTGGCAAAGGTATACGAATAATTTTCTACCTTTCATTTGTTGCTTCTGTTGGGAATTGATTAGTTATCATAATGACTAAGGACTATTGTATGCAGTGATGTTCAAGATCCTAATACATTCATGGACCTTTTCGTATCAAACTCTGACCCGTAAGGAGTTTCTCTTGAATTAGGATTTTTATTCCTACCATCTTCATACTTGAAAACTTTGCTTTGTGTATTATTCGAGGACTTTACTGATGAGGTCATGTGCTTACTACCCTAAATATGGTTTTGGAGCGTTTGGGTTATTTCCGTTGCTTTTAAAGAAGAGGTACGTTTCAACCAGTATAACTATGGCAGTAACTATTGAGTTTCTTCAAATTGTAACAATAATGACAAGAAATTTGTCTAAAGTGCAGAGTTTCTTCTGAAGATTATGGTGTCATGGGTTTGAGATATGGTTTATCAAATTTGTCCATTGGAGCTACTTTAATGCCTTTCTATGGTTTGTGGATATCCAGTTTTATAATGTTATTGTTATATTCAAGCAATCTTACTACCTACACCTGCGTGTTTATGATAGATTTTTTTTTTTGATTTCCTTCGCCCACTACTATGTTGCCATACTGTTCTTTAGTAGCTTCCATATTTATTTTCACATTTTGAAACCCATAAATACACCAATGTTGGACAAACAAAGGCTTTGCTAACTAGTCCTGTCATCTTTGATGCAGTGGGAGATGAATTTCCAAGAAGTGCATGGCTGATAAGCAAGATTGGAAGGTTAACTGCTGGGGTGCAGTATGAACCACACTGTGAGTTGCTAAAAGCTTTATAGCGTAGTTTTTTTTCTGTGTCCATTCCATTATTGACGAGTTCTTTGATTTGTCCATATAGTTTTTCTTATTATTTGAAGCCCAAAGCTCTTACAAGCATATATAAATTTGCGGAAGCTTTATCTTGATTTATGGATGATGAACATTTGTATTTTTTATTTTTAACACATTGCTAGTCATGTCTCTTTCTTGTTATCTTATTCCTTCTTAAGATGTGAACTGCCTTTTCAACTACAAGTATTTTATAGTTTCTTCAATGCAAAAATACCTTTGTTGCTTCTCATGTGCATTTATAACTTACAAAACAAACCAAATTCAGTATGTGAATTGAATGTTTAAGTGGACAAGTATACAAAATAGCTAACTGTTATTGTCTTCACTCCATGCCATGTGTGTCTTTCTCACCATTCTTTAGTTTATGGTAACAAAAGTTCCTATTATTAAGGTACATGTAATGTAGTTTGCTCTGTTGTATTTTAAATCTTACTGTCTGTTGATGTTTAACTTCATTGAATGGCTCTGTGTTCTATGTATCTTGTTACATGGTAGGATCTCTTTCTTTAGCTTTGGGGAAATTTATATAACTACTTTTGGATGTGGCCCTGTTTTAGTTGGAAGCAAGGATGGCATATCAAGATTTAGAAATATGGCGAATTGGAGCTGTGCAGTTGGGTATGGCGTTGGATCAGACAGTCCTTTGAGCCCATCCTTCAATTTTTCTCTAGAACTTGCTAAAAGTTCCCAGGTTTATATTTGTTAAAATATATAATGACCTCATTTAGTTTGCGGTGATATAATTTGTGTTTATGAGTTCTTGCTATGAGCCATTTAATTCTTGGTGCAGTCCAGTAAGATTTGCATGGTTTCATTTATCATGGAACTTAAACAGTTCATTATGGTCTCATGGTTTCAAAAGGCTTGTCATGCTGCTTTTATTTAAATGCTAGTGGAGTGTCAACTTACCATGCTATAAGTGGAGTTTCTTTGTGGCTACTGAATAATGATATCCAATGATGATTATTAATCATTCTGTGTACTAGTAGCTCCAAATTTGCTTTGTAATTTAATTCACTATGCAAATTCTTTTTTTACTTGCAATATATGACCAGTATAAATTATATTGTATTCATTTGTTAATTAATAAATTGCAGTTCATTGCTTCATTCTATCAACATGTGGTTGTCCAAAGACGGGTATGCTTCTCTCCTCTCTTGAACTTAATTTTATCATGCTTCTCAAGTGTTCCAGTTTCAATTTCGTACAAAATATTGTAAGTTAGGAATCAAGATATGGTGCAATATGTGTTTCTTACATAGGCACTTCCAAAATAGGTTTTTTGACTCCTTAGCTCATGTTATTCAAAAAGTTATTGCATAGGCTCTCTTTTTATTTTTGCTTGTTTTTTGTGAACTTGTTGTGTCATTTTCGTCAGTCTATTCCACAAGATAAAAGGTATTTGGCTTCTTGTCACCGGCCTACTCCCTTGAATCCTGCATTTCTAATGCCAAATGGAGAATCAAGAGCTTAAAATATGAGTTAAGATCGAACTGAAAAGTAATGAAAAAAGTTGTCTGGGAAAATATCTAGGAGAAATAACTGTTATTTTTTTATGGTGGAAGTCAATGAGGTTAGGAGAATTTAATAATTAAGCCAAAATTCCAAATATTTTCCTTAGTATGGCATACAAAAAATTGAATAATTGGATCGTGTTCATAAATGTTGCTCCAGAATCTTTGTTTCCTTCAAAGAGAAAGTGAGGCATTAAGGATTGTTGTATGAGAATATTGGAGTAACCATTATTTTTAGTTTTGGGAGAAGAGAGAAGATAACTGGGAAATTAAGTTCTTACTGTAGAGGTTTTCTTAGGTTGTAAAGCAACAAAAAACTGATGTCATTTATTGACTAACACCTGTCAAATAATACACCAAAAACTATTCTGCTCTTGACATCCATTTGAGCCATGTGCAACTTCAAGGAAGTTTTGCAAGAAGGAATTTTCTATACTAGGGAATTGACATCAAGTTTCATTTCTAATGTATGTTATAGCATTTTGGGATCTTTAAAGGAACTCATATTTCCAATTTTCTTGTTTTCTACCTACACATGCTGGATGGTACATCACAACAGGTTAAGAATCCTTTTGAAGAAGATGAAATCGTTGGTATTACGAACTATATCGACTTTGGTTTTGAGTTACAGACAAGGTATAAAATTATATAGACCCCTAATACTTACAATCGCTGACTGGAATGAGATCTGAAATTTGCCTAATCTGTATCGAAGGATTGACGATGTTGATCAGACAAAAAACATACAAGATTCCACTTTCCAAGTTGCTGCATCGTGGCAAGCCAATAAGAATTTCTTAGTAAAGGTAGGGCTTTGTTGAATTGCCTGTACGCATTTATAGAATTTCCAGATCTATCAATGAGTGAATTGAACAGGGAAAATTGGGGCCTCTCAGCTCGTCGGTAGCCTTAGCATTCAAGTCATGGTGGAAACCTTCTTTCACCTTTAGCATCTCAGGTAAAGCTTAAAACAAATCATTATCATTAATTGTCAATTGCTCAAGTCAGTTCATTGCAATTTGTTAACTTATGTCATCTAAACTATCTCAATAAACGAATATGGTTGGATAGACTGAAGGTTTAGAAAATAAGTTATTGTTTGTTCACGAAAGATATGTAAGTCGATCTTTCTGCAGCTGTTAGAGACCGTATTGCTGGGGCAACAAGTCTTGGGTTCGGTATACAAGTCGATAACCTAAGAGAAGCCAGGTTAGTTTTTAAGCTAATATTACTAGTATGCATATGCTTATGCATATGATGATTCTGAGTCTTTATTGTACTTGCAGTTATCAAAGAGCTGATCCAAATTTCGTAATGCTAACACCAAACAAAGAACATTTAGCTGAAGGAATTCAATGGAAGATTGGGAAAAGACCCTTGTTGCAATCTGATGTAAATTCTGGAAATTTTGAAGGCATTCCTAAAGAACTCAGACCTCTTGGCAGAATTTTATAATTTCGAAGCCGCGTTTATTTGTTTTTTCGCGTCCATTGAGTTGTTCTAAGTGAGAATCGCAAAACTCGCATTTGAACTATTATATTATTTACTAATATATATGTTACCAATAGTCAATTAGTATTTGATTTTGAGATACTAAAGAATGAGACCACACATTTGTGATAATCTCAGCCGTAGATTGATCTCAGGTTAACAAATAATAACAAACTAATTTCGCAATAAGAAATTGATTTGCCTATAAACTGAATAAAAGTCAAAATCCCCAATGAAGCAATAGAAGAAGAGCTGTTCTTGAAGGTATGGCTTCACTGATCTCCGTCTTCTTCTCCACAGCTCAAGCTCCCAGTCCAGCTATTTCTCGCTCTAGGAGATCATCTCAATTCTGCAATTCCAAATCCATCTATCTTCATAGAAACCTCACAAATCGCGTCTCTCCAATTCCATCGGCAGTTAGTAATCGCTCGCACGGCGATTCTTTATCCTCCAAGCATCAGTTTCACTCGATCAATTTCTTTATCGGCGGAATTCCTCTCGCTTTCTCTTTCGATTCATTATTCGTTTTATGTACGTCGATAGCCTTGTCCTTGGCTCTCTTTATTACGGACGTCGATTCTGCTTCAGCTTTCGTAGTCACTACACCGAGGAAGCTGCAGTCTGATGAGCTAGCTACAGTTCGCCTTTTCAAAGAGAATACTCCTTCGGTTGTTTATATAACCAATCTCGCTGTTCGGTAATCTATTACTGCTTTTTCGCACTATTACCGTAATGTTCTTTCTCTATTTGACATTCTCAGTAGTCTGGTGTTGGTGTATGGATCATATGATATGATATGGTATGAGATTCTACTGGCACTGAACCAATTCCAATAGAAAGTTGATCCCATAGTCCTGTATTCCTGCATCCAGTAGGACATGAACCTATGAATTGGCCAATCATGAGTTTAATTTACTTTATTCTGATAGATCCATGATTTTTTGAGCTAAAAGTGGTCATCATCAACATTTGCTGAAATTTTAAATTTTGCTCATGTAGTATACTTTTCGAGGAATAAAGTTTTTAAACATGGGGCTCTAAATTTGGGCGCTACTACTATATTTATTAAGGCAGGATGCTTTTACATTGGATGTGTTGGAGGTACCTCAAGGGTCTGGCTCAGGATTCGTCTGGGATAAAGATGGTCATATTGTCACCAACTATCATGTGATTCGCGGGGCATCTGATCTGAAGTATGTATATGATGCATATGCATTTATTTTTATGTGTTTGGATTACTATGCATGATTTTATTTATTGATGAAGTTAAGTACTTATTCATGTCTGGTATATTTACAAGCATCTCTTTACTTAATGACTATAGTCTTATGGGTGTTATTGGGGGTAAAACCAAAAATGTATTTGTCATTTGAACTTTGAAGATCAGTCGAACTTTCAAGGTATAAGCATGAAATGAATCTTTCCTTCATAGACTCTTTTTTCCACCTGCATAGTGCTTGAGTCCATGCTTAGAACTGTCACACCACCAAGCAGCCCGATTACAGGTCCAGGTAGTTTATAAAAGACCAACCCCTACCAATAATGAATCATGAAAAGGGGAATCATCTTACTGAAACTTTTAAATGATTGTCTTTCTTAAATTTTAGGCCTTAGAGCTGCAAGTAGCTAGCAAGTGGGATGGTTTTATGATTATTAGTTTTCATAGAGGTGGATGGATTTGTTGGTTTTGTTCAGGGTGACTCTTGCTGACCAATCCACTTATGATGCGAAAGTAGTTGGATTTGACCAAGACAAGGATGTTGCTGTGTTGAGCATAGATGCCACTGCAAAAAAACTGAGACCAATACCTGTTGGTATTTCTGCGGATTTGCTTGTTGGCCAAAAAGTGTACGCCATAGGGAATCCTGTGAGTATAGCAACTATATAATATACTAGTCTTGTAGCAGAAATCTCTTGTAAATGTATTTAAATCTTTCTCCTGATTGATCATCCTTTTCCTGTATGACATTTTCCCCTGTTCTGTGTTGGGCCGGTGGTAGTTAGGGCATATTTTGGGTTTCAGTTTCATTCTCACAATTCAAGTTGATGATTCTAATCGAAGTGTGAAGTATCTAGTCTAATTTGATATCAAGTCTTTCTAATATGATCTGCACATGTGAATTCTAAAGAACTTAACAGAAAAATAACTATGTAGATAATTTTATTTTTTCACTTTACTTTTGAACAATGATAAGTGAATTTAGATAACATTTAGTTTAACCCAAAAAAAATAATAAAAGGAGTTTCATTTTATTGGCTCTAATGTTTATTTCATGTTCATGCAGTTTGGCCTAGACCACACACTTACTACCGGTGTAATAAGGTATGGACCTTTTTTTTTATTTTGCTGTAATTATGTACTGGTATTGCCTTTGAATTGGACATAGTTACGGTAACTGCAGATATTTGGTTCCATTCAATTGATTTTTTGTTTGTTTTTTGGTCAGTGGACTTAGAAGAGAAATCAGTTCTGCAGCCACTGGCCGTCCAATCCAGGATGTTATCCAAACGGATGCTGCTATAAACCCTGGGAACAGCGGAGGGCCACTCCTTGATAGTTCAGGGAACCTTATAGGGATAAACACAGCTATTTACTCACCTTCTGGTGCATCATCTGGTGTTGGATTTTCAATTCCAGTTGACACGGTTGGGTTATTATTACTTGAACCCTTGATGACTTTATATTTTTACAATTGGTTCACAGTCCTTATAAGACAATTGTTATTGCAGGTAAGTGGAATAGTTGATCAGTTAGTGAAGTTTGGGAAAGTGACTAGACCCATTTTAGGAATAAAATTTGCACCGGACCAATCTGTTGAACAACTGGGAGTTAGTGGGGTACTTGTTTTGGATGCTCCTGCCAATGGACCTGCTGGAAAAGCAGTATATATTTTGAACTTCCCTCTTCTGGTTGATTTGTTAAATATGAATTCCATTAACAAAGTAGATTTTCATTCATTTAGGGCTTGCTGTCAACAAAACGCGATGGGTATGGAAGACTGATTTTGGGAGATATCATAACATCTGTAAATGACAAAAAGGTTGCAAATGGTAGCGACTTGTACAGAATACTTGACGAGTGTAAAGTGGGCGAGAAAGTATGATCGGCATGGCTTAATAATTTATTTATTTTTGCGTTTCTAATGCTAATCAATTAAGTTAGGTTTTATTCATTTAATTAGGTAACTGTTGAAGTGTTACGGGGAGATCATAAAGAGAAGATTCCAGTAACTCTCGAGGCAAAGCCTGATGAATCATAGTACCTCAATGATCGACAACATATCCCCAGTCAGTAGTAAGAAGTACAAATCTTGTGATTACTACTTATTTATCATTGTTGTATTATATTAATGATTGATTGTTCATTGTACATATTATTATCATGGGGCTTAATTATTTTTCAAATGCAGTGTTGTTGTTGTTGTTTCTACTATTAATATTAATGTTAATATTAATGTATATGCAGATCGAGTGTGGGTCTCCTCTTCCTCATAGGGAAATGGTAACTTTTCTGTTATTGTCTATAGATTTCATTTAAAAACATATAAAATTTTAATTTTGTTCCCTTGTGTATATGTGTACATGTATATATATGCTTCATTTAAATTATGAATATATATGGATATAGATATTGAAATCAGAAAGGGTCGCATGTCTGTCTGTAACTGACTGAATATACCAATAAATAAAACCAAGATAGTCACAAGGTTTTTTTTTCTGGGTCTCTCTCTCTCTATATATATATATAATATTTATTATTATGATTGATTTGAATTAATTTTGACATTAAGAAGAAGAGAAAAAGGATTAATACCTGCCCGTTATTATTATCAGTAGAGGTTTAATAGAGTGGAAATGAATGGGGAGTTGCAAGTAGCTTAGAATTGAATTTGAGGATGTAATTATATATTGATCATTAAAAATGAGCAGCTTGATATTATAAAGTTAAATAAATAAATTGGTATATATTTTGATGGTGATCATTCCTATCATCCCCTTGTTTATGACTGACTGATGATGATTGTGTATTGTTTTCCTATATTATTCATTATAATTTATAAGAAGAAACCGTATATATTTTACAACTAATTATTAATTATTACACATGATCAAGATCAAGATCATTTACTAATAACAACATATCAGACCAGACCGTCATCAAACTCCTCATCGACTGTTGCTGCTGCTGCTGCGGTGTGTTGCCGCCTCCAATGATAACCAGAGTTGGTCGGTCGCCGGAGATCTGATGGCCGCTATCAGATGGACACCGGAGATGGATCAATTCTTGACCTTAATTTGAGTTGTTCCACCGGTAGATGGACGTTCACATTGATCAACTAATTATTAATTAAAAGAATCAGCGGGAAGAAATAAAGGGTAAGTAGGTAGGTAATATATAGATAATGCATTATTCTTAATTTTAAAAAAAAGTAGTACATAGTCTTTACATAATCGTGAAATGGAAAGATAGTACATATAATTATAAGTCAGTCAATATTATCGATAAAGACATTATTATTATTATATATAATTCCTCATGAATTAAGCTGCTCGATCGATATATATATGACCTTTTTAATCTCTTGATTGACTGTGACAGAAGATCATCGATCTGATCTCATGATGATGATCATGTAGATAGAGAAGGAGAGATGCCAAAGTCAAGATTCCATAGATCAAAAGTGCCCTTGACAAAGTCATAGTGAGCTCCCTTCAAGCTCAGTGTCTTCTTGGCCAGACCATCCCTCACGAATGGGTATGTCAACAGATTCCCAAGTGACACATTCACTGCTTCCTGAATTATTAATTAATAATAATTTATTATTATTATTATTACATATAATTTATTATTAATATATATATATATACCTTCTCACAAGTGACACATTGGTCAGCAAAGCCGGCATCAGCCGCCTCAGACTTGACCTTGGTCTTGGCCGGCGAGCAGATCTTTACCCAGTCCTCAATAAATGCACTGCATGCATGCACCCATATTATAATTATATGACAAATTAATTAATTAATTAATTAATGTTTTTATTTTATATAAAATTACGTACGTGGATGTGGATCCATCATCTGGAATGGACATGAGCCCCTTAATCCCTCCACAGCAGCTGTGCCCAATTACCACAATTGTCTCCACCTGTAATATATATCATCATACATATCCCATGTACGTAATTAAGTATTAATTTATATATTCTTTTTTTTTTCTAATTAAAAGTGTGTATGATAATTAGGAGAGTGTACGTACCTTAAGATGGAGAACAGCATATTCAATGGCTGCTCCAACTCCAGAGTATCTAATCTGCTCACAAAAGTCACCGAATAGTTTATTTAGTTAGTAATAATAAAATATCTTTTATTTTATTTTTTATAAATAAATCCAAATCCTTTAGACAATCTCCATGTATATATATAAGACAACTTCAGCATATATATATATATATTGGGCCTTAGCCCAATCCAAGACGAACTGGACATAGACACACACAGTGACTAATTAATTCATTGAAATATATAAAAATAAGAACACTTATTTAATAGTTGACTACAATAATCAATTAATCTAGAAATATAAAATGTTATAAAATAAGGTTTAATTAGTTGACTATATTATTATTATTATTATAAATTAGGACCACATGCAGGTGGGAGACGTGAGTATAGCAAATGAATGAATGGAATTGGTTAATGAAATGAAATACCAGGTCATAAGGAGGAACCATGTTGGCAATATTGCGGACGACAAAAGCCTCTCCTGGCTGGAAATCCAACACGTGCGAGGGGCACACCCGAGAATCCGAGCATGCAAACACCATGAACTGTCATACGTAATAATTACATAAGTAATTTCCTGCATTGTTATTAATTAATATATATATATAATAAATTATTATAATACCTTTGGGCTCTGGCCTTTTGCAAGTTCACCGTACAGATCTGGATTTTTCCTGATTCAACAACAACAATAACAACATTAACAGATGGATGAATGGTATAAATAAATAAAAACTTATAATAATTCTACTTACTCATATTTCTGGGTCTTAAAATGGGTGAAACCGGCCCTGACCTTCTCTAGAGGGTTGAAGGGATGCTGTAGCTCAGCTGTTATCTGCTCTATCTTCGACGCTGCCACTGATTCCAGCTCCTTCTTCTCGCTATATATATATATATGCATCCATCCATTCAAATTATTAATTAATTAATTAATCAATTACAAGATAATGTATATAAATGAATGAATGAATTAACCTGAGTAGCTTATTAAGTCCTTCAATGGCCTCTTCGTATGCCATTTTTCTTAATTACTATAGAACAGGATCGATCGATCGATCGATGAATCAATCGAGGTTGGAAATATATGGATACCGCTATAGCTTTATTGTTATAATTAAGCCCATTAATATATATAATATATATATATATATTGGCGCACCCACAGGGTAGTGTGGTGGTGCGGTCCACATACTATAATTTCCTTCTTAGCCATTCTTCACCACACCATTATGATCTTTCTCTCTCTCTATCAATCTCTGGTTGACATTAAGGAAGAAGAAGAAGAAGAAGCTCTCCTTCACGGACATTTCGCTTTCCTTATCCTTCGCTAATCCCATATTTTTATTTTTTATTTTTGAAAAACTATATTATTTTTATAATATATATATATATATACACGCATGCAGCAGGTTGTTGAACAACGTACGATAAACTCTCTGAACAATCATGCATGGTGATCAGTTATCTAGTTTAATTAAAGATCAAACATTAACTTCACAACAAATTAATTAATTAATTAATTAATTCTTATAAAATATCTATCGAATAATATTTGTGATTTCAAATGGCCGGATAGAGTGTTCAATTTTAATTAAATATATATAGTCTAATTAGTAATTATTACTATTATTATATATCTTGAATAACATACATACATGCACATCTTTCCTTCCTTGTTTGTCAACAAAATATACAAAATTCCAATCTACCCGGCCATACCCACCCACCAGTCACAACCATATTTATAATTTTAAATTATATATATGTAGTAGAGTTGACATATATATAATAATAATGACTCACTACACTAGCTAGCTACATTACATTTGATGTTGAAATGTTATCTAAAATATAAATATATATATATTAAAAATAGACTAGTTAAGGAGTGTAATGTATTTATTAGGTAATTTTTATGTTTTTGGAGCAGATAATAGTATATGATGATGATAATAATAATAATAGAAATTGAATGGTAGGCATTTACAAAACAGTATAAATAAATAAATTTGAGTGG
Source organism: Impatiens glandulifera (assembly GCF_907164915.1). Classification (NCBI taxonomy): domain Eukaryota; kingdom Viridiplantae; phylum Streptophyta; class Magnoliopsida; order Ericales; family Balsaminaceae; genus Impatiens; species Impatiens glandulifera. The sequence goes on from NC_061870.1 coordinate 29,102,369, forward strand.
TAGGAAGTAAATTTAAGTTGATAACTAAAGAGTGTGTGTGCTACTGTGTGAGAGAGAGAGAGAGAAAAGAGGGATAAGGGGTTGGTTACAAATTAAGGATAAGGTGAAGGTTTTTCTAGATTTGGTTGGTTCTCATTTTCATCTTCTTCTTTGTATGTATGATCATTTCCATCAATTAGTTAGTTAGCTAGGCGCCAGAATAATCCAGCCAATACTTGTTCTTCTTTTTTTAATCATACAAAAAACCCTTTTAGAATTATATATCTACAGAGCAATAAATTAAATGATTGTTTAATTTATTCAAAAATATTATAAATGGAGAAAAGTTTATCCACTAGCTAGCTAGCCAGCTATTATTTTTACTTTTTTTATATATAAACTTTGTAGCTAGCTAGCTAGGTAATAACATTATTTTTGGGCTTGATATAATTAAACGGATCAAATAAGAGAATTATTGTTTTAATTTGCATAATATAATATAATTAAATTTTGCATAGATTAGTGATTTTCATGATATAATTGAGATGGAACAAAAAAAAAACTCATATACTAATTGTATAATAAAGATAGAGAGATTAAGCCATACCTGGTTCGATCATCTAAGGCGGATTTATATAACTTGAAAATATGGTTTCTTCAAATCCTCCTGGATCCATCTTCAATATCATAATTGAAAGGTGGAGGCAATTTTACTCTAAAATAAATAAATAAAATGATCTTATTTTCTACGTGCATCAAACTAATGTTATTAATTAATTAATACAAATGCATCATGAGATCTACTCCTTAATTCCTTGTAAATCATTCGTTTGCTCTTTTTTACAGACAAAAAAGAAGATATTATATATAGAGAGAGATGGGATTATGGGAATGAAGAAGAGAGAGAATGAAAAATGAAGTCCATGGTTACACATCATGTTGACATGCATATGTGAAAGACTAAAATAATAGCAAATTATAATATATATTTAAACTTTTAAGCATGCATTGTGATTAAAATTAGTAATGAGCTTCAACTTGCATGTACTTAATATATGTTTATTTATAATTAAATTCACAAATAAACAATTTAAAAGAAAACAACAAAACTAATTCCAAGATCCCACTTCTAATTGAACTCGAACTCGTAAATGTTTTTTTTTTCCTTGGCCGGATATTTTGTGTTGTAAATGTCGACATATATTAATATAAGAAAGAGTTATTGTGCACCACATAGAGTGCTGGTCGGTTGGTTGGCTAGAAGAAGATAGATATAATTATATATAAGGAAGGAGTCACGCATGGTTATGGTTCAGACCCATCTAAATTAAAATTTTAACTAAGTAATTAAACGTGATTAAAGCCTCACCTTTAATTTATTTTTTATTTATTTTAATATAATTAATAATACAAATTAGAGTAAAATATAAAAATTAAAATAATAATAGTGTTTTATATTTCTTAATTTTAAACTATTTCAAAATTTTGTAAGAAAATATAAATTAATATTAATAAACAAGTTAAAATAGTTAATGGGTTTGATTCGGTATTTAAATAAAGAATTTGATATTCCTGCTCAAGAACCTAACAAATCTCCTAAAATTGATGTAACTTCTCTTAAACTTGATTCAGCATTATGTATTCCGATATGAAATATCCTTTTAATCAAAGAGATGAAATTAGACGAGCTTATATCAAGATGGGGTCATATCAACCTATTAAGGATGAGTACCCGCCGACCAAATTTGGAAATCAAAATCATTGGTTTAAGAAATTTACTTGGTTAGAATACTCTCCTTTGAAAGATGCTGCTTTTTATTTCCCATGTTTCTTGTTTGAACATAATCAACCCCAAAAACCTACATTTACAATAGATGAATTCAAATATTGAAAGCGAGTTAATGATGGGGATAGATGCTCTTTTGTTATGTATATAGGATGTAATATTTCACACATAATAAGGCAGTTGAATATCTTGATAATCTAATGCATAGTCTTCAGATGAAAAACAAAATAACAGATTACGGCTTACGGTTTACAGCAACTACTGAAAGCACTCGGTGGCTCACTTTGCAAGCGTGTGCATTGAGAGGGCACGACGAGTCTCCATTTTCTAATAATCGTGGAAATTTTATTGAAAAAAAAAAAACGGAACATAAAAAGTTAAATCTGATATGCAAGTTGAAGTCAGCCCCATATAATTTTTCATCCTGGCCCCACCCCTATTATATATATATATATATATTTACATTCTTATTAAATAATTAATCAAACATCAAATTAATAAACCATGGGAAGAATGTCAAATTTACACACCAAGTTGTAAGGAGGTGTCAAATTTACTCATTAAGTATTAAAATTCTATTTGTATATACTAACTTGTCAAAAAGTGTCAAATTTATTTAAAATAACGGAAAAGTTAAACGGAGTTAAAAATTTTGTCACATGTAATATCCACCTATTTTTTATTTATTTTTAATTTACATTACTTTAATTTTTTTTCATTCAAAAAAAGCATCCAAATTTGTTATTTCTCTCTCTTTATCATCAACTCTTCATTATAATTGTTCTTCTTCATCTCTTCATCTTTTCATCTTTTCAACATCGCTGCCGATTGGTACACTACGGAGGGCCCCACCTTTTGTCCAGTATCTTTTACAAGTCTTGTAGAAATGCTCGGCTGTTCCGCCACCTTCACCGTCGTCACAGTTTTTCGAGCCACCTAGTTGTTCTTCCGTCACAATATTATTATCTGACTTCGAGATAGCTGGTTCTTTAATTTTCCGGAAAAAGTTGAAAAAAAAAATCTTTATAGATGATTAGTTCATTATTTTATTATTTAATCTTCACTGCAGTAACACATACTCTATCAAATCAATTTTAATTTCAGCTATAACCTAAACAAAAATAGACGATCAGAGCTATAGAAATGGTGTTCGTGAACATTATAGAGATTTCAAAAAAAAAATAGATTACTCATATTAGAGAGGAAGATGAACAATTAGAATGAAAAGTTGAGGGTAAAGAGAGAAAAAGAAAAAATTTGGATGTTTTTTTTTTAATGGAAAAAAAATTAAAGTAATGTAAATTAAAAATAAATAAATAATAGGTGGATATTACATGTGGCAAAATTTGTAACTCCGTTTAACTTTTTCGTTATTTTAAATAAATTTGACACTTTTTGACAAGTTAGTATATATAAATAGAATTTTGATACTTGATAAGTAAATTTGACACCTTCTTACAACTTGGTGTGTAAAATTGACATTCTTCCCCATAATAATAACTATAAAATCAGAGTAAGAAATCAATCAAATCATCACCTCCTATTCAAAATTTTCTACACTTAATTTGTGGAGTAAGAAAGAAAATCAATTTGAGACTGTGTGTAATATTGTAAAAATGTAAAAATGTAAAAATACAAAAAATATGTAAAGATCCATCCGACCTAGAAAGATAACTTTGTTCCTTAGAAGTGGTAGTTACTTGGGTGATAGTGTAATTGGACAAATGGAGAAAGCAACATATCTTGCAGCTTTTGCAAGTAAAAACCTCTCCGTCTCTGTTAGTGGCCTCTCGATAACCTTCACAACATTTGCATCCTACGACAATATTCCATGTATATATAATTCAAATTTTTCCAATTAATCTTATCATGATCTTAAATACCCTAATCCTAACCTAACCTAACTTACCTTCTTTTGTTGTCTAGAAACCGGCTTTATGCTTGCAGTGTCACCAGCAACAATTACATTGTTCACGTTACCACTTTCATCCCTTTCAATAGGCGAAGCCATTGAATGTCTCCACTGTTCGTTTATTATGTACTTATAATAGTACCTGACCGACCGACCAGTTCAAAATGTACACAGACAGATCATCAACATAATAAATCTATTGAAAAGAGTATTAGGCAGTTTTGTTTATATCTCTTACTTTCCATGTGAAAGTCTGACATCAATTTCAAATCTAGGGCCACCCTTGTGGACTGCCTGAATTGGTTCTTTCCAGTTCCCTGTGAAATCACCAACCAGCCGTACATCCTCTCCCTACACATTTCCAAGGAACACAGTAAAACTGCACCATCAGAATCCTATCTCAGACACTATTTCTAACCAATTCTGTTTGGAGGAACTGAAAGAGACAAACAAACCTCTTGACCATTCCACACAAAGGTCACTACATGAGTTGCAGGTCCGTCATGTCTCCCCTGTTCCACCAAAGCAATAAGATCCCATGTAGCCCAGGTGATTGCTGATCTACAGTTAAAATTATTCGTTAAATTTCCTTACAACAAAACTAATTGTTATTATATACCCATGTATAAGAAAATAAAACTAATTGTCCTTGATATAAGTATTCTGCTTTTAATATTTATGCACCAATCATTGGGACTTGAATTGCCCATTTGAAAACGTTTTTATTATTTGATCGCAATCTAACTTTTACTCTTTGTTACTGTCTTTCTTTTGACTGTGAAAAAGGATGCACTTCATAGTTCACAAGCTATTTTAATACAAAGTTGACCATTTTCCAAATAAAAAAGGGCATCTGAAATATTGCACATCAACATGGTTCAGATGAGATCCTTGGATGGAACCATGAGCAAATGGAATAATCTATAGAAGTGAGTGAGGAGTGTTCAATACCTGTCTGGCTTACAGGAGTGTTGATCAGTGACGAAATTATGTGAGACGTGAAGAGAAGTATCTGTCATCCAGTGCAGATACGCAATTACACAAGCAGGGGAGCGATCAAAACCAGTAGTACAGGTAACATAAACACGGTGATTCTTTTTCAATAACCGTAAAAGAAGACCAACACAAAATGGGAGCTTTCTCCTCATATCAAATGAATCTCCATCTCTGCCAACAAGGGAATACATAGATTAAGAGTGATACAATGAATGAGACTTTGTATTGGCAAATCTAAATAAGCATGGTAATTGGACACCTTGTGAACAAATAAAGAACACCAGCAGAACAATATAGACCATAAGAATACAAACTTCATAACCGTTCTTCTCGTACTTTATGAAGTTACCTTATAGGGTAGTTAATCATAAGGATGTTAGATTGTTTACACGTCTCATTGATTAAATTCCAATTTACTCCCCAATTTTCCGCTTCAATTTCACTCTGGAAATTCATCACAGCAGTAATTCCCTGAAACAGAGATTACCAGTCCCGTAGTGAACAAGAAATTGAACCAGAAAAATGAAATGAGAAAGATTCACTGAAAATCTTCTTCAATCGAGAATGAAAAGAAAACATGACAGTGAATGAAAGGCAACCCCTTTTACAATTGAAGATAGTTTCATACTTATCCCTGTGCAACTCCATTTACAATTGAAGATGGTTTCAAATGAAATATTCAATTTCATAAAACAGTCCCTACGTATATTTCTCACATATAACTTGGAAGGGCTTCAGAAGATTCACCAACAAAATATCGTTAGACTGAACAAAGACCTAGGATTGGCATAAGAAGCCCACATCCATAAAGCCAAAACTTGACTCAGAAAAAAGTTTCTGTTCCAAAAAGCTTTCAACAAATGGAAATAAAGTATCATTTATAGATTTTCGTTTTGGTGAGGAGTTTAATTCTCATTTAATCCAAATAAGGAGTTTGGTGAAGAGTTTAATTCTAATTTAATCAAATAAGGAGTTACATATAGGAAATCAATTTGCAAACAATACAAAATAGCATTTATAGAAAATTTACTATTAAAAGGCACTATTTACATCTGCATTAGTACACCAGCATGATTGTTAGTAAAAAACACACCCATTGACGAGTGTTATTTTCTTAGAAGTGAACATGATTGAATATCACTTCACAATGGGAATTTTGTTTAATACTTCTATAATTAACTCGGAATCACATCATATCTTTCCTCTAGAAACTATCCAATATTTATAATAATGAACATTCAGTAAGAATATTGTGCCTTCTTAGAAGTGAACATGATTGAATATCACTTCACAATGAGAATTTTGTTTAATACTTCTATAATTAACTCGGAATCACATCATATCTTTTCTCTAGAAACTATCCAATATTTATAATAATGAACATTCAGTAAGAATATTGTACCTTCTTGGCCAAGGTCTCTACGTCAGTTTCTTTCTGTATGCATGACCCTACATATATATGTTCTGTTATCTAACACAGAAGGATAATCACTATAGTTAGTATATACAAATGAGTTATGCATCTAAAGAATCATCTTGGAGTTAATCTTATAACTTGATGTCATCTTGATAAAAATTATGCTGCTCTCAAGATAGTAAAGTCTACAATATTACAAGGTATACATGCAATACTTTTTTTCTTCTTCTTCTGAAAAGTAAGCAGTTTAATATGTGGTAGCCATATGTGTGACATAGAATACTAACCAAACAAAGGAAGATCCACAAGTTTGATCAGTATAATGACTTCGAAGTAAAAGTGAGCAATTTGGCACATGAATAGGTAAAGAAAGGAAAGGCCTACAAAAAGAAACCTACGGCTAGCATTCAGTCATGGCTGGAGTAATCTCAACCAACGAAGGAAATTTTATTTTTATCATTTTTTTATATAGGAAGTTAGCATAACACCCCACAGCCATGACTTCCATATAGAGAGGATAAAAGAAATTACATAACAAAAAACACTAGACAGCATGAGATCAGTGGTGGCGTGTGTCACTAGGACGGAAGTAGACAGAAATAAATAGAATAAGATCAAAACCATACCTTACTATAACGCATTCCAAGATTGTGATTATAGTGTAATTCTCCTTTAGAACGATCCAGTGCCTTAATATATTCCTCCAATGGAAAGTTTCCATGAGCCCAATCAACATCTCCTAATTCTTCCTCAGAGAAAATGGTTACAAGTTGGCAAAAAGGCAGAGAAATGTTGCTTTTCTGAACATGTCCTTTTTGCTTATTTAGAACCTCCCATCCTTGGACATCCAAGAACTTTGAAGAAAACACAACAAACCCAGAATTTCCGTTGCCATCATGGGATGTTCTCAAACTGGGAACTAAGATATTCTTGTTCCATGTGGAAACAGGGACACGGCCTTTATTGAAAAGGACGTCAATGACATTTATAGGATGCAGATGTTGGACAGGAAATGGCGAAAAGGGTCTCTCAAAGACAAGGCTACAAGTTCCAGATTGCTGTTTTGTTATGCACCTGTGGAAACAGAACAAAACCAAAGTTTTGGTTCTCCAAACAATGCTAAAACCTTTGAATAGGAAAACAGAATAGAACTTCACACTTACTAGCTGCTTACAAAATGCATTGTGTACCTCATACACAGTGTTTTGAACTATAAGAAGCATAAATTATTGCACCATGAAAAAAACAATATTACACCTAAGCTACAAGAAAAGCATAAAGTCGAAGCAACATATTTGCTTCTTTGAGTACAGGTCTTGTTGAGCATAGAAATATACCTGTTCAATGTGAGAAAAACAAGCAATTGTACGTCTCCTGTACAATTTGGTCATCAAGGAAATCAAATACTAGCAAGGAAAAAATCTCTACATTATCTATACATTTATAGTTCAGTCCTCCAATGTGGGTGCAGCAATATTTTTAAACCAACCATATAATAAGACCAATGAAGGAAAGTAGATTTACTTATGAGAAACTCCTTTCTAAGATGATTTTGATTTTGATTTCTCTGGAAAGATGCAAATCCACCCTCCACCCAATCCCAGCCTTACCAAATCCCAAAGACCAAAAGTATATACTGAGGAATTAAAGCAAGTATTAATTACATACTCGGTATCATCGATGCCATTGATCTCGATGAGCTTTCCAGTAGATTGTTCCGTCGCCTTTCTCAAAGTGTCACCCACCATAATAATCCTCGACTTCTCTGCATTAGCCTGCATAATTAATTATTACACTGTCTAAGTAAATGAGGATTTAGGAAGCAGCATGAAATTAGATTTTGATGTCAACAACTAATTCAAATATTAAATATTATCGCCAACAACACTAACCCCTTTCTTAAGAGAATGAACTATAATGTCACCGTCAAGAGTTAAAGCAAATCGAATACCCAACGGCTTCTCCAGCGTGACCATGTATTCATTCAAGTTCATCTTAAATGTCGAGCTGGACGAAGCTGACATCGCGAAAACCCTAGGACCAGTCGAGTTAAGTCGGAGCTTCTTCGCAGAAGTAATCCTCGATTTCCTCATAGACCAGCACAATTCCCCTCCCCATACAATATTTGAAAGGCCGGCCACAATTTTTCGGCCGGCGAAGCTTCCGAGAGGAGGCGAATGCTGGATGGACATGACGTTATCTACCTACAGAGATGGTTTGCTAGAAGGTTTTAGTATTGAAATAACAAGTATTATTAGCATAATGTATAATCTAGCAACTACGAGTTCTACATTCATCTGCTTGTATTGTATTGTGTTGTTGAATGATAGTAAAATAGAATGAGAATAAAGATTTCTGAGATGCACCTCTGAATATGGAAGTGGGATTAACACCCCCAAAAGAGAGATAGAGAAAATGAATCAAAATTCTTCGTGGTTAGCTCGCAATGGGAACACAAGAAGATGAAGAAGAAGAAGACTGTAGACTGCAGTAGAAGTAATGCATGGAGATTGAGATCCGGATCAGAATGAAGGGATTTTGGGAAGAAGAAGAAGAAGAAGAAGAAGGGGTGATCAGAGAAAGAGGAGATAAGAATCTACGCCACGTGGCATAAACGGGCCCGCTTTCTTTTTACGGTTAACTTTCACGGTTTTGCACCTTCTTCAGTTAATGAAGTTAACTACCTTTTTGAAAACATTTATTTATTATATTTATATTATTTAATAAATCATTATTATTTCTTTTTTTAACTCATAGTTATTTTAAACCTAATTTAATTTTAATAAATTAAATGATATTTTTTTTTATATTTAACCATTATATCAATAAAATTTATATATATAATAATGATACTTAATTTTCAGTGTATATATATATAAGAGAGGAACGGATATTTGGGTCGGATTATGGGTTAATCCGTCCATAAATTTAAAACAATTAAAAATAAAATTAAAAATGTTATAGGTATGTTTCGAAATTGCAACCCAACAAAACAAGTGCAACCTTTTAACCAATTTGACTAAAATGATTTTATATTTTAAATTTAACATCAAATTTGATAAACGCGGAACGTTTTAACATTTTAATTTTTTAACTAATTACTCTCTATATATATAATGATACTTAATTTTTAAATTGTCCGAATTGTTAGGTCGAGAGCTTAATTTAAATATATATGTAAGAGTAAATTAAAAATGCTATCACATTTTAACCGTAATATTTTTTCTCGAATTTTATATCATTATTACTCGTGCAAATTCACGGATTACATGCTAGTTATTTTAACTTCATTTATTTTTTAATTTAAAAGAAACCAAATGAACATATCTTTGTTAGGATTTATGTGTACTTCAATTCAGTCGAATCATTATTATTTGTTTTTACTTCAAAATTCACATGACTTTCTAATTTTTAAAAATGTGTCAATTTATTTCTCTTATTCTAAACAAAATAAAAATAGCAAAACTTATTTTAATCATTTTATTCCACATTTTTTTTATTTTTTTTAAGTAAACTTAGATTTTTTTCACGTCTACCATAATTTTAATTCTTAAATCCCTTCTAGAAAACAATTATCTCAAATTTGAATACAGGTTAAACTAAATCATTTGATAAAAAAAATAGTAATATATAAACTTGTAACAAATTTCAATTGAAATATTACTAATTCAACAAGAGAGTATGAGATTTCTTGTAATATTATTAGCTTCATTATTGTTTTATTAAATGAAATATTTATAATAAATATCGAGCTGATGAGCTGCATTTAAACCTCACCGCTCATAGTGTGCTGTAATTATCTGTCTGCCATTACACTTGAAAGAGAAATACACGTTTGTGGTCGTTTCACATTATTTAGAAATTTAAGTGCTTTTTTTAAATTCGGTATTTGCTCTATTTGAGATAAATAACACTTTAATTTACTAGTATACAAAATTCTAATAATACTAGAGTGAAAAGTAAATAAAAAAAAAAATAGAAAAAAGGTCATCTTTCTTCTTTATTTAAATAATAATAATAATATATATTAATTTATCTGTAAAGGGATGTGAAAGCAAGAATCATGGTGAAGTTGATTAGAATGGTGGAAAGCTTCTTCCGATCCCGTTCACACTAGTGAAGAAACCGACGAGGTCTTTCCTGTACGGAAGATACGACTTCCTTTTGTCTCCTTCTTTCATGCCTCCTCTCTTTCTCAGGTACACTGGCTGTTGCATCTCCGGCGCCGGCGACGGCGAAGACAACAGTACTCTCTTCACCTTCGCTTTCTCCTTATTCTTCGAATTTCGTCTTTCTTCCAAGATCTCCATCTTCTCAGACGACTTCTGTTTCTGATCTCTTTTCGGCGTTAGGAATACGAATGCATTCTTACCATCACTGTTGCTTCGGCCAAGTAAATCTCGAAGTTTCCATCGTTTTGATCCCGATCCAGTAGATCTACTCTTATTACATGTGCTAGGAGATGCTTCAATCGCTTTTGGCTTCCATACACAGTACGTTTCCGAAGGTATTGCCTCCAACTCATCGACTTCCGACGAAGAAGAAGACGACGAAGGATCGCCTTCTCGATCTTCCAGGAACAACTTCTTCAATGGAATCTTAATACTCAACGCATCAGAACTCACCTCGCCTCCCTGATTTACATTAATAAGAAGATCGCGGTTGAAAATTGGAAAGACCTCACCAAATTCATTGTCTCCTCCTCCAAAATCATGATCATCATCGCAGCAACGAACAAAGGAGAACTCGAAATCATCATCATCTTCCTCATCAATTTCTTCGCCTTCTGTTCTAAGTTCTTCGCCAACTTTAGCTGCGATATCAGCAAATCTATCAGCGCTGTAACTGCTGAAGCTAGGGCATACAAACAGATCTTTCATTGATAGCAACTTTAGCTGTTCATCATCATCTTCTTCTTCCATTTATCTCCTTTCTGCAATTATAGAGAGAGAGAGATTGTTGGAAGAAACGAGAAAAGGTTGGTGTTGGTTATATGTTGAATTAATTCCATCAATGGAGTCACAATCACACGGGTTTGGAGTTTATACAGGTGTTAAATAATTTTAATAAATCAATATTTTTGTAACAAAAAATGATAAACTCAAAAGTCAAAATGTTTGATGTGGATAGAGAGAAAAAAAAATCTCACCTTGACATGTGGATAGTAGAAAAAATAAAAATATTCGGCGAGATGCACATGAATAAAAAAGAGAGAAAATAAAAAATGTTTTGAACCATAGATAAAGAACGTAGTAAAATGCGATACTTGGTGTGAATTGCAGAATCCTGTGAACCATCGAGTTTTTGAACGCAAGTTGCGCTTAAAGCCATTAGGTTGAGGGCACGTCTGTCTAGGCGTCTCGGCTTTTAGAAGATCGGCTTTCGGGAGTTCGGCACTCGAAATTTCGGCACTCGGAAGCTCGGCACTCGCAAGTTCAACTTTAGGAAGACTTCAGCTTTTGGATCTGGCTTTCCTGAGAGAAACTTCGGAGGGAACCAGCCACTAGATGGTTCGATTAGTCTTTCGCCTCTATACCCAAGTCAGACGAACGATTTGCACGTCAGTATCGCTTCGGGGCGAAGCCAGAGGAAATGGACGAGTTTTAAACGGCCTAAGGCCGTTTACGACCTCGATTTCTTCAAATCGATCCGTTTTCACCATTTTTTTGGTTTTTTTCGTAAAAACGTCAAAAATCAAATAAAAATAACGTGTTTTTTTAAAACGTGAAAACGTACGATTAATATAAAAACACGTTAATTTCGAATGTTTTAATTCATATTTGATGTTTTTACGAAAGAACACGAAATAAACACTTAAAAACGTACAAATATTGAAAAAATTTATGAGGCAAGGCCAAGGTAATTTTGAGAAGAAAAAAATATCTGATCCCAAAATAACCGTTCTGAAACGTGAGAGCAATGCGCCTCTCAATGAGTTTATCATTTCTTTTTTGTAATTTAATCAATTAAATAATTTATTTTTTTCATTACACTTTTATTTTATTTATTTTGAAATTAAACCTTCATCTATTTACTAAACTTATATTAAATAACACTACCAACTTATATTTAATGTGTGCCACTAGCACATATTTATTTAGTAACCTAAAATAGATATTAATGTACATATATATCTTTCTTTTTATTGCTTGTGATATCCTATATGAGTTATGTTACTTGTTGATTGCATAGGATAAAAAATGTGTGCACTTTTACAATGACATGAATAAAATTGATGGTATTAATGTCATTTGGAATAAAATACCATTTATAGATTTAGAAATTACACTTTCATTATATTATGTAAATATTTTTTTAAAGCTTTTTGTATATTTGGTTGTTTCTTATAGATTATAAATTTTCATTATAGATTTTGTGAATACATCATTTATTTAATGTTAAATATACAATATTATATATCAAAATGTTTCTTTAAAAAACGAGGCCAGTCTATATTATGGTGTAATAGCTGGACAAATGAATCTAAAAACATGTTAAATTATGCAAATTATGTGCATAATGAGAAAAGGAGATATGAAGAATATTTTTTTTAGATTTGACCTTTTTGTATTTTATTATTATGTCAGATTAAACCTTTATATAATTGGATTTTCACATTATGATCAGGGCATGTTTCATGTGTTATTTGAGGATTAGTTTTGGATTTTATAAAATAAACTTTATTTATAAAAATAAGTATGTTATTATAATGATTTTTTGTATTTAAAATTTATTTTTTTAAAGATAAAGTAATAATATTTTAATTGATAAAATGAGTGATATAATGTTAGAATTATAGTAACGTGATAGAGAAAAAAATTATACAAAATTGGATAAAATCTTTAAAAAAAAATATATATATCAAACTACATCAAGAGATAACAAGTCTATCATAATTTGGAATAATTTTAAATCAAAGATTTGACTATGTGTGAAAGTAATTGAAATTCTTATTTAATTCAGGATGGGTTGTTATTCGGTAATAAGACTAATAAAAATATTTAACCTTCAAAATCTAGAGATGGGTGTACGTAAGAGAGTAGTTGAGATTTTTTGATCAACTTATTAGAAGTTAATTAGATCCAATAGAATAATAAGTTCAACAGATAAGATTTTCAATTTATTAAATTTGACCTTCTAGAAACAATCACTTAAGTTGTTTAATGATGGGTTATTAATCAAGATTTTTATTAGATAGCTTATAATTATTATTTTTATAAAAATACTTTAATTAAAACAAGATGAGTAGCAAAACTCAAACATAGGAGCTCTTGGAGGTAGAAGAGACTTAACTCTCATAGTTTATATATGTTTTTTTAGAATGATGCAAACAATGATATTATATCATTTGATGGAATGAATATTCATTTAAATAGAAACAAAAACATAACTCTTTAATTAAATATATTAAAAATTAATGTGTGTGAATATTTGTTAATAAGACAATGAGATTTCTGATTGGATCTATAGGCTTCTCAAATCGAACCTCATATTATAATGTCAAAATGATAGCCAAGCGAATTCATGAATTTTTTTTTTTTTGGTTATCAAGATTATATGTTTTACACTATTACGGGTAATAATTGGACATATTAATCAAATTTATACACGATTACTCCTACTAAAATAAAACAAATATACAAGATCTAAAAAGTTATGAAAATACTCGATTTAAATAATATATATATATAATTGTATATATATTATTGAAAATATAAAAATAAGACAAAAAAATTTCTAAAATTTAATAAACTTTTACATATTATTTAAATTGCAATCTTCTATTCTTTGTAAAATAAAATTCATATACTATAGAATCCGAAACAATATCTTCAACAAGCTTTCGTTCAATATAAATTATCATATTGTCAATTTTAATCCTTGGAAAATTTAAAATAGGTTACTCTTTTTCAGTATTTGATGTATTAGATTGAAGATTTATTTCGTTAATCGTTGATGTAGACGAACTTTCTTTATATTTTAAAAATGACAATAATAATTTTCTTTTTTTATTTTTCATTTTATTCTATTAATAAAAACATAGAATGGGAATATATACAATTTTATACTATAAAAAAATAATAATCGAGAGAGACTAAGGGTAAAGAGAGTTGACCGAGAGATTTAAGAGAGACGAAAGATAGTTGAAGAAAAATTGAATAAAAAATCGTAAGAATTTAAATTAGTTATGATTTAAATAAGTGAATGTTAACTATATAAATAAAGAAAATATAAAAATTTAATTAGAAATATATGAAAATAATATATATATATATATATATATATATATATATATATATATATATATATAATTAACTAACTTGGGTAGCCCATCCTATCCGTCAAGTGGCTCGCCATTAAATTGTGGATTATTTGAGATAAATTGTTTACCATAAAATAATAAGAATATAACGTCGTTATTTATAATCTGCAAATTTAGCCGTCTCAATCCACGTTTTTCAACACTCATCAATGGTTTCCGACATAACTTAATGAATACAGAAATGTTAAAAAAAAAAATTCAAATAACACACTTACAATGTAAAAAGATGAAGGGTCACCTCCATCTCCTTAAAACACAAACGAAAAAAAATCCCACTGTATTTGTATTGCACTAATGAAATTTTTTTTTGTGAGAACCCTAGACTTCAATAATTGTGAACTAACACTATCAATAATAATGTGGCACATGAAACTTATCTATATCCCTCCGTAGCATCTCATGTTGGTTCATCTGACAAAACCCATTTGATGGCCACTAGATAATAATAATAATAATAATAATAATAATAATAATAATAATAATATTATTATGTTAAGAAGAACTTTCTTCAAATGAGAACAAAACTTTTTAGAATGCATGTGGTTGAAAGTTTATATTTTAAATCATATACATTGCTTAATTAATCCCCAATTTCATATTATGTGACACTGTCATCATTATATTTTAATACAATGCCCTTTTCATTAAAATAGAGTCTCAATCAAGACTTTTACTTTGATAAAACATATACACTTTCACTACACATCAACTATACACACAACACACACCAACTTTTACATTCATGATCTCAACTGCCTCTAGTTTCCTATCCAATAATCAGTCAAACATATACAAGAATATGAAATGTAACTCCCTATTAATTATACTACCAGTCTCTCCTTCAAATGGTCAATTTTGTTCTTTACCCTAGTAGGCAATTCCCCGGAGACATACCTCTCAGGAGCTTTCGAACCGGAACTGTCAAGCTCTGCACCTTCCGATCGTCGTATCTGAATTATATCATGAACCATTGGCCGAAAACGTGTCTGAAAAGCCCTGTAGGAGAAGTAAGGCAGAAGGGTAGAAAGAACTACAAGCAGGGTGAGAAGCCAATAGAAAGGGCAGGGAGCACATGCTTCTAAAAAGACCCGGTATGCTGTGGTTGAAACTGTTGATGGGAAATAACCATAAATTACTAAAAAAGCATACCAGAAGAAAATGCTTCCCCAGATGAAGAAATGTTGAATCCATGTGAAGTAATTAATTGATAATGCCATTTGGCAATTCACTACCCATACAACGCAGCTGTACATTATCACACCCAGGATTTCAAAATCAACCAATTGGCCGTCTTTTCTGAAGGCTGGGAGTTTGCTGAAGTTGGCAGAAAAGAAGAATATTATCGTTGAGCATATGAATCCGTTGAACATCCATCCTATGATTCGGACCCAATTGAAGAGGTGGTTTTGTACACCTTCTTGATATAACACTGGATACTGTTGTAAACAATAACTGAATTTCAATCAACCAAGACTCTTCTCAAATATTGTTTAATTTATTTATTTTTACCTTGAGGCAAAGTCGGGCAGAAACATCCTGATCGAAAACACCCAGGGCAATCACAGGAAGGGATGTGAAGAAGACATTGTAGAATGACATGTACCAATCGTTATAAGCAGCTTGACCAGAGAAAGAAGCATGAGCCTCAAACCAGAACAGAGTAAATCCAAAGGCGATATTCTTGTAGAAAAAGTAGCATATCTGCAACCAACCCATATAAATCAGAAAGGGAATTAGAGATTCTCTCATTCTAATTCCTTTTGAAGTATAATAATCAAAGAAACCATTGTAATGTAATCAATTTCAAATAACTTCTTATCCCATCAAGATTTAAATCATTTCACTAAAACACTAAACTTCTCTTTTAACTTTTGAAATTATACAGCTAAGACAGATACAGGTGCATTACCATCATAGCTATTCGTCTATAACACCAATGGCCATGTACTAATAATAGCCGTTCCAGAAAACAGAATTGAGCTATTGCAAAATCACTGGACATAGCAGCCTGTTAAGAAACAGAGAGACAGAATCCAATGTGAGTCCAAAAGAGAAGAAAATATTGAAGTCAGGAAATAAAATATAAACCTGCATCCCTTCAACACCACTAATTCCAACTCCAATATCTGCTTCCTGAAGCATTCCAACATCATTTCCCCCATCACCAATTGCCAAAGTCGTCTGTTTTGTTCCCAGTTTAACGAGTTGAGTAACCTATATATCATTCCCAGAATCCTTTCAGAGTATTTATAAAGATTAAAGACAATTTCAAGGAGTCCACATCATATGATAACTTACAAGAGCTTTCTGTTTAGGCGAGGAGCGACAACAAATAACTGAAGCACAATTAAGAGCAAGATCCAAGAATGACTTGTCCATGTTCTTAGCAAGAGCAAAACCAAGGGATTTTCCATCAATTATCAGAGCACATTTAATTGATTTCTCTTTAGCTGATTTAGCACGGGCCTTTCCTTCTTCTATCTGTTTACCTATGATTTCGATTGAAGCCTGAAAAGGACAATCAAATATTAAAATGATACCTTGAATTAACAGTAACAATATAGAAACATGATAACAGCATCAGACCGCAGCGATGGCGTCTTTGTCCCCTTCTTTCTCCAATGCATTCATGTCCACTGAATCTAATGTTACTATTATCTGTTTCATTTCCTCTCTGAGAAGGCTACATGCATACCTATAAAATATTTCAGGTTAAATAATGTGCCTTTCGGTTTGAAATACAATAGATATAGTCCTCAACATACCCAATATTTATTGCAGTTTCCATCTTATCGCCTGTTAACACCCAAATCTTAATTCCAGCATTTCCAAGCTTCTCAATACACTCTGGAACCTTTAGATCATGGAGAGGCATTGATAATGAGTCATCCCAAAGATCATTGTATTTATTTAGAACTATCATGAATCCTTATTTCTTATAATATAATCGTTAACCCCAAATAATCCATTTTTTCATCAAATAAGATTTTTTTCCAAAAAATAAGACAGAGTAAACATTGAAAATGGTAAGCTAGAGTTCTGACAATCACTATAGGAAGGTTAACACCTACCCCTTTTTGTAGTCTATCTTCAACAGCAGTAGCACCAAGAAGAACTAAATCCCTTTCAACCTTATCAGCTGCTGCATTAATCAATGCATTTCGATCTTCACTTACAGAAGTCTTGGCCTTTAAGAATTCTTTTTCCCATAAATTATACTGCTTTTCTCCAAGTTCACGGTATGCAACCACCAAGGTTCGTAGACCTGCCTGGGCATATTTATTTATATGCTCCTTAGTCTCATCTTCAAATTGTCTACCACCATTTGAGAGCAGAGAAAACATCACACTGAAGTAGACAAACAAACACAGTTAAAAAGTTTTATCAAAAATATTCTCCAAGAATTGCATAAGAGAGTATTGATGCTAAGATCAAACCTGTCAGCACCCTTGCAGAGTAGCAATATTTTATTCTCTGGATTCCTTACAATTACAGACATTCGCTTGCGATCACTGCTGAACTCTAAGGTATGAAGCAACTGATATGTCCTAAAGTTAGAAAATATGAAAATGAAATGCAAGTATAAAACAAAAATTAAGAAATTTTCAGAAAAGGTAAACAAAAAACCAGACTAAAAGAAATTTTTACCTATCCACCTTCTGGCGACTCTTATAATCTAACTCATGCAACGCTATGCTGGTTTGTGTTCTTTCAAAAAATATAAATCCAAGCTCTCTAGCCGCAATGACAAAGGCTGCTTCATCCGGAGACTCTGCTTCATAGGTGATTTCACCCATTTCTTTATTTTCATCTGGAATAGCCGTATGGCAAATTGCTAAAGTTCTAAAGAACTTTTGTATAAGTTCAGAATTCGGTTGTTCGACCCACTGTTCATTCATAATTCGTTCATCTCTGAAATTGAAACCCTTGATCGGATTTCTCGTGTCCATATCGCCATTAATTTCTTGCAATTCAGAGGAAGCATCATCAAGTTTAATATCGATTCCATTTCTTTTTGCCAAAGACTTCTCCACTTCAGTCATGCCACGGCCGTAAGCAACACCAGCTATAGAACACTTAACAAATTCCATGGAATTGCATGTCAAAGTTCCTGTCTTGTCAGATAATATGGTGTGGACCTGGCCAAGTTCTTCATTAAGATTAGAAGTCCGTGCATGTGCCGGCCTGTCAGTTTCCTCGTCATACATGTCTCTGTCTTGATTTATGAATACACTTTGTAACACCTTGACAATCTCAATTGACACATACAATGATATTGGTATCAAATATCCATATAGCATCAGTGCAGTAAGAAAATGAAGAAGTGCAGCTAAAAATGGTCTTTCTGGATCATAGTACACAGTTCCATCATCAGTTCTTAAATACCACCTTGTATACATGTTACCCTTTTTGTCTCTTTTCGTCACAATACCAAAGAAAACAGATCCGATGAAGGATATAAACACCAGAGTACTAAAAAGAATGTATACTATTTTGTCCATTCTCCTTTCAATTTTGCTCCTTTTAGAAGGGGGATCTGTTGCATTCATCATCACTTTTGTGTCGTGCCCAGTGAAAACAACAACTCCGTATATGTAATCAGTATTTTTAAGTTTTGAATCTCTTAAAAGAAGCTGTTGTAGGGAAAGAGGATGTTGTTGGTCATTGTATTCAAGAGTTCCAACGAAAGAATAGAGATCCTCATTGGGATCTTCACATTTTATCACTGCCTTAAAGTTCTTAAACGAACTTTCCTCTGTGAGAGATGCTGTCACTTCCAGAGCTTGTTTCGGCTTAAGATTGGTCTCGCCGTCAAGGTTCATGGTCTCGACATAACAAAGACCATCATCGTAACTTGATGAAATCACTAGCAGGTCTGCAGGGAAATATTCATCTTTGTGAACTTTAACTAGATCACCCACACGTAATTTCTTCCATCTGGTGTCGTGAAAATTATTCCCCTCGTAAGCAAGTATCTTTCGATTGTTTGCCTCTATATCCTGAAATCATTAGCAGTCTGAATCTGTCAAGAAATTATGCTGAAAAATTCAGAGACATAAACAAATTAATCTCTTTGCATTAAAAATTAAAAGTTTAGATGTTAGTAATGACCTGTTTCTTACGCCTCCAATCTTCCACAGCTTCTTTCGCCATGGTAGCCCCAATCACCGCGATCAATGGGGCAAGAACACTAATAGGTGAATAAGGAGCCAAGGGACTAAACGAAACACACGAGACAACTAAAAAGTAAATGTTTGCAACCCTCCTAAACTGCTCAAACAATTGTTTAGGTAGAAAATTAATAGCAGTATACTTAGTAGTAGACACATAATTTCCCCTGTAATAGAGCTGAGCAGCTTCAGGATTATCAAGATCATTACAGAATACGATCCTCGAATAACCTTTCTTCCCAATTTGACTATGTTCATCTCTAAATGGAACTTTCAAACATGAATATGAATATAGCTTACTAAGATGTAACTTTCGCCTCTTCCTTCCTGGCATTGTTCTCCTTCAGTCAAATTGGATCAGACTTCCTTCAATTCATTTCTTTCTCCATGAACAATGAATATATAAATTCTCCACATTAAGATAATTACCAACCGCAAACGACATTTCCATATATAACGTTCAAAATTGTGAGCAGCAGCTTGATCTGACGTCAAGAGATGAAAAAAAGTTGAGATCGTGAACCAGAGAAGCTTAAACCCTAGAAACTAATAGCGTTTGTTTGTTTGTCGAGAATTCCTTACTTGCTTACGAAGACGAAGATGGATAGATGATAGATAGATAGATAGATCTCTTTCTTGAACAAGTCGTGGTCGTGGACAGCCAATGGCAGTACATGGACACGCAATAGCTAGCGTCGCGTCATTATAGATATGATACCTGGTGTATCTAGGAAGAGAATAGCTTCCATTTGTAGCAGTTAGCTGTTAAAGTTTCCGTTCCAATCAAGCAAAGTAGTATAAAAATGGTGATTAGAGCTTTTGAATGACAGTTTGATAGAAGATCTACCAATCAACTATGAGAATCAAATATACTATATATATATATTCTTTCATTAACTTTTCATCTGATCGATCTCTGGAGCTCATCAGCTTCGGCGCAATGGAAAGAGAGAGAGAGAGAGAGATTCAAAGAGTAAACACGGAGAAGAAGACAGTTTTGAGTCATGTCATGTGGGGTCCTTTTCCCGCTGTGTAAATAAATCCCTCGTTAAAATAATACTATAACAATCCACTAAAAACAACGTCTAAAATATATATATATATGCATATTATTATAAATTTAATTTTATATTTACAATTAAGAAACGGAATAATATGACGAGGAAAATGTTATATTATTCCGTGCTGGTTAACAAAAACATTTATATATATATATAATATATTTGTTTTTGTAAGAAGATATTATTATTAATAATAAAGATTAATTAAATGAGAGAGGTGATCTTGACGGTGGAGCGGGAGATGAAAGTTTGTTGACGAAGACGGTACAAGGAGGAGTGAGAGGTACATAATTAACGTTTCCACACAATCATTCACGGGAGGTTAATTAAAAAAAATAATAATAATATTCAATTATATTGGTGATGATTTTAAAGTGGATATTTTTTTTTAAAAAAATTTAATATATAATGATAAATAAAAAAGGATTTGAAAGTGATTTGAAAGAGGAGAGGGAGAATTTTTAGTCCTGAATTAAGTAATTTGAAAGAGGAGAGGGAGAATGAGTGTATTTGCATGAGTAATAATATAAAATTCAAAAAAAAATTACGGTTAAAATGTGATATCATTTTTAATTTACTCTCACGTATATATCCAAATTAACCACAATTCTTGACTCGGTAATTTAAACACTTTGAAAATTAAGCATAAAATTTAAGATGTATACCCTCACGTATATATCCAAATTATTAAAATTTTTAGTCCTGAATTAAGTGATTTGAAAGAGGAGAGGGAGAATGACGTGTATTTGCACGAGTAATAATATAAAAATCAAAAAAAAATTACGGTTAAAATGTGATATCATTTTTAATTTACTCTCACGTATATATCCAAATTAACCACAACTCTTGACTCGGTAATTTAAACACTTTAAAAATTAAGCATAAAATTTAAGATGTATACCCTCAAGTATATATCCAAATTATTAAAACGTCTCACGTTCATCAAATTTTGTGTTGAATTTAAAATATGAAGTCTTATTAGTCTAGTTGGTTAAAGGGTTGTACTTGTTTTTGTTATGTTGTAAGATCATAACATATTTATAGCATTTAAATTTTATTTTTAACCGTTTTAAGTTTATGGGCGGGTCAACCCACAATTCGACTTAAGATATCTATTTACTCTCACATATATATCTAAAATAACCAAGTTCTCGACCCGACAATTCAGACACTTTGAAAATTAAACATCATTATATATATAGATTTGATGATAAAATAAAAAATATATAATTTAAAATAGAAAATATTTTAATATTTTCAATAATGAAGTATGGATAATGAAAGTAAGAGTGAAATTATGGACTTGTTCGGTTAAGTTATTTAAATAATTTAAAAGGAGAAAAATATGATTATTGGTAATATTTTTTTGATAAATTTTTTTAAAAGGTATTGTTATATATAAATAAAATAAATAATAATAATTTAAAATATATGTATTTTAGTATTTTGATTAATAAATTGATTAATATAATAAAACAATAAAAATATATTTTAGTTCTGAATCAGACCTATCATTAATATACGATGATAAAATAAATATATATAATTTTAAATATAAAATATTTTAGTATTTTAATTAAGTATTAAATTATATATTATTTTTTTTTAGCAAAGTTTGAAGGGAATAACAGAGAAAGTTACATTTTAAACTAAAAAGGAGGTAGACAGGAATACTGAAACTTAAGTCTACACGCTCAATTTTACTTTGATTGGGATAATGGCACGTATACATACAATGAGGTGTTCATTTGACTATGACTTAGGTGGGTCCTACAAACTAGGTCGGAGGTCACGATGGTGGTGGGTAGCAAAATATAAAAATATTGAAAATAATGATGATGATGTTCATAGCTTCAAGACAAAATGACTGATTCCCCGAGTACACTCTGTTTTTTTCAATCTTTTGTTTTTGTCAGAAATTTAGATGCTTTTTCATCATATATTAATTTTGTTTTTCATAAAATACAATTATTTAATACAACTTACACAAACATAGTAAAGGTAAATAATAATTTAAGACAGCTCAAAAACATAATTAGTTTAATAATCTCAAACTTCTATGTTTAGATTCTCATAAGAGTTCATATAAACATGTTTGTATTCAACAATTATATCTAATTGACAGCATAGAAAATTTTATGTACCTTTCTCCGTTTTAAATAAAGGATGAATAAGAGTATTTGCGCACAATTGTTTCGGAATCAAAACTGTGACTTGTTTTTTCTTTAAATAAGTGGGGTTCTTTATCCATTTACTTTTAATTCTTCCAAGTGAATATAGAAAGTAATGCTTCAAAAACATGGAAGCATAAATCCGTACATTATATGCATAGTTTTTTATATTTCAAAAATAAAAGTGTTTTAATGAAGAAAGTACTTCAGCTTTAATTTAAATAGAATTTATTAAAAACACATTGTCGTTCAATAATTCATTAGTCTTCCCTAAATGAAAAAAGTAATGAGGAATGGATAGAAAAATGAAAATGTGGGGTCCAACTAAAACCAATTGGTAGATGATAGAAATTAATCAAAAATAGTGGTTGTTGTTTGGCTCTTTATAATATAGCTAAGAAAAAAATGTAGAGTAGGTGAGAGAGTACACTTAATACACCTAAACAAATTAAAGAGGGTGGATGGATGGATAGTTGAGAATAGTGAGACAAATAGACAATTGGAGATAATAATTTCTCTTTATTAGGTACTAATTAATACACAATTAAATATCCCTTAAACTTGCATGTTGTTAACTAAAAAATAAATAATTAAAGGTCTTTTAATTTAAAAATCTCACCTAACAACTTCAACTTCTTTATTATGTATACATTTTTTATCACAATTCATTTTAATGCATTTCATATAGTTACACACTTCATATATACCAATTTAGTAAAAAAAAAATGAAATTAAATAAAATTCATCACTAACCTTGAGATTGAGATGATCAATTAAAGAAACTTCTCTTTTAATTTGAAAATCTGACCTAACAACTTCAAGTAACAAAAATATAATTTTGTTATATAATAATATAATTTTTTAATTATGGTTAACTAATTCCTCACTCATTTCGAGATTGTGCCTATAGCGTGATTAGTTGACATGTCGTGCCAAGGCCACGCGACACACTATTCGTGCAAGATCAATGAAAAAAATATGTTTAACCTTATTGTGTCGTGTTGCTCTTATGTTGTGTAAATAAATTAAACCGATCAAAATGACATCAAAATTCAAAAAAGAAAACACAAACTAGTACAATTATGTGACTTATGATTTGTGATCAATTAAGTAATAAAGGTGATCGGTCTGGATGAGATCCCTAAAAATGAGAAGTCATTTGACTTATGGGAGTCTAAATTATTCACTTCAAGCTTTTAATTACTAATTATGCTGACCCCTCAATTTTAAATATAACATCGTTATGAGTTTTCATTAAAATGTTAAAATGTTATATTTTATTTATGTAAAAAATATGATTTTACTAAAATTTCATAATTGTTTAATATTTTAAAAAATAAAGACCAACCCCTGTAATGTGTATAAATTACAAAATAAAATTTAAATATATTCGTAAAATTTTAAAAATGATGAAAAATAAAGTAATTAAAAATTAAGCATAAAGTAATTAATAAAAACAATATTTATGTATACATAGAAATATATATATATATAATATTTGTTTCTATATATTTTATGATATTATTTTATATATAATATAAATATAAAAAGTTATATATCATATATGAAATTATTATATACATATATATAATAAGTAAATATATATAAGGACAGATAATATATATATATATATAATATAAATATAAAAATTAATAAAAAGATTATATAAATATTTATGTAATAAATTAATAAATAAATAATATATAAAAATTAATGAGAAAATAATATTTCAAAACAATATTATTATAAATTATATTTTTTTTTTCTCTATTATATATATATATATAAACTTTTTTTTTGTTTATATGAAAATAAGGGATATATATGATATAAATAAATTAAAAGATAAAATAATGAAAATAAATAAACAATTGACTCTAGGGACTAGGTAATGACGAGAAAGGCATATATGCCTTAAACCCTTTGTGTTTGAGCTAGCCTAACATTTCTTATTCAATATTTAAAATCATTTTCTTGTATAGAGATTTAAATGTGGCTTAGTAATGCAGTGATGTTATAATATTTATCTTCTAAATACATCTCTTTAGCACAAATAGTTCAACCTCCATAAAATAATAATGAAGTTTAACTTGACTATGTTACATTTTCCAAACTAATTAAATATAGTCCAAAAATAAACTATTTTACCGTGCATTCTTACCCAAATATAATAATCAGGTTTTATTAGAATTTTTCTTAAAATAAAATAGTGGTGCTCATATGGTCCTTATCCATAAATTTTCAAAGATAGGTGAAAACAGGTTAAATATTAATCATAAGTTTATAATATTATTTATACTTTCAAATAAAAATGAAGGATAGATATATTAATTAATATGATAAGGTTGAAGAAATTCCACCCCCATTGATATAGAAAGGAAAAAAGAAAATTAGGATAATTTGGTCATACAAGGTTGTCAATTGACAATTTGACATTCACATCACATTCACATTAAAATAATAACTTATTTGATCTTGATTATTTAGAACTTTTTAAAAAAAAATAAAAAATATATTTGAATTTTTAATTAGTATAATTATAAAATATTATTTTATATTTAAAATTTAAATTTAATAAAAATATTTTAGTATTTTAATTAATGAAATCAATGATTTGAAATTAAAATAATAATCATGATAATAGATAGAGAATTTATAAATATATATAATTTAAAAATAAAAATAACAAATGAGCTAATATAATCAACAAGTGGAAAAGATGAAGAATGTGTCCCATTAGCCTCATTGCATCAGTACCTTATGTGTAGTTAATTTTAGATGAAACTTTTGTTCAGAATTGATGTATACATCCATTGTAAATAAATATCTAATACAACATCCTATAAATTAATGATGGATTCCTTAAAATATTGAGATTAATAGATAATAAATATATTCATACGATTATAATAGTGTGATGGTTTATTCAAAAGTATTACAATAATAATAATATTAAAAAAAATTGTGAATTTAGAAAAATATGTCACTAATAAATCAAACAACTTCAATATATGTGTATATATGGATGTCTCTCAACTAATATTAACAAATATGAAGGTTAAAAACAATCTCTTATTCAAAGAGTGACTATCGAAAAAGTCACTTCATTGTTAGTGATTAACACAAAATTAAATCAAATACAGATGGGTTTTATGTTAGCCAGAATTTCCAAATATTATACAGGAGAGATTCAAAATATCCGAACCCATAATCTTGTAGATATAACTTTTTTCACTCAAAAAATAATATGAAACTGAAGGTTCTAAACTGATCTTGAAGCTTTTGGAAGACCCCAGACCTTAGTCATAAATATTTTATCTTATCCATAGTAAAAGTTTGAAGAAGTCTATGGATAACAATTTGAATTTCAAATTCCTACCCATAAATAATTAGGTGATGATATCTTGATTTGATTCAAACTCCAACCTTAACACTAATTCAAACCCAAATCCATTTAATTTAGGATTACCTAAAATATTTAAAAATATATAAATTTAATTTAATTATCTTTTATCAATCCAATATAAATTAATCATCTTCCAACTCTACTATATACTCTTAATTTTTACTACGTTGATCTCCATTACAGTCAAATAAAAAATAATTGAAAATTTTAAAACTCATTAAAAATATATTTATTAATTATAGTCTACCCATCGAAAATTATCATATCACTATTATTCTAAAATTATTTAATAAATTAATTTGTTTACGAAAATTAACAGAGTTTACCATATTTAAGACTTTATTTAGTATGAATAATTTGAATATTATTAAAATAATTCATATTAATCTCACCTATTATTTCTTCAGCTAATTTAATAATTAAAATATCAAAATAATTTCAAACAAATCAAAATTATATTAAACGGACAAAAAAATGTATAATAATGTCAAAGACATATTAGACGGAGTAAAAACAAATTAAACAAACAAAAAAATATTTAATATGTCAAAAGTGTTTTAAATGGGCCAAAACGTGTTAAGCATGTAAAAAATATGTTAAACATGCCAAAATGTGTCAAACATGGCAAAAATGGTTAAACGTGTCAAAAACGTGTTAAACATGCTTAAAACATGTTAAACATGTCAAACATGGCAAAAATGGTTAAACGTGTCAAAAACGTGTTAAACATGCTTAAAACATGTTAAACATGTCAAACATGGAAAAAATGTGTTAAATGTGCCAAAAACAGTTAAACATGCTAAAACATGTTAAACGTGCTAAAAATGTATTAAACGTGTAAAAAATGTCAAAAACGTTTTAAACGTGTTAAGCGTGCAAAAATGTGTT
The DNA here is from genome assembly GCF_907164915.1 of Impatiens glandulifera. NCBI lineage: Eukaryota > Viridiplantae > Streptophyta > Magnoliopsida > Ericales > Balsaminaceae > Impatiens > Impatiens glandulifera. The sequence continues at coordinate 29,129,479 of NC_061870.1, forward strand.
AAACGTGTGAAATGAATTAAAACGAGTTACATATTTGTTAAAACCACAAACGTATTAAGCAAGTTAAAACAGTCAAACGAAATCAAATAATAGTTAAACGAGCTAAAAACGTGTTGATTAAGTCAAAAACGTATTAAATTAAGTAAAACGAATCAAATAATTGTTAAACAGATCAAAATGTGTTAACCAAGACAAAAACGAGTAAAAAATGTGTTACACCCAAACTTATGAGTTGGACAATGGGTTGACAAAATTTAATTTGGATTGAATATGAGTCGGGGTAAAATATGGATTGAGCTTTATTCATTAATATGAGTTGAATAGTGGGTTAACAAAATTTAATTTGGATTGAATATGAGTCGGGTAATATGGATTGAGCTTACTCATTTGCATTCACGACTGTTAAGCTTGTGCAAATAATGTATTCACGACCTGTCCGTACGCCACGCCATAATTTATGTTTACAAACGATTAGCTTGATTGTCCATTGTAAATTCTACCCTAGAATTCGACTGAAATGGAGGGAAGTAATTAACTTTGTTATGGAGTAGAGATACTAACTATTAATAGTTCCAATTTAAGCACTTGGATTGTTTTAAGTTTAGTTTGATTTGTTTCCCAAGATGATATGCTGTAAACATAACTGAAAAACCATGGCAAACATAACTAACCTGGTTGGTATACAATTGGTTACAAGTGGTTTGTTTTTGTTACTCTTGCCATATTGATGTCTTTTAGTTTTTTTGAAATCAGGATGGTATTCGTAGTGAGGTACAGACAATGAGCAAAAAAAAAAAGAAACAAACAAAAGAAAACATTTCATGAATTTGATCCTTGATATTTAGTAACCATGATAGATAGCAAACACATCTTCTAATAAGAGCATCATCATCATCACCAAAGGCGGTTCTCAATGACAGCAGCAACAATGATTTTGAGTGTTTCAGAAGAATGATCCTTAAGACCGAGTGAAAGAACTAATGGTCTGTATGCGCTAGAGTTACTAACATTTGCAATCAACTGACGAGCACAAGCCACAATCATGGGTTCGTCTCTTTTACCAAATAAAACTGACACACTGAACGTTGGATCAATCGACATCCCTTCTTCCTTCCTCGCTTGAATAATTGTCCCCATTGATCCTATCTGACTTGCAATCACCAGAAAATGATCATCGTACTTTGAAATTACTACATCTGTTTTGTTCCCCTTTATCATTAACGATAGCTGCTTATAAGATACCGGGAACGCCTCACCTGAGCTCCCCATCAAATACTAATAATAAACAAATCTGAGGAATCAGAAACCAAATCCCAAATCCCTATCAGAAATCAGAGAGAGATGAAGAACAAATGAGTAAAACAAGGAATGAAAAGCACTAACCCGAATCCACAACTAGCAATCCATGAAAAGAATTTGCAGTATTATCGTCTCGATCGGAAAGAAGCAAAACCAAAGGGGGAAAAGAAGATGAATTTGAGAAGAGCCTTGCACAAGAAAAGGAAAAACCCTACCCGTGACCTTATGATCCGACCCGATTCCAAATATTCGGATGGCCAAGTATTTTATTGGGCTCAGTCCAACAATACCTTATTTCCAACAATTTATTTATTATTATTTTAAATTTGAAGAAAAAAGTAATTTGTTTTTTTTATAGGATTATTTATTTTAATATATATATTTATTTACAATTAATTAATTTTCATTAATTCAAATATTAAATATATATATAATTAATTAATTTATAAATAATATTATAAAAAAAAAATAAAAAATTAGAATCTCAATCAACTACTAGTAATAAGAAGAACAAACACAATTAATGAAGCAGAATCCTATACGACGACGGATATATTATTACAACGTCTCGTATTCATTAAATTTGATGTTGAATTTAAAATATAAAGTGTTATTAGTCTAATTAGTTAAAGAGTTGTACCTATTTTATTGGGTGGCGAGTTCTAAACATATTTATAACATTTTTTATTTTATTTTTAACAGTTTAAGTTTATGAGCGGGTCAACCCAGAATTCGACCCAAATATTAATTTACTCTCATATATATATATACAAATTAATCACGGTTCGAAATAATTCGGATATTTTCCAAATTAAGCATTATTATATATATATATTTCAATAAAATATTATAAATTGATATATATAAAAAATAGTAAAAAATTTATACAAATTATAAGAGTTCCAAACAAAGTAACTAAAGAGTCATAAATTACTTTATTCTTTTTTACTAAGGAAAAAAAAACACGAACTAGAGAACAAATAATAAACACAATATGAGGATATAAGTTATAAATGATGCACTAAATGTATTATTCAAATTAAAATAGTCAATTCAATCCCGACTAAATAAGAAATTGTTTTGAATTAAACACAAACTCAAATGAGAAACATTTCCTAAAATTATAAGGGCAACAAGTAAATAAGACTATATCTTTACCCTAGAGTTACTTTGTAATAATTTAAATTTAACATATTCAGTAAAATAGTACTTGTCAAATATATATATATATATATATATATATATATATAAGATAAACTATCTAAAAGAAAAAAAAAAACAGTTATCAGAAAAAAAAATATTTTATATGAAATACATGTATAAAATAATAAATGTTTTATTATATATACATGTATAATAAATAAATAATAAATCAAACCAATCTTTTCATTTCTCATAACATTAGTAACAATAACATTTCCTTCCAATGATATATAAAATATCTCTTCATATAATAATTTATCAAAACAAAATTGCATTTAACTATGAAATCAACAATTTTCTTAAACCTTCCCATTTTGCTGGACCTTGAGGATCTATGTTAACAAAGTATTTCTCGAACCGCAAATCCGAACATGCAAGTATAGTGCTCAATGAGAGCATCGGCTTCGCCTTGCCTCGCTCCCTCAGCCATAAATACATCGTGACTCTAACCGTAATTCTCTGCATATCATAACACAAGTACGACGGAAATGCAACAAGTGCGTCTAACGGATAACCTAGCCGGTTTATCAAGTAATCAATCTTCTTCTCAAGAACATCTTTCGACAAATTTAGAACAGTAGGGGCTTGTCTAATCATACTCGATACAAGATTATAATCCAAACCAGCATTCACAAGACAATCAAATCTCTCCTGCAACTGATCTCCTCTACCTCGAAACTGCTTCAATGCTTTCATCATCTCATCCGAATTCTCCAAGTATCCTATCTTTAATAAAAACGTTGTTTTATCGAGAAACTTACTCGGGTTTGTCGGAGATGAGGACGAAAATCCATTGGCGTGATTTGTTGATGCTAGATGAAGTAACTTAAGAGGGTCGTCAATTATCATTTGGCACAGAACTTCTTTCTTCACTTTCGCTTTCCTCAACACAGTTTTAGGTCTGTTTAAAGTGTGTGCACCCAATAACTCGGTGTTAGATGCGACGATATTGACAATATCTTTCCCATCCATTCTAATGTCGAACAGAAACGAAATGGCATCCCAAATATTGTTAGAGAATTTTGCTGACAATATTTGAGGGTTTGTTAACAACAACTTGTAAATTGAATTCAACTCTAGACCTAATTTTAGCAACCTCCCCACAAGATCGAACGTTCCTTTCCCAGGATTTTCGAACAATATTGCAGGGGTTTCCTCAAATATGGTTCGCATCTGCAAACCACTGTAGCCGGCTACACTGAGAAAACGGATCAAGTCAAGCATTCTTCTCCAATTGTAGGTTTTTTTCCCAGATAAATAACTGCCAATCCAATCATTTCCAAGACCAATTTCAGTTAACTTTTCATGAACACCCACAAAATCTTTGTTCAAATGACCAATCAAAAGGGGAGGACAACAAGCTACCAGCTTTATGACAGTTGATTTGTGTAAACCTAATTGTTCATAAGACTTGAGCTTCAAACTTAATGTCCCATAATCATACCTAAATATTTCACTTGCCTCTTTATACATTCTACCAATCTTAATTCGGGGAATTCCATAAGCACAAAGGGCATGAAAATTATCGAGAAGAAGTTCATCATCATGCAAGAACATCAAATTACGAGGAAGAAGTGAATCAAGTTCAGATGGGTGTAAACCTAAGCTTTCAAGAAAAGGTTCAAACTCATTAATGGGATTATACCTGAAAAACTTAGGCAAAGCTCTCGACACATCTTGCTCATTTTCAACTGAAGAGATTAGCCAATGAAGAAAATGAGGAGAATTTTTGCTGATATGGTCAGCATCAGTGAAGTGGAAACCCCTGGTGCAATGCAAATAATCAAACAATGCCTCTTGGGCATCCGTTCTTGCAACCCGAGAAATTCGACTAATGTGGGAAGTAGATTCGTATTCTTCTTCGGATTCAAAACTAGCAAATGATCGAAGTTTGAGATGTACAACATTAGGCTTAATGGAACATGGGTTCTTATTAGATACAAAATTAGAGAAGAACAAACCATTAAATCTGCAGGTCATTTCTGACACACAGGATTCTCTATATCTGATTCTTCTAATAAACATAGCAAATTGCTACGAATGAAAGAAAGAAACTCAAACAGACATGTATCTATCTATTACCTGTAATAATATATAGATATGACATTCTCTTCCTTGGCTAAAACCCTTTTACCAGAACTGTCTTTCTTCTTTCATCAACCGTGCCAAATCTTCTTGGACCCAAAACAGTTCAATCAGACAACATGCAAACTGCATTCGAAGCACAAGTATCCACCAATTGAAGAACAGCACTCGGAAATCGGTCAAAACTCTTGAAGAGTCTATCGAAAAAGACTATCCAGAATTCAAAAGTAGCAATCTTTGTAGGCGTTTACAGTGTTATCGAATGTGCCGCTGAAGGAAAAGAGCTAAGCCAGCCCTCAAAAGCAAAGAAAAATGGAGAAGAAGAGAAAAGAGGCGGGTAAGAGAGATAAAGATAAACCCCTACCCGTGACCCCTCTATGAACAACCCGACCCGAGTCCAATCTTTCGAGGGCCGAATACTTTTATTGGGCTCATTTCAATTTACAACATCATATTCTATCAATAAATTTATAAAGCAAAATAGTAAAAATATTAACAACACAAACAATATTTTTTTTATTAAATAAATATTTTATCAAATTAATCCACTTATCAAATTTCTGTTTTTCCATTATACAATCACTAATTAATTAAAAAAAAAAACTATTACCATTATTTATTTTACATTATATAATTTAAATAATTAAAAACATAAATATTAATGAACAAAATCCCTAATAACCCAACATTAAACAAGCTTCTCTTAGAACTTGTTTTAATTAAAATCTTATAGATTTTTTTTTAACAATTCATCAACTCCAAAATACTAAAATAAATCTATCCTATTTTCAATTTTTCATTAATATAAAAATATTATAATAATTCAAAAAATTAAAAACTCAAATAAACTATTTTTTTTTATTAAACTAATATTTTTCACCAAGTTACAAAATAACTCACCTATCAAATTTTTTAAATTAATAAACATAAAAATACTAAAATATCTTTATTTTATTTTGTTTGAAACAAACAAAATTCCAAATAACCCAACATCAAACATGCTACTCTTAGTCCACTCCACCATCATTTTCATTTCTTTACCGGGCGAAAGGGTTGGGAATCTTATCAGCCTCCATATTCTTGACAAAAAAATAAAATAAATTATTTAAAAAGTCAAGAAAATGAAATTCATATATAAAATAATGCATACAATTGATCAATAATTTCTTCTTCATAAATAATCATTCATGCCAATCATAAAACCCAAACATCCAATAATATTAGGCATGCTCATTTCCCATTTGATGAGCTTAAGGATGAAAATATAAAGGCTTGTTTTTCCTTGGATGAACAAACAATAGACGACGAAGAAGTCGAACAGTTTAATATGTGAGCAGACCAAACTGGTCTCATCCAGCTGTTTGCTCTCAGATAGAGAGAAAAAGGCAAAGAAAGACATGAGACAGGGGCTCTTCCACATATATATATATATCATCCATCGACCCATCTCAAAGACCATTGGTGGAAGATATATCATTCACAAACTTAGCTTCTGCCCTCATCTGTCACTTTCTCATCTTGTCTAACCCAACCAACCTTTTTCACTCTAAAAGTAACAATCTCCTCAAGTAAATTCTATTTTTTTTTCATCCCTTTCATCCTATTTTTTCTACCCCTTTCATGTTGATTTTTTTTTTAATTTTTTTTTTGGTGCGTGAGAATTAAAAAATTTGGCAAAAGGTTAAAGCAGCACATTTAACGGACGCAAAATTTGTCACCGGACGGACGGACTTGAATTTAAGACTTTTAAGGAGATCCGATGATATCCCACCCAAGACAGACCCAATAATTTGAGTTGGGTGATAAAAAATTGAGAAATGATTAGGAGAGTAAAAAATTGAGAAATTATTAGGAGACAGAATTTAGGTGAGAGAATAATTTGGCAAATAATTTCTCTCTCTTTCTTCCCTCTTTTATACAAGTAGATGTCAATTCATTCCCTCTCCCCTTTTATCACTCCTCTAAAAAATTATATATAGAATGAGTAAATAAATATTAGTTTGACTCATTTTTAAATAATTAGAAAAAAAAAATAACTAAGGGTAAAAAAAAAATAAGAGTAAAAAAAAAATCCAAATATCATGAGTGTTTTCGATTACCCTAATTAACTAGTCATTTAAAGAAAAGGAAAAGGTCAATTATATTATTTCATTGATTGAAAAAAATATTAATTATAAATTAAATATAAATCAGTTACAAATTAATAATAATAATTTGTACTGCACACTCCCATCAATCTCAGGTGTCCCTAGGCCAGTAGATAATCGTTCGTTCGTGTATTTCACGTGTAATGTTCGCGAGTCATTCATTCACTTCATTAAATGACTTGTATACCCTTTTTAAAACGCATGGGAATTCTCTTCTCTGTGTACTAACTTAACTAACCAGCTTAAAACTCCAGATTGCAGTTTTCCAAAGCTTCGTAGATTTTTTACATCCTTTATAAATAAATAAATATATATATATTTAGGTTCTAGATAGATAGATTATAATACAATTTCTTGAGAGAGAAAAAGATTGAATATTTATGATACCAGATAGATAGATCGCTTTCATTTTTTATAACTCCTCATTCCGATTGATCAGATCGATCCAATCCAGAGATGGTGGAGAATCCAAGATCCGCGGCGGGAAACAAGAATCTCCGGTGGTCGGAAGATTCGGTAGCAATTGATTATCCGATCAAGTGTAACGACAAGTGTTGCAGGTCGTGTGCGGCGGGAATGATCGCCGATTCGGTTGCAATTTGTTGTTGCCCATGTTCTGTAGTGAGTTTTCTTGCTCTTGCATTAGTAAAGGCGCCGTTGATGATTTGCCGGCGATGTTTAGGGTTAGGCAAGAATGAGCGCCGTCGGGAAGAAAGGAATAAGAAGAGGGTATGCGAGAAAAACAGTAACAACAGGGATATGGGTGGAATTTGTAGGGTTGAAGAAGGAACATCTGAAATTGTATTCGCCATTGGAGATGAAAAGGAAGAAAATGATGAAGAAGATGATCAAGAACAGAAGGAGAAGGAGAATTTGAGTGGGAGATTTGAGGCGGAGAGGATTTGGTTGGAATTGCATCAGCTTGGCCACCTGGGTTTTGGTAGGGTTTCTTCTTTCTCTGGAATTCCTTCTTTACCCAAGGGTAATTAGGGCAAACCCAATATTTGTTATTTATCAATTTTCAATTTTTTTTAATTAATTATTATTATTTTTTCACTTTTTTTACTCTTTACCTTTTGGGGTAACTGTTAATACCAAATATACCCCCTCCTACTTTGGCCTATGTGCAGTAGAAATTCGTACTGTTATTATTCTGATGCTTATAGCTTTACAGCAGGTTTTTCCATTTTACTGTAATTTTTTTTTTCCATTTCTTTAGCTTCCAGTTTCATAACAATTGAGAACCCATTTAGAAAAAGTTTGTATTTTTATCTTAATTATATGAAATGTTGATGGTTGGTTGGTTAATTGATTGATATCAAATTAAGCTTGAAATTGTCCATTATTAGTATATAGTTTACTAAATGTCGCATCAATTACTTTAAAAATGAGATCATTTGTAGTTTAAGTATTTGGGATCTTGTGTTACACATTTTGTGAATTGGGTATTAGTTAATGGTTTTCAACAAGGATTTCTTATCTTAATAGTGATGGATGTTGGTTAATAAAAGAAAGTCTATTGTCGGATTGAGTTTTTTTTCTTCTTTTCTAAATGATTAGTGAAAGGGCAAGTTTCAGTTCTTGTACCCTTTGATGTTCCTGTTGATGTATTATGAAGATGTGGATGGGAAGATATTTGATGATACAAGTGGGGACTTTGAACACTATGTTTGTTTCAAGATTAGGTTCATGATTTGATGAGATGAGGTGACAATTAAAGAGCTTATGTTATTGTATTTTGCAGAGTAGGTCCATTCACTTTAATACAGACTATGTTATTTGTTTATGTGATGGTTCATTTAGTCATTGTTATGCTAGGATTTTTTGAAATCTCCCTCAAATTATGTGTAGAAAAAAAAGAAGATCTTGATAGTAAGACAATGGTGTGGTGTTTTTATTTTCTAGTGTTAAAGCCAAAGTTGAGGGAAAGGATTCACTGTTCATTGAATGAAAAATGTACCATTATTTGGTACACTATATAGTTTGTAAAAAATCCAATGTTATTCCCAAACAAATCTAAACCAATAGCCAATAGGTGTTTATAATTGTGCAAACAAAAATTACAAAAAATATGATTATGCATATAATGAAAAGGTTGTTGTTTAAGTACAACAATTAAAGGATTTCATAAGATTTAGCAAATAAAAATAACTTATTAATTAAAAAATTCCAATATAACATTTAAATCGTTTACTTAGTCAACCAAATTTATGGTACAAGAACCTTTGCAAAAGTCATGAAAATTGCGCTATATATAAATTTAATAGGTCCTACAATCATTAATAGTTAGACGATTTCGTTTAAGTCAAATAGGTAAATAGAAAACTTTGGAGATCGAGGAGGACCCATTGCATTTTTTGTTTTGAATTTCTAGCGTTTCCAATTCAAATATCTCAATATCCTCTCCAATGTTAGACTTGAATCAATGAATACTCTTTTTTTTTTCTTGCACTTCAACACATATATACATGGAATATCTTTTAAGTGCACAAATTTCTCAAATATGTAACCTCCCGCGGTCATGACTTCTTAAGGCGTTCCCTTGACATCTTGTTTTCTCGGTTTTAATAATTAATAATATACTTTTTTGAATTAAGAGGACGTAATAACTAAGTTTTGATAAATATTGCAAGGGGAAATTTATAGTCTCTTGGAAGCAACTACAAAATTGTTGCAAGCAACAATAACAAGCCATTATTCTCATTGGACTAAACCATGGTCCATGGATATGTCTGTCATTGAGAGTCCCGCAAATTTTACATACAAAATATCATCCACTTGTGCTGAGACGGGTTGAAAAATTAGAAACGGTGCGCTTCAAAAAAAAAAGTGATGAACTAAATAAAGAGAAACTTATATATAAAATTAGTATATGAAATGAAAGTAGATTTTACAATTTCTTTAGAAATAGAGAAAATTAAAAAAAAGTTAGGGGTCATTTCATCTTCAAATGTAAAAAATGAAAATATTTTATTTTAATTTTTTCATTTACAGCATCCTTATCCATGACCCATTTTTTTGTCAAGATCATAGTCATGATCATGAAAAGAACTTTATGACCAAGATTTTGGTCATTGTGCTTATCCATGACCAACAAAATCTTGATAATGAATTAAAAAATATTATGAATAATTGTAAACAAAGAAGGATAATTAGTAAAAAATGGAGAAATTTGTGATTTTTTTGTGCTCCGAAATATAGCAAAAGTGGTCTCTATTTATAAATCTTGAAAAATTATCAATTTTAATATATTTTATTTATTTTTTAAAATTATAAATAATACTAAAATCGGGTTTTAAAGATAAGAGATAAAGAAAATCTGGGCAACCAATCAAATGCTAACAAATGACAGTATTTTATTGGATGAGTTTGGTTGTGAATTTGACAAAAACCAAGACCCAATGACATGATTGTGGTTTTGGTCATGGGATGACCAACCATTTGATCGTGATAAATTCACAAAACCGCCTATAACTAGCATCATGCCCCATTTTTTTTTTGAGAACGGCATCATGACCCATTTTTGGGTCATGGATAAGGATGCTCATAGGAGCCATAACATAAATCAGTTACGGCTCTTATGTAAAAAGATGTCCATTAGTTCAGTTTTATATACTTGTACTAAGGATCCATGGTTCCGACTAAAAATGTTCCGATGAAAGCAGGAAGGATCAACGGTTACGGATTCTGATCCCGTCACCTCACAGGGAAGAAACAGAGGAAACATCCCATCACATAGAGGGCAAAACAATTATATTTAAAAAAAAATTTTGTTTTGCCCCTACTTATGAGAGGAAACATATGATCTTGTAATAGGCGATCTTTTTTGCGATGAAAGATATTTATAAGTTATGAACCCACCCTAATTAGACCCTGTAAAAAAAATTCAAACTTTAACAACCCTTTATCACAAGACATGCAATTCGTGTGCGCAATAAAGCAATTAAACAACAGATTGGATTGTGAAATATTTCTTCATTATTACGGGCTATAACATTTCTAATCATTTTAGTTTATTATCTAGATTCACTAGATCCATTATTTCTCATAAAAAACTGAAATCTTTAAAACAAAAATAATAATCTAAGATTTAATTATTATAATTTTTGTACTTTATTTTTACTTCTTCCTTTCTTCTCTTTTGTTGATTTTGTTTTTTTAGTACATAGTACTTTGTTAATATTTGTCACAATAAAATACTTTTCAATGTTATTATATATATGGCCATGTTCATGCTAAATAAAAATACATATGGAAGCCTAAATTGACTCTATAATGTTTTGTTACAGTTTGGTTATATTTCTAGGTGATATCATTCGAGAATTGAGATGCTATTAAATTATGTAAGACAAATTAAATTATGATAGAACAATTATTTTCGAAGAGTTTCGACATTTTGTTTTAATCTTCACTATTAATAAAAAAAATAGATTTTCCTTTCAAAACTCAAATAATAATTATTTTTTTGCATAATTCAAGCCAGATCAATTTGTAAGAACCCGTTGATTCTATTAACGCAATATAATTTTTTTAAGTTTAAAAAAAAATTGTATTTTTGTAAAGAAATTTTTGAAAGAGTGACTGTTGACATTGAATTCTAGCTATCTAAAAAAACTAAACAAGACCTACTAAATTAAAGTACTACCCATCCACGTACAACAGTCGGAAAAGAAAGAATATTAATTTTTTATTTTCTTGCAACTAGAGATAAAAAATTTTAAAAAAAAATAAAATAGTGAATCCTTACACTGTTGTTGTTAATGGGTCCTATGTCATTGACAAAATAAAAAAATGGGTCTCTTTTGTTATTTTAAGTTAAAAATATTATACATCTCTAGTTATAATTTTTCTTTTTGATTCCAAAACAAATATATTAATAACATAAATAATAAGAAATTGATTATATTTGAGAGGAGGTAAGAAAGAGATTGTTGATCCCAAGTGGGAAGGAAATGAAAAGGGATATTGAAAAAGATTTGAAAATGATACATAAATATATAGTCAGTCAGTCATATTACACATGAAAGAGTAAATAAAATAAAGGCGGGGCCATGTGAATGAAGTATTGGGAAATATTTACAAGAAATGTTTGAGGACAGAAAACAACAGTGATGAAGAGTGGGAAAGGGTGTACCATAACAAGTATTCAAATTTATGTCAGTCCGTGGAGAGATTATCATGTGCCTACATGACCCACTTTCATTGCATGCTCTGCTATACTATAGAAATATATCAAGTGGGAATCCTATCTTTTATTTTATTTCTCTGCTACAAATTTTACTATTTCTATTATTTATCTTTTTAAGTAATTAAATAAAGTGAGTTTTTTTAAAAAAAAAATAATAAGTAAATTATTCAAAGAATTATCATTCCATTGATATTTCAACATGTATCTTGGTCATCCAATGGGTCCAAAAGTTGGTCCAAAAGTTGGTTAAAAAATCTCTTGGATCCGATTATCTATAATTGTGAATATAAATAGAGAGAGGCGTTGGAGATGATATTTTTATTTTCTTCTGGAATTCTATTTAAGATAGAAATAAAACTTCTTATCTGAAAATAAAACAAGTTGATCTATAAGAGAGGTCGTATGGTTCTCATCTTGAGCACGTTAGATTCCATGTCTCTTACATTATGTCATCATTTGTTATTCCTAAAAGTGTGTGATGATTCCATGTCTCTTAAATTTTGTCATCATTTGTTATTCCTAAAAGTGTGTTAGTATATGAAGTGGTTGATGTGTAAATTTTATGTGGGGTCCTCTAAATCTTCGTTTTCACATTTATTTATTAGTTGGGACAATGAAAATGTTTAAAGATGAAGGGGGTTTGAGTTTTCATGACCTATGTGTTTTTAGTAAGGTCTTATTGTCAAAGTGGTTTAGACACTTTGTTTAAGAAATAGAAGTATCTAGATTAATATGTTTTAGAAGTAAATATGAGATGGATTGGTCTAGTTAGTTAAAAAAAATATTTAATCTCCCCGTGATATTTACATATGAAGTGGCTTATCAATCATGTGTAAAAGTGACTGTAACATTCTTCATTTACCGTGATCAATCCGTTTTTGTGAGGATGCATGGTGTGGGGTAAGTGTTTTGTGGTTGTCTTTTTCGTGCATACCTCTATTGCAATTTATAAAGATGTTACAGTCAATGACATGAACAATCATCGCTCTTAAAGTTTTATTCATTGTATTAGATATAGAAGGAGGTTATCATTTAAGGAAAATTATTATTATAATATATTGTTATCTTTAGTGGTCAACACATGGGTGTCTCCAATGAACTAGGATGGGATGCGATTGAGGGATTTTGATAAGTTTCATGTGAGACACTTTTATTCTCTTTTTGATAGAGTTGTTCCAAGTAAGTTGCACTAAGAGAAATTATGGAAGTCTAGAATCCCACTAAGATATTTTTTCGTGTGGAATTCGATCCACTGTGAGATTCTAACTTATGATATATGTATGTGTAATAGTTTTATCATATAGTTAGTCGATGTTGTTTAGGTATAAAAGATGTGAAGACGACTCATCGTCTTCTTTTACATTGTAAGGGTGTCACTCATATTTGAAGTCTTCTTTGGAGCATCTTGGTATTCATTGGATTCTTATGCGGAGAACCATTGGTGCGTGCTAGGAAACGTGGATTTAGGCAACTAAATTTACGGGTCTGAAATAATTGAACTATATTCATATTGTGTGTTTTTTTTTTTTTTTGAATAATTTGATTTGAGAAGAATAGTAGAACTTTTAAAACTCTCAACGACCGTTGTAGATCCTTCATAATGCTATAATCTTAACATTATATGAGTTTTAATCTGAAAAATCGATAAATTTGATCGGAGATCTCATTACCCTTTGAAAGATTTTTGCAAACATTAGTTTTTAATGCATTTGATTTTCTCACACAAGTATTATTATTTTGTCGTAGTGTCTAATTTCATAATATTATTGCATAAATATTTTTAAAATAGTAATATTGTTGTTTAAGAGAATTTATTTCATAAAAGTTGAAATTGTTTTTTATAATAATTGTTTAAATTATTGTAATATTATTTATATTTTAATATTTTTAAAATTAATTAAATGAATAAAAAAAATAAAACGTGATAGGAGTATTCTTGATAAAACATCCTAAAACCCATCACCATATCTAAATATAACAATGTTATCTACTTTCAATAAAGAGACAGCTATTAATTCATTAGGTAGTAAGTTATAAGTTGGAGTGATAATATAATTAAGTATAGTACTGTTCATTTTATTCCTAAATAAATTATTTGTTAAAAAAAAAAACTTACACATGTCAACATCAAAACTCAAGAATAAAACAAATCTGACTTATTCTAAAGTGAAGCCAACGACATTGTACTATTAACTAAGACTAAGATTATATTTATTAATCAATAATATATTCCAAATTCAACTCCCCACCATGAATCATTATTTTTTATTCTTTTATTTCAATGTACAATGGAATACTAAAATAAAAACACAATAAATAATACAAATTTAACTCATATAACATTTATATTTGAAATATTAAAGTATTTTTAATGTTACTAACATTACTATTTTTTTTTATAATAATAAATATATCAATTTTAAGTTTATTTTTTAATTTCTTTCAAATTTATATGTTGATTTATATTAGATGCTTTGATTTTAAAAACAGAAAAAAATACTTTTATTCAAGTTTAAAGCCCACATGCAAATTGGGCCAATAGTTGAACCTATTTAAATATATTCTTAATTTTTAATATACATATTAAAATGAATAAAAGATAAATAAATAACAATGTAATAAAAATGAGAAGATTGAATAAATTTATTTGAATGCATAAAATTATGATTTTTATAATTATTGAGTAATTAACTTCATTTTTATATAAACTAGCATGTAGTCCGACTAATGATATAAAAAACCGTAAAAAAATATTACGGTAAAAATATAATAATATTTTTAATTTTATTTTTAACCGTTTTAAATTTTGGACGGGTAACCCATAATCCGACCCAAATATCAATTTACTCTCATATATAATCCAAATTAATTACAGTTCTCGACCCGACAATTTAGACACTTTGAAAATTAAACATCATATTATTTATATATATATATATATTTTATTTGAATTTAAATTATAATTTCATCAATCTAAGCATTATTGTCAGGCCCAGAGAGATCGAGGCTATCATGGTCAGGTTACACAAGCCCAACAAGGTCAAATTGATATTAAATCTAATTTAGTTTGAAATTATAGTAGTTTAATAACAAGGAATAAAATATTACTTGTTTATTTTAAATAGCATAAACAATCTTCATCAAGTTTTTTTTTTTGTGACCCCTGAAAAATATTGTCTTGTTTGAATTTAATTGATTTAAATAATATTGTTTAAACTAAAATTATAAAAGTTAAGTTATTTATTAATTATTTAAAAAGATATTAATATATATAGTAAAAATATATATTTTTTAAATAATATAAATAATATTTTAATTAATATAATTCACAATGAAGATAAGAACATATAATAGATGAGTCATGTTTAATTATTGTTTAAAAAGTTTTTAAACTATTATATATATATATATTAGGTACTTAATTCATTAATTAAAATATATTTAATTTAATTTAAATTAAAAAAAAATTAATAAAATTTTAAATAATACTAAAATCACTATTTAATTATTTTTCTATTTTATGATTTTTAAACATAAAGAAAATGTGCAATGTGAATGCAGAAATTTCCAGTAGCAGTCATCCCGCCACTTTTATGCCACATCATATACATATATATATCTTCATAACAAGGCGTACTTTAGCATTGCCAATTGGCAAGTGGCAACGGGGAAACATACGCAGCATCTTCATAAAAAGGCGCACTTTAGCATTTCCAACTGGCAACGGGGAAACATACGCAGCATCTTCATAACAAGGCGCACTTTAGCATTTCCAAGTGGCATCGGGGAAACATACGCAGCATCTTCATAACAGAGATTGATTACTCCATAGAAGAGAGAGAGAGAGAGAAATGGAGGGTGGAGCCGTATCGGAGCCGACTCGGATTCTAGTAGCAGTGAACCAGTCGACGATTAAGGGTTATCCTCAAGCTTCCATCAGCAGCAAAGGAGCTTTGGAGTGGACTCTCAAGAAGATTGTCCGTTCCAACACTTCTGGCTTCAAGTTTCTCTTTCTCCACGTCCAAGTCCCTGACGAAGATGGTTTTTCCAATCCCTCCCTCTCAGTCTCATTCTAATTCTAATTTTATCATTTCTCCTCTGCTTATCTTTGCTTGCCCATACATATTTGCTTTTTTAAGTGGATTAGGTAAAAGGGTATTTCTATTTGAAGCTTTTTAGCTACTTATTCAAGGTATCACAATGAATCTTGCAATAGGGAGGGAGTGTTGAATCTTATTGAAAGTAATACAATGTTTATTATCTTGTATTCGTTTTCTGGGCAAATGCATAGTGTGGTGAAATGATTATTGGAATTCTAAGATAAAAAGTGACAAATTTCTTTTGGAGGGACCTTAGGCGGGTGAATGGTATCATTCTTATGAAGAGAATGATGAACAATATTGTCATGTCAAATAGTGATTGTGATCAGATTGTTTTGAGGGTGGAGATTAGTGAGTTGTTTTCCTTGGTTTTGGTGGTTACTTTCGTGGCAATCAATATTGAAGACAAACTCCATAAGAAAGGTTTTTAAATGACCGGTATATCTTATACTGCAGAGGATTTTTTTATACCTCTGTTTGTGGCTTACCCATTAACAAGTGATGTTTGGAATCTAGCACCTGTGAAGGACACTGTGTTTTAGTAGTTTGGTTCAACTGACGGGGTGTTTGTCATTTTGTTGTTGAAATTATATAAGGAAAGGAATAACACATACTAGGATGGCCAAAAACTATTTGGAAAGTGACCTCTGGAATTTGCTTGGATTTTCTTTTATCTTACTTTATGTGTGTTCTCTTTGTTTGTTTTATGCTTTATTATAGCAATTTCATGATAACTCTATGTAATTTTTATTTCAATCTACTTTTAAAAAGTCTGTAAAAGAATTTCTAAGTTCTAACATAAATTGGAATGTAACACAAGGTTATAAAATTTCAATCCTTATAAAGGTGTTGTGATGTATACACATTTTTGTGTAATTAACAGTTTGTAGTTGCCTTAGAGATCTGAAGAATTAGTTGATTAGATGTGGTGCCTCTTGCCCTATTTCTAATTCAATTTGATCTGTACAGGTTTTCTCATTGAGAACGACTAGTCTGCATAAATATTAGAGGTCTTATTGTATGTGTGTATGCTTGGTTTGTTGATCCGTGCTAAGGATCATCTTTTTGCATCTCATTCTATTGGTGTTTCATAATATCTGCATCTGTTTCTACAATTCCATGCTACTACTTGGGGTATTGCTCGTCTGAGACTCATCAGGACCACATTGACTAGTTCATTTAAGACTTAAGTCTTTGTCTATCAGTCAGACAAATTTAATGGTTGTAGATGTCTTTGGTGGTCCTTTCCCTGTACTGAATGCTTCATGAGAGTACTCAAATGTGCAGTCCTTGATTAATGACATTCCTTGATTCCAGAATATCTTGAGCCTAGACAAACAAAATCTGACAATCTACGGATTAGTATTGCAACTTCAGTAGTACTTCAAAAACTATCTTTCCGGGCCTTGTGTGATCTAGGGCTATTTGAATAACTAAGTAGTTATTTCCAAATAACCCTTTAGGATGTAGGTACTCTAAAATCAGGACATTAGGGTTATTAATGTATAACGAAAAAATATTTTGATATTTTGGAATGATGTGATTGATGAGTAGATTGTTGGTTGGATAGTGGGTTATTTGAAATAATCTCAAATAGCTCACATCAAACAAGGCCTGAGGACCTTTTGCATTGGATACTCGACTTTTTGGGCGCTACCCAAGATTAGATAAAGGGAGATATTTTTCTTTTGTTTTTTTGTAAAAGCAAAGTGTGCTTTTAGGTAGCCAAATTAGAGGTGCAATTTGTTAATTAGTAAGTGCTAGTATATTATGCCATCTTTAGTAATTCAACTTGATTGTCTTTGAAGAATGATTTTAGACAGTTAATCTCTTTGGTTTTAACTGTACTCCATCATAACTCCTTTTAAAATATTGTAAAATTCATTACATGAGTCCTTTCACTTTTTGCTGCAGTATCTGCATATAGTAATTGTTATTTGGGCAAAAGGAATTGTATAAGCTTGGTTTTATGTAGTAACTCATAGAATTAATTCATAATTTTTTTAAGGCTTCGATGACGTGGATAGCATATATGCATCACCTGATGATTTCAAGAAGATGAAAAGGAGGGACAAGATGAGAGGGCTTCATCTGCTAGAGTATTTCGTGAACAGATGTCATGAAATTGGGGTATCTATCTATTTCCTAGTATATATGCTTCCTATACTAGTTCAGATCATTGGGATTTCATTGATTCTCTGGTTTCATTTCTCTTTAGGTTCCTTGTGAAGCGTGGATCAAGAAAGGTGATCCAAAGGAAGTGATATGCTATGAGGTCAGAAGAGTACAACCTGATCTTCTTGTTGTGGGAAGCCGTGGACTTGGTCCCTTTCAGAAGTATGTGAATATTCATTATTGAAAACTGATTTGTTTGTCACAATCACAATCACATAAAAAAACAATTTCAAGTTAAAATTGAAAGTGTTTTTGCAAACAAGAAGTAGACATTCTGTTGTTAATGTTGAAAGAAGAGGAATCACGAATGATGCATTCTAGCTACATAGCAAATGAAATGATGATAACTGTAAATGAAATTTCAGGGTTTTTGTTGGGACTGTAAGTGAATTCTGTGCAAAGCATGCCGAATGTCCAGTCATCACAATCAAACGCAGTGCAGATGAAGCTCCCCAGGACCCGGTCGATGATTGATTTTGAGTTTGCTGTAAAAAATGGACTGTAATACACTTTTCTTTTCTCTTTTTGGAGGGGATTTGGGTTGTTTCTGTGTCTGCTATGAAATTGTAAGAATGTTGTTAAATTGTTAGAGGTATTTTGTGAAGTGTGGTAATGGTAAATGTTTTCATCTGTTGTAACTTGCCATCTTTTGTTTTCTTTTTGTCTGCAATATTTTGAAACACATTTAGTATCTAGATGAGATCACATTTTAAAATAAATGTTTTTCTTGCCACATTCTGAAATATTTTGACAGTTTTTCATGAAAAATTAAATGTGTTTTTCAAATAAGATTCGGTTGTCTTGTGTGTCTTTGTTTGTTGGCCTTTTCTATTGATTCATTCTAGGAGTGAAGTACCAACATATTGTGAGAAAATAATTTTCACTTATTTGGAAAATTGTCCTTGAAGAATTCCCAAAAACATGATGAGATTTTCAATATTTGTAAACTCTAATAGGTCTTATACTCATTTAATTTGGGAGATTAATTAGTTTTAAAAATCTGTTTTTATGGTCCCGACCCATCATGTGCTTCAACTTTATCTTCTTCTTTTTTGCCCAAAGATATGCTTTCACTTCATAACACGTGCTGGAAAGAGATGATGATGATGATGTGTGGTCTAGATTCATTTTGCAACCACACATCATCAAGAACATTTGGGAATTTTAAATTTTGTTATAATTAGGGAGAGCAACTATTGAGGTTAGACTGTATTCTTTAAGAAAAAATATATTTTTTATTGTAAAATTGTCTTGTATATAAACCTAAAATCTTATAAAACACCTATATAGTTGATATAATATAAATATTTATTTTTAGTAATATTTAGGACAACGGTAAACACAAATATCATCGCCCATTAATTAGATAATCAATTATCGGTTCAAACATGATAAAAACAATCATAAACATGACAATTCAAATGGTTTATAATTATCCTCTTTATTTATATTATTTGTGTTTTAAATATCTACTTATGCAACTTTTATCTATTTTCTTAATTTTTTTTTGAAGTAGGCTTCATCTAAGTTGTTTTTTACTATCTGATTTGGTGAGCATAGAATCGTCAATCGAATGAATAATAGGTTAAGTTGTTTAGACTTTTGGGGTTTAAAAACAATTTTCAAAATTGAATTTTCGTATGTATTTGTATGAAAAATAATTATTTTTTTCTTATGTGGAGTATGCGTCTCTTGACATATTATGAATGTATTTCTATAACTGATTTTTTTATGATAAAGTTAATTTATGTATATCTTTGTTGACTGGTTTTTTACAATATATAAAGTTGATCCTAATGAAAGTGTTTAATGAAGTGTGGTCATGTCACAATCATAAAACACAATAATAAAGCCCCCAAACTTGAACTTGATGAGTTAAACTAATCTTATAGGCATCTATTCTAAATCATAAGCTTTTCAGCAAACAACAAATTCACTTTCTATGATTATGACTCCTGATTGTCTTTTCTATATATAATGCGTTTCATTAGTCTAATCAAACTAGTTTATCAAGAAATCCTTTTCCTTTTTTTAATAACAATTAGTTCAATTTGTTATTAATAAATTATAATCTTCTAAATCTGGAAATTAATTACTTGAACAATCTGGACTCTCAGATTCATACAGATATTATTTTTTTATTGGTTTCAAAATTATTTTAAAATTAATTAGTAACATTCTTTAGCGACAGTTTGAACAGTGTATTTTACTCATATAGCGACACTTTTCTAACTGTTACTATTTAATTTTATTAACAATGCCAATAGAAATGAAGTATAGTATTTATATTAATTAACCCATTCCATTAAAATAAAGATGACTATATTTTACAGACCGGACAAGCTAGATTATACCAATTAAGATAACATATATGTTATACATATATTAATAATATATATATATATACGAAGTTTAAGTTTATAATTATTAACGTAACATCTTAATATTTAAAAAGCGAACTTGTAGTAGAACTACTACTCGCCATTCAACAACTGCATATTCCAAAGATCCTCCATGCTCCAAGTGTTATCATTCCATCCAGTGGGAAAAGTTGTTGTCGGAAAGTTAGTATCGATATTGTTTCCGGTATAGGATTGTGGTGAATACGATCCTATCGTGTGGAGGAGATGTGGGTGGTGACCGACAACACCGCCAGACATTTGACTCGTACTAGAGCTGGAATTTGTGTGAATAATATTATTCATTTGCTCGTAACCTTGCACTAGGGCGTTTGAATTTTCCGCTTGCTTAATGTGTTTCTGAATACGGGTCCTCCATAGATTTTTAATTTCGTTATCGGTTCTTCCTGGTAAGTGCTTCGCAATTTTCGACCATCTGTATTATAAAAAAAATGATCTCAACATATATAAAGAAAGAATCTTTTTATTTGGCTAATTAAGAATTAAGTTGATAATTAACTAGCTTAAGAGAAATGGTTTGGAACTTAATAGAGCATGGACAGCACAAAACCTAATTTTAAAGAGGACCTTTCTCAACTTTCCTTAAATAGCGAAAACAATATGGTAGCTGTCCACTTCACTCAAAGCAAATGGCCAACTCTCTTAGGGCTTGTTTGGCTTGTGAGTTGGTTCTAACTACCACTATAGTACATGATAAGACATAGTTTTCTTTATTTTATTTTAATTATTTATTTGATCTACCTTTACTTATAACAATCTATCAAATTATTATAAAATTATCTACAAATTAACATTAAAATTCATCCGAAACTAAGATATATATATATATATATAGATTCTAATGAAAAGTGATTTTCACACAAGACTTTGGTATCTATTTTCCAACTGTGTGTGTACGAGAGAAAGAATTTTAGCACGTGAGGTAAAAGAAGATTTTAGCTTGATAGTACATTTGTATGATGAATTAAACCCAAAAGTTATATCAAATATTATATATTTATAAGCTTAGTCCGAATTTCATTGTTATTTTAATCAATTATTATCATATTTTTTGTAAAAGAATATACCCTTCTCGATAATAAGAAGAATATAGTCTCGAATCAAAAGTTTATACAAATAATAAAAATAATTTAATAAATAAAAGAGTGTGTGCATGTGAAGATATTAATTGATGCTCATGAATTTTTATTTTTTTTTCAAAAGTTCTCAACAAATTTAGAAGATTTGAACTTTAAAAAATAAAAATAACAACTTTATAAAAATGTAATAAAAAAAATGAAAAGAACACTTTACTAACAAAAGTATACCTTTCCATCACAAAGATAATTTTTTTTTTTCAAAAAAAAAGCTATCTATCATAACTTTTTAAGCAAAAATTTTTATAGTTAAAACTCAAAAGATTTCTGTAAATTAAGAAAAGAATGATAATAGAATTTAAAGTCTCAAATGGTTCATTTTCATCATTTTACACATGGGATGTATGAAAGTTTTTAAGGATATAGAAGATTGATAAATTCGCACGTTGTACTTTAATAAACAAGATCTTTTTTTCAGTTGATGATGGGGAAAATGCTTTTTTCATTCATAGCCGAAAACAATTCCCCACGTTTCAATTCCTCTCTCTCTCTTGAACACACTGTATATATGCATGTATATTTATTTATAAAATATGGATTTTCAAGAAAAAATTTCAAGATCTAGCATCAAGACTTCTTCTCAAGGATTTTCCACAATTTTTTTTATTCATAACTAACCTGTTTCCCCACTTGGCGTGCAGTTCCATGATTAAGATCTGTTCTTCAGCAGTAATATTTCCTCTCCTAACATCGGGTCGAAGATAGTTCAACCATCTCAGCCTACAACTCTTTCCGGTTCTCTTCAAACCTATCGAGATCAAAACTAGGGTTAGCAAGAACCTAGACGGAATCTCGAAACAAAAAAGTGTGTATGTATACCGGCGGATCGAGCAAGTGAATTCCAAACTCCTTCACCGTGGTTAGAAATATAGTTGATGAGAATCATATCTTCTTCCATGGTCCATGGGCCCTTTCTTACCTCTACATCAACGGAGTTACAAGGTTTCTTATCCATTTCATGTGGCTTAATTATTCAGAGAAAGAAGAGAGAGATAGAGAGAGAATTGATAATGGGCTGTTTGGTTCCACGAAAGATAGTAAGTAAATGGTGTTGGCACAAGGATTTATAGAGCCTTCCCTCTTCAAGACGTTTTCACCGGACTCCATCAACCTAATCTCTGGTCCCTCGTCGTTTTGTGCCTTCTTCTTTTTATTTTTTATTTTTATTTTTAGAAAATGCTATATTGTTTTATTTTTGTATATATATATATATATATATATATATATATATATATATATATATATATATATATATATATATATATATATATATATATATATATATATATATATATATTTAATCAAATAAGCAAAAATACTATCAATAAACATAAGAAATAAATAAACCTATGTGCATGTAACAAGAGATGAGTTACCATTAGCATTGATCTTAGTATATATCTCCGACTTGCCTTCATCTATTAATCAAGAATTTATTGTTCTTATATGATGTTAGTTTCATTTAGTAAAACTTATAATAGTTTGTTTCGAAACTTGGTTTGAAATGGTGCACGATATTGGTCAACGATTATTTGAAAAAAAACAAAAATATTCCTCAAGAATTTTATTTATTTATTTTAGTTACAATCACTTTATATTTTTAATTAAAATTTTTTTTGAATTAATTAACCCATCATGATACCTTAAATAAAAAAAAGGTATTAACTTAGAAAGAACAAAAAAAATTATATTCCAATTTTACTTTAAAAAAAAGTTAATTGAAAGGGAAAAGTTATTATTATAAGGGTAAAAGAAAAATTTATTATTTATTTATTTAAAAAATAAAAGAAAGTGTGCACTTTTAGCCTAACTGCATGCATCATAACAAGCTTAATAACCAAGGACTAATCAAATCATACAATATAAGAGTTTATTTATATATATATATATATATATATATATATATATATATATATATATATTCATCATGTTGCATGTTTCGTGGTCGTGTGAGCTGGCCCATGAAGTAAGTTTATTTTCTAATTGGATGCATGGATTTTTTTTTATAGATTTTTTAAAAATTAATAAAATGATTGATGTCTACACTTTGTGGTGGTTATTAATGAAAATAAATAAATACTCTCTCTTTTCCTTTTCTTATTTTTGGGTCTAGAATTGAAATATATATATATATATGGCCCAGTTCGAACTGATATTTCGGGTAATTTAAATACCCATTTTTTTCTAGGTTTGGGTCCGGGTCTAGGTCTGGTCCCTCGAAGTCCCGGAAATTTGCCATGCGGGCTGCATGTTCTGAGATAATTTGTTTTAACTTGGGTAATTAATTTTTTAATTATCATTTTGTTGTGTGATCTTTAATTATTTTTATTTTTCTTATCATAATTATGTATTATACAAAAATTATTCAGATGACTTTAATTTGTTATGACATTTTTTTTTCTTTCATTTTGATATTTATTCTCCAATTATCTAGATTTTGTTACATGTCTATTTGTTGTCATTTTTATGTATGATATGACTTTCTTCTATAACTTAAATCAATTTTAACATTTAAACAAATGTTAGGAAATCACCAAATAACTTCCTAGGTAGTAGTCAACAAACCGGTCACATGGTCATTTATTTTTTAATGTTGAAAAACTGATATATATATATATATATTATATATATATATATATATATATATGAAGCTTATACTAATACATAGTACTTAACAAGTAAAACAATATTTTAATTATATTTCAACAGTAAATAAATAAATAAAAGAAATCTAAGGTGACATTGTCATAAATTATTATTTTTACTTATCTACTGGTAAAATTAAACTGAAATGAAAATAAAATAACATATGGTTTAATTTGGTTATATAAATCTCATATATATATATATATGAAAACTCACATATCACATCTTATTTCTTTTCCATCATCAAATCACTCAATTTATCAAAATATATTTATTTTATTTTTATAAATTTTAAATAAAAAACATTATAACATATTGTATATGCATGAAAATTAAACTACCTATAAATGCCTATTAGTAAAACAAGCAACTGTCAAAATCAGACGATTAATTAAGTCAACAATTGTCATCAAAGTTTTAGTTAAAAATATCACATATATAATGATTTTTGTTTGGCTTGGTGTCAAATATTGCTTAAGTTTACTAGAGAAAAAAACATGGCTCAAGTTAAATTGCATATTAATTAAATATTATTTATTGCTCAAATTCAGGGTTTAATTAAATGTATGCAAATCCAATAAAAATTGAATTCCATAAAATGTTAGAATATATATATTCTCAAGCATTTTCAATAATCGTATTCAATTAATATATATATATATATATATATATATATATATATATCCTCCACAACCACAACATTATTATTATTATTATAAAATTTTCTTATATATATTTGTTTTGAAAAATTGGTAGAGTCGATTGTTCGAACGACTTATCATTCTTTTTAAAAAATCTTTGTATTTATTAATCTCTTAAATTTTGATGATATCATATTTAATTTTCATTGTGATTAAACAACTCCCTTATTTTTAGTATAGATAGATATAAAATGTTCTAATTGTTTATTATTATTATTATTATTATTATTTATTATTATTATTATAACTGATTTACGTGAATAAGAGTATGTGGAAGTTGCTAAAAGATAATGCTTCGGGGGCTAGTTTGGACATTGTCCTGTTGGGCTGATTGGGCTTCATGGAAGGAACCTGGATCATATTTTCATATAGTTTTAATCTAAGTCTCTCAAATTTCTTTATGGAAATATGTATTCAAACAAATTATTTATACTAAAATCATATACTTAAATACAATAGATTATATATTCATAATCAAATTAAAAGGTTTTGACTGGGTTATTGAGTTTTAGGTAAGTGTATTATTATATATACAGAGAAGTTTCATGGGATTAGGAAATTAAAAATAAATATTGAAAATGCATTTTAATTACTTTTTTAAAGAAAACAATTAAATTAAAGAACAATTAAGACTACTTTGAGCAAGCAAATATTCCTAAAATAGAAAGTAGTTTTGTAGTTGAGCTGGAGGAAGTAGCTAATTTAGGTGACTTAAAGATTAATTTGGACTTTTCTCCTTTTTTTTATTTGCTTTAATTTGCATGGAGATTGATCTATAATTAATCAGTGGACAGTGATGAACTCCTTGTGAATCTAATAAATAAATAATTAATATCAATAAATTTGTTTGGTAGTGAGATCATTTGGGCCCGTTACCAAATCAGAAGAAGACAAAATACAAGTACTATTTTGTTTTCTTTCTTGCCAAACTAGCTAATTGCACATCCTAAGTAATAATAAGTGGACAAAACAGTGTCATCGTCTATTACTAATTATTATTTTAAAGTCAAATTTTAAGATACGTGTCAACATATAATTTATTTAGACAACACAACCCATTTTTTCTTCTTTTTTATATTCAATTTAAATCAACTTATTATAAGGTCAAAGAATATATATATTAAGGGCAGAGACTAATTAAGACTACTAGTAATTAATTGTGTCATAATTAAGGTATTTTGTATTAGGTAGATTCGATCATGTAAGCTTTTTTTTGTAAGATCCAAAGCTTAGATATTGGGAGTAATTGTTTTATACTAGAGTTATACTTAGAAATTAATGGTGTAATATGAAAGGATATATGATCATGTTGAATTTTATAAGATTAGGTTTAAGCAAGCAAATAATAATAACCACAAAAACTATAAGACAGTGGAGGGAGGCCAGAGATAAGAACAACGTACATAATCCGACACATGAAAATCTAATGGGACAAAATTAGTGGGGAAATTAAATAGACTAATTAGGATTAATGTGACTCCTATTATTAAAATTATTTTATCTTTATTATTATATTTGAATGGGTAGGTGTTTCGGTCGTCATTGTCGAGCCTTGACCTTACTTCAAATGAGATAGGCATAGACTTGCACTTTTAAGAAACTCGATAAATACAAGATTGTTCGGTTGAGAGTTATTTAAATAAACTGATTTATATAAAGAAATGTTAATATGTGGTATATATTTTAATAAGATTTTTTTTTTAAATACAGTATATTTTAGTATTACAATTAATAAATTGAATTATTTGAAACCCGAAAAAATCTACAACAACAGATAACTTGCTAATGATTCAGAAAAAACAAAAACCAAAACTTAGAAGGAAAACTCATAAATTTGAAGTACTTAATTAATGTCATGACTTGATTTGCAAGATTTCTTATTTGTCCCACGATTAATGTGATCTTCACCGTGAATTAATGGGAAAACAATATTATATATAGAAACGAAATCGACAAATTCCTAACCATAGGGGTCCCTTAATTTGATTGTTTAGTGTCTCAACCACACATATTATTGGCCAAGCTGTCTTTCTATTTATATTAAATCTTTCCTAATCCATATCACCTTTCAGTTGCACACAATTAGCTGCCTTAAGTAGATCTTTATATCCAACTACTCTATACTTATGGGATCACTTCAATTTGTGGTTCGCATTCATCTTTATATTTTAACATTAGTGATTATCACATGATAATGTTTATGTCTTTTTTCTAGATGGACACATCTGATTAGAACATGAAAAAACATAATATCACTACGTACATAGCAATTGAGTGATGACATGATGTATACCTAAATTGGGTCATCTAGATTTTTTTTGGTTATTTTATTTATTGCTCTTTATAACTTATAAGCTTATATAGATAGATTATATAAATTTTAAAAAAACTAATCTGCAAAATGTACGTTTTCGGTAGCTATTTTACTAAAAAAGTAAGGAAATAAAAGTTAGACCTCTCTTTCATAATCAATTGTAGACTTTTAACCTTTTAATATCGGTACAATATTTAATTTCTCGTGTTGTTAGTGCACGTCATCTTTAATGATGTATTATGTACGTACATTATTATTATATATGTTTCATAGGTTTATTTGGCTTAACTCTTATTATTTCTCATTTTTACCTTTTATTTTATTTATTAATTTTATGTGCAATATCCATTGTTTGCTTCATTAGAATCTGTATTCAAGAAAATTTATCACCATCAACTTTAAGATCTATTACTTTTATGATAAAGTTAACTAATCATGACTCAAATAAAGTAAATGTACACAATGTAACATATAATAAAGATATTTCATTCATCAAGAAAACAATAGTGATTTGTCAATTAGACTTCCATTAAATGAGACACCATAAGCCCATTTAAGATCTATATATATGTAGACTAGTTGTATTTGGTTTAAGCAAAATTCAAATAAATATTTGTATAGTGGTTAATAAGATAAATAATATATATTTTTGTCTTTTTACATTAAATTCAAACCCATAGGTCCCTAATTAACTATAGTTCTTAAAATGAGTTCTAGCACTATTTTCCTTTCTTAAAATAGTTTGCATAAGGATTGAGTTCGGTTTTAACAACATAGTGCTAGAGATACAAAATAATATTTCATAAGATCTCTCCTAAATGATATTAATCACGGAGGCTTTGTTTGGAAACGCCTAAAACTGGAGTTGAACGAACAAATGTTATTAAATTTGATAATATATACATAATTAAAAAAATATTTTAAAACATTAATTCACCTAAATCAACACCTCAATAAAATATTGTAAAAAAATATATTTTTTAAATAAATTTTTTAAAAAACGAGTCAAACCCAATTCAGAGTTGATCAAAACAACAAAGCCTAAATTTCAATTAGAGTAACTTTATATATACTAATTTCTTGTTTACTATATTCTTAGTTATCTAACTTCTCTACTTTATTGTAAAAAAGAACAATCTTAGCAATTCTCTTCGCTTTCGTTGCCTATGTCCGAGCCATTTATGAAAAGTTATTTTGTTTTTTTATTTATAAGATGACTTGTTATTATATAATTCCTGTGGCAATAACAAAGATAGTTTTCAATTGTCGTCATCAGAAACTGTAATATGGCCAACAATTACTGCATATGATAAGTATATATATAGTACTTAATCCTCACTTTTGACCACTTTTAGGTAGCTTCAATTGGCATTTGTTAGCTCAATATCAAAATATCAAACTCAATTGTCCTGTAGTCTGTTTATTTTCGAGTTTGCTAGTACAATCCTCCATAGTCTTAACGTTTCCTTTAAATTTTAGCATTCTCGTAAAAATCGAAATTAAAAATTTTAAGTGAAATATTTGACACTTCAAATACAGATATTCTTGATTAGTCCTCAAGGACAATCATGATTTTGAATGGATATTCTTGAAATAATTAAAGTGGTGATTATGTATCAAGTTCCATCATGACAACACATAATTAAAGTGATAAATTTTATGATTACATTAAATTTGACTCTAAGCATGTCACGAGAGATACCTAATTAGTATAACTGGGCTTAAGCTAAATTCAAAACAAAATAAATTATTGCATACTTATCGTCTCAATTGGGTTATCGAATTGCTTTATTTTATTTAATTACTCATGCAAACTCTTATACATTCAAATCTTCTCAAAGTTATAATAGACTATTAGTATAATGATTATTTAGATAAACGATAAATATTTGAACATTTCTCTAAGAAATAATTAAACTTTTTATTAATGACTATAGAAAGATAAGAGTTAAATACAACACAATTCTTCAAATTCAAAAATAAATTAAAATAGATTGGGATTGGGAGGACATTCAATAGGACATTCAATATATAAATATTACCGTGAAGAAATAGATTATAAATACTACAACGAATTTATGTAGAGGTTCGGTGGGCTGAAGTCCACCCTCAAAAAAATATTATTTTTAACCGTAAAATTGTGACACTATTTCGTATTTTTTTTAAAAAAAATCAATATAATTCATAATCTATTTCTGCGGGATTCAATCTTGAATCAATACTTTGTTTCTGCGGGATTCAAGATGTGCTCCCATGTAACCCCCTGAATCCGGGTATCGTTACCCGTGAAGAAAACAAATTACAAATACTTGGAGCAAACTATTTGCCACCACAACCCAAACTCAAAATATACTATGAAGGTAAATATAATTGTCATTTTTTCAAGGTCTTAACAATCACTTATTTGTCATTTTCCGATATGGACGTCACACAAACCATTCCTAAATTCCAGAAAATGGAAACAAGCATGTGGTCTGAGTCATCCAATAAACCACCGAGTTACGACTTACGAGTGTCACTTATTCCACAAAGAATGTGTGAATGCAACTTGGTATCATTTAAAACTTTAATGAATTATTATCTTTGAATAACGATATGCCATGTTCGATGTCGGGTTTATACATATATATGGGATGTATGAATTGGATACTTCGAGGAGGTGATGTTGGAAAACAATAAATATTTTCTCCATTTTGGTGATTTTTGTGGTCTATATGGATTGACAACAATCATATGATCTTTGAAAAAAGATATATAATTGTTTGGCGTGTAGTGACTTTTTGTCTTATCATATTGATATTGGTAGTCTAAGTAACTTTTACTTTAGATAAATTGAGTCGTAAGAATTTCACTCATTATTTTATAGTTTGACCGGTTTTATTTGAAAAGTGAGTAAATTTTTATTCATCAACGAAATATGAGAGAATAATATTCACGATTTAACCGATCTTTTTTTTTTGTTTAGTTTTATTTATTTATTTATAATATTGAAGTGCATGTATATTAAAAAAATAGAATAAACAAGGTATGTGTATTAATTAATTAGTACGTAGTTGTTAGGAGGAGAAGTTGACACGTGTAACTTGGTTTCCATATTAGTAATGAACAAAAACCTCTGCATGAATGTTAGATAGTGGGATGCTTTTAAATAAGGTACCAAAAGTTATGTCTTTTGATTCATCATCATCATACTCTACTCTACACTAGACTGGTTCGTACTACCTAGCCCTAGTTTCATATGAGTTATTTTAGGGTTTGTTTGAAAATTAATTTCGCGAGTCAATCGTTCTTATCGATGACCTACGAGCTCGATAATCTATTGAGTAACGTGAATGTATTTTATTTTTCTTCTTTTTTATTGTCTAATATCATGCCGGGTCATTGTGTTTAAATGATATTTATCATTTTTAATATATAGATCATTTTTTAAAAAAAACTCCATAATTTTTATAAAATATATATAGTAATTTAAAATAATTAAATATTAATTATTATTTAGTCCATTCAAATAAGAACCTTTATAAAGAATAATGATGAAGATGAGATAGCATATTCAGATAATGGTTATGGATAGAGCTCATTTTCTTCAACTTTAT
Source organism: Impatiens glandulifera (assembly GCF_907164915.1). Lineage (NCBI taxonomy): Eukaryota > Viridiplantae > Streptophyta > Magnoliopsida > Ericales > Balsaminaceae > Impatiens > Impatiens glandulifera. The sequence continues at coordinate 29,160,489 of NC_061870.1, forward strand.
ATTTTATGTGTGTAGGTAGGACCTCTAAGTCTAAATCTTATCATTAATTGTCTTTTCTCCCCTTTTCAAATAATATAATTATCTCTTTTGGTTGATGAGATATGGCCTATGGGCACACACATACAAACGAAAAATAATTTGTTATCACTATAACTTTCACCCCCAAATAGTTAGTTCTTTCTCTTTTCCTTTTTTTTTTAACAAAGTTTATTTAATTTAATTGGAGGTCTGATTTACATCTATATTTTTAGTCACTGCATATTCAATTAACATATGATAATAAAATGTATTTCTTTTTTTTTATCAAATTAACTATACACTAATAAATTTTCCCATGTTAAATGGATTTATATTTTATTGGAATCCAAAATTAAAATGTCATGTGGAACAATACACAAAAATATTTTCATTAGAATTACATTTGAAATGAGCATTCTTAGCAATACTAACAAATAACATTTGCAAGCCATATCGATCTCAAATATTAATCTCTAGAGTAAAAGAAAGAAGAGAGGCCCATTTGGGAAAACTGGACTGGACATGAATGGATGGGCCAACATTATATATCGATTTACTACATATTCTAAATAATATTATAAGTGTAAAAAAAAAAAACAATTATTCATATGATATGACAACTCTTCATAACAAATATAGAACAAAATATATATATATATATATAATTGTAAATTTGAAGAAGGAAGTATAAGCGAAATATATATAAATTCTGGCGTCAATTTTTAATGCCGTAACAAATATTTGAGAGTGTTTCTTCGGAGTACCTAAAAAAAATCAAGATTGTTATTCGTTTTAATTTTTATAAATTTAATATATTATTTAACATCTAGATTATTATCATTTAATTGTTTTAATTGTGTATATGTTATATTATACTGTTTATAAATTAATTTTGCATATATAATTAATTTTTTTTTAAATTAATGAGAATTAACTTGTTATAATATATATATAATATGGCATTTAAAATTCTTACTTTTATTTATTTGTTGTTTTATTTCCTTTTCTTTCAATAAAAAATAATATTTTTAAAAATAAAAATAAAAAATTATATATATAATAGTTAATGACTAATGGGTTTTTGCACCACAATTTCGTCCATGTGTCTTATAAAAAAATTTGATCTTTAATTTAAGGGTTACTCATTTATAGAACTTAAAGTGATTAAACTAAATTATTGGAATTAAGAAAATATTATATTTATTTGTCTTTTTATCTTAATTGTTTTTTCTCTTTTCTTTCATTATTATATATTTATGTAATCTTAGTCATTAATAAATACTAGCATGTATCTCGTGCATTTGCACGAATAATAATATAAAAAATCATGAAAAAAATATTACGGTAAAATTTTTATGGGCGGGTCAACCCATAATTCGACCCAAGTATTCATTTACTCTCACATATATCCAAATTAACCACAGCTCTCGACCCGGCAATTCGGACCCTTTAAAAATTAAGCATCATTCTATATATAGAGATTACAAATAATAGTTAATTTTTTAAAAGATTACAATTATTTGTTATTTATTAAACCCCAACTCAAAGATATCCTAGATGTTGATTAATAAATGTTATTAATAGTAGTTGTTATTTATTATGATTGGAGCTTTGTTTATTTGATTTTTGTTTGTTTGTCACATGGACAAGCTCTTTGTAACAATTTTCTTTACCCATTTTCATCAAATTATGCATTAATTATTATTTTTAAAATATTTTAATTTTTAAATGTCTCAATTTCATTTTGTAGTTAGATTTTGAAAAGTAAAATTAATCAATACACTTTTATAATATTCTAGTCATAACTCCACTTAATTTATTTTATAAACTTAGTTAATATTTATTCATAACATTACATGATAATTACTATATATGTATAGAAGTCTAAACAAACAATGTGAAGTAACAAGATAATTGCCTTGGTACAAATCCAGACTTACAGTTACATGTATTAATTTCAAGTATGTAAAAAAAATTAAAAAATGTTTTATTTAAATTTGTTTGATAAAATATTTAATTAAATTTTGGTTGTATAATTAATTTTATACATTTTAGTCTTACTTATTAATGCAGTTTTTATTTTGAAAGATGAAAATACATTTAATTTCTAAGCTACCTAAAACCTAATTAACCTAAATCGTTCGGCTCAAACTATATATATACTGTAACGCGCGTTTGGAGGGACGGAGGGAAAGAGTTCTTGTAAAAAGTACAGCGATTCCAGTCTAGCAGTAGTTTTCAGCGATCCCCAACGAACGATTTTGAGGTAAGAATGAACTCATGTTAGTTCAATCTCACTTTTGTACACACAATGTGAAGCAGAACGCTCCCTAGGGTTAATAATCGAAGCCACTTTAAGCTAGGGATTTGTGTTATCAAGTCTTACTTTGCTTGATCTTCTTGCATTTCCGATGTTTCTGTACAATTCTTTAACTTTTGTGCATACTTGTGAAGCAATATGACGCCGCTAAACATGAATGTGCATGTTGATGTTCTTAGGACACTTAGTTACACAAGTAACAGAACCTCATCGTTCTCTAGTCGGACCATATGATAAATGCATTTTGTTATGCTGGGTCAATTGATTGATTGGAGAGGTTAATTGATATGCTCAAAGCTGATGTATATGCATACTGTTATGATTGAGTGTTTGAACTCAGTTAAATATGCATTAAGGTGATCTGGTTCTAATTGATTATAGATTGAAGTTTAGGAATATACACTACCATAACTTAAAGCCTGGTTTGGACTTAGTTTAATCGTAGTGCCGTAGTGGATCTTTTGTTGCTATGTCATTGAATGGTGAACAATGAAAAAGGGTTTAAGCAAATGCAATATTTTTTAATATGTTTAAATGTTTAATGCTTTTTGCTTGGTTGTGTTTGAAACTTTGAATGCCTTCAGATGTATGAGATTAAATTTGATGATGAGATGGCTAAGTAAATTTGATATAGTTATACTTAATAGACTATGAACCTGAAATTAATATTAAACGGGTCAAAGACGTGTTAAACAGACCAACAACGTGTTAAACAGGTCACAAACTTGTTAAACGGGACAAAATGGGTCAAATACATTTTAAACAGGTCAAAACTTGTTAGAAAACAAAATTTAGTTTGGGTTACTCAACCCATATTAATATGTATTATGACTTGGGTAACTGGTTGACTAAATTTAATTTGGGTTGAGTATAGATTGGATAATAAAGATTGGCTTACCCTCGTTCCTACACCAACGGAAAAAATGTAGAAGAATCACTTCCCTATTTAAAGAAATGAATGATTGCTCTCTTGTAATTTATTTTCAACTCTTCTGGAATAATTTTGTCAAAACTATATATACAATACCCCATATCGTAATTAAGCTCTAGAACAGAATCAGAGGATCCCAGCAATGTTCTAAATCTTCTATCAAGCTCTGGGAATGGTAGGCCATCAGCTAGAGCTAATGGATTGCCAGGTGTGGGAAATGATTTGTCTGCCAAATCTTACCACAACCAACATGAAATAACTTTCGATGTGAGCATTACTTGACTTTTTTTATTTCTTCTGTTTTTCAAGTGTTCGTTCATTAGTCCAACTTAGTAGTATATTTGAGTGACCATAGGGCTTAAGTGATTCAAAACCTAGTGAAGATGACCGGACCCTGATAAGATTAGGACAGACAAATATCAAACAGATTCCTAAGTGAAGATATAATTTACCACACCTAGGTCCAATGGCAATATCTTGGAACTACTACAGGCTATCTTTGTTGCACAAACACAAGTCAAGTTGTGAAGCTGCCAAACAAATTCACTCTCATCCAATCCTCAATAGTTGCCACTATCAGTTGACGGAAGTCCCTTCTTCGGCACTACTCTCTTGCTTCCTACCGGACCTACCCTAAAGAAGCTTTCACATTCTTCAAACAACTCCAATTTCATAACTGTACTGCCATCACTTTTGGTAGTTTTGGCTATTCTTTTCTTATCTAGGCCTGCATTAGTTTGCAGCAGGCTTCTTTGGGTGCTCAACTTCACTCCTTAACCGTGAAGGTGGGGTTTGAATCCCATGTTTATGTTCAGACTTCCCTGGTTAACATGTATGTTGTATGTGGTCATTTGATACAAGCACAAAAATTGTCTGATGAAATGCCTAACAAGAATGATGTTACCTGGAATGCTTTGATTACTAGTTTGATGAATTGGGGGAAGCCTACTCTTGACCGTTTACTTTTTGACCAAATGCCAACCCCGAATGTCATTACTGGTTTGTTACTATGGTTGTTTGATTGATATGTTGGGGGAGGGCTGACAAGCTGGAGGAAGCCGATAAAATAGCATTAAGAGTCCCAGAAGGAATTGGTAATGCTGTAATTTGGAGGACTCTTTTAGGAGCATGTAACTTCCATGGAAATGTTGAGGTGGGAGAGCAGTAATGAGGAGGTTATTAGAGATTGAGAGAAGTTATTGTGGTGACTATGTGCTTTTGCACAACATGCTTGCTTGTGTTGATCAATATGCAGATGCTGAGAGCGTGAGGGTAATTATGAATGCAAGAAATGCAACTAAAGCTGTTGATATGAGCTTGGTCTGAATACAACAAATTAAATTAACCTGATATGAGAAGCAAAGTCTACTACTCATCACAAGCTTAGCTCCATGAGCGATTATTTTATGGTCTTTGTATATGCGAGGACCATATACTTCGTTTCGCTGAAGGGGAGGTTCCAATCGCAAGCCCTTGTGTATCCAAAACTCACACATGATCCGGTTGAAAGATTTTATTAAACATTTTAAAGGTCTTTCCATGCAACAGAATTCAGTATGAATTAATTTTCATTATAAGTGAACATAGTTTTACTCCACTTGCTCAGAGATAGAGCTTAGCTTATTAGATATATCTCATGCTTTTGTATTTAATATTTTAAAATGATATAAGAAATAAAGGAAGGGTATTTTAGCATTTGATTGAAGATGTGATTAGGGGTTATTTGAATTAAATCCTAATAATTCTTCATCAAGGCCTTTGTATTCTGTTATTGTTGTTGTTGTGAACCATTAATATTTGGTTGGTATTATTTTGACTGTTTTCTGGAATTGAATGGGTGTGCAGAACATGAAGAAAGGAGTGCATCCTCAGATGCAGTGGATATCCTATGTGACTCAAAGTGGGCGTTTAATGAACATTATGATGACCAAGATACACCAGACTGGAAAGGTTTATCACATCAAAGCAAAACGTCAAATGGCTCAAAAAATCGGACAGATTGCCAAGTTCAATCTTCGTTATGGACAGAAAGAAGAGGAAAGCCAGGAGAAATGACTTCTTGGTATGTTGTTTAGGATTATGCTTTTCTACTCATATGATCATTGATACTTGGTGTTAACTTTCTTAGTTGCTAAACTTTGCTGAAATAAAGTGGAGTTGGATCTCCTTCTCTCTTGGCTCAATTTTTTCTCAGCCTAGTTTTATATGATGAGCTGGTTTGACCCTTGTGAATGCTCAAGGGCCAAGCCAATCCACATTGTATTTTCTTTTGAATCACCATATCAATGGCAGCCCTTTAATTTCGTTAGCCTTGGACAAACAACGAACAAGGAAACTAAATAGTGAGAATAGAAGATAAGTATACCTAAATTATAACAGTGTCAACTCCTATGTAATAAAGAAAAGAGTTTTGAGTTATTTTGACTTTGTTTGCAACTCATCTCATGAAAATATTTCTCATCAATTTGTATTTAGTTGATTCTTTTCAATATAATTTTGGTATATATACAAAATATTGTAAAAATAAGAAGAAAAATAAATTATTAAAAATATATATGTTCAAATAAATATAGGTTTTACCAGTTTATAAATTATTTTAATTTTATAATTTTATAAAATTAAAGTAAATTTATATTTGCATATTAAAAAAATATTACTTAATTTTGTAATTATAACTTTTTTAGTATTATAATTTATAATTAATTTTATATTTAATTATAAATCAATAATAATAATATTTAACTAATTTTTTTTTATAAATTCTCCAATTTAAAAAAAAAAGAAAACAAAGAAGAGGTAATCTGATGACAGACAGACATGAACATATGACCGAACATTATATATGGATTTTTCTACACTATTTCGTATTTTAGTGTCGATCTACTCATTCAGAAAAGAAGAGCATAATATTCCATTAATGACAAAGTGGGTGTTTGTAAAAAAAAAGAAAGAATAATTGTAATTAAAATGACAAAGCCAACCAAATTGTGTATATATTAAAAAATAAATTACAGAAATAATTCAATAAAATTAAAACAACTAAATAAAAATATAAGTATTAAATAATATGACATATTTGTAATAATCAAAATTTTAATAATAAAGATTGGACAATCTTGTAATTTTTGGTGACTCTAAAATTCGTAACGATTAATGATGAAATAGAGCAAGTCAAACAAATTAATGAACGGTGTCGAAAGAATCTCTACAAAAATATTCTGATCGACATTGATTTTTATCCTTAATCAATGGTTAATAAGAAACGCCGAAAAGTCATGTCAAATGATAACTAACTATATATGGTCACAAAAAGTGAGAAACCCGTAAAAATAATGAGAGAATATCTATAACAGGACTTACAACGAAAAAATATTATTTAGTGACTCTTTATTGGAATAATAAAAAATAACTACAGATCCGATAATTAATTTCATTTATTTTGTTACTAAAAAGAGGACGTACACAGACTTGAGAAAACATCACCAACACAATCGAATGATATGAACAGTAAACGATATATCAAAGATTAGGAGAACTAATCGGATCACAAAAGTCCGGAATAAAAATTTCGATCGATTTAAAAATGATGTCAAATCAAACATAATACAATGCCAACTAAAATCTGAATTGTAAAAAAAAAATGACAAACCCAATGCTATAAAAGCATACATCTTCATTTTCTTTATTTCTCTGAAACTTTAAAACCGAATAGAGGGAGGAACATACAATTATTTAAATCAACAGGGAAATCAAGACATATATGTATTTTTTTATTTGCCAGCTCAATATATACAACTTTGTCAAAAAAGAATTTATTTTAAATTTTAAATTTGTAAATAATATTGATAAAATAATTAATTTTCTACAAGTGTAGTTTTCCTTTGTAATGAAAATTTCATTTTAAAATAAATGAAAATACATTTCATTTGTAAGCTACTTAAAGACCTAAGTTAAGTTCACATTCAAGACTAAACGCGTTTGGAGTGGAAGACGGAGGGAAAGAATTCTTGCAAGAAGTACAGCGCTTCTAGTTCTCTCTGCAACTAGTCTTCACCGATCACGAACCAACGATTCTCAGGTAAGAATCAACTTCTCTTAGTTCAATCGCACTTTTGTACACACAATGTGAAGCACAAACGCTCCCAAGGGTTTATAATCGAAGCCACCTTAAGCTAGGGATTTGTGTTCTCAAATCTTACTTTCCTTGTTCTTCTTGCATTTCCGATGTTTCTGTACGATTCTGTAACTATTGTGCATATTTCTGAAGCAATGTGTGTTTGATTTGGCGCCAGCTTTCGCTAAACACGAATGTGCACGTTGATGTTCTTAGGATTCTTAGTTGCAGAAGTATCATAACTTTTCATCGTTCTCTAGTCAGACTCTTTGTCTTCCTTTCTATAAAAGTTGATCGTATTTGACCTAGAGCATGTTGTACAGTTGTTTAAGTAGAAAATAAGCTTCTTATGAGACTCTATGGATAGTGTTTGTTTGGTACTAGTATTTTTAGGATTCAACATATGACTAGGTATTGTAGACAAGATTAAATTTGGATGTTATGTTATTTCCTCTAAAACTTTGAGTTATTTTATTTTGGTAGGTGTTAAGTATATTAAATGTGTATAATATGAACCAGTATGTATGTGCTATGTACTATCTAGTTTTATTTCTGAATTGATGATTGTCACATGCTAATTACAGTTTCCTATAATTTATGGTCAGCTGGATACTGAATAGAACTTGATGCATAGTTATGGCAGCTGAAAAAACTGCCTCTACCAGTGCTGTACGTTATGCTCCACAGGACCTAACTTTGCCCAAGCCTTGGAGAGGACTAATAGATGGTAAAACAGGTAATCTCTACTTTTGGAATCCGGAAACCAACACGACTCAGTATGAGAGACCTGGGGGATCCTCACATCCAGGCAGCACTGAGATTGAGAAGTCTTCATCTATATCTCTAAGATCTTCAGATCATGTTTCACAACAACCTTCTGATGGACAATGCATCGAAAATACTCCTAACGATGATGATGTGAGACAGGGCCAATGTAATAGCAAAAGCTCTATGCCTGCTTCTGAAATGAATGTTCAGGTATTTCCTTTAATTATTACATATTTCAAGAACAGTGCCAAGCTAGTTGATTTCACTACATCTTCTTATCTATCATGTGTTGTGTTTTCTTCAACTGATCTTCATCTTCTATGACATGGTATGATTTATAGGTTTAGTGCACATAATGTTTTCACTATAGACTCCTCATTTTGGTGAAGTATTAACACTATCATTGTCTTGCATTAGAGCACTAGAACAGAATCAGAGGATCCCAGCAATGTTCTTCTATCAAGCTCTGGGAATGGTGGGCCAGCAGCTAAAGCTAATGGATCGTCAGGCACAGGAAATGATTTGTCCGCCGAAGCTTACCGTAGCCAACATGAAATAACTATCGATGTGAGCATTACTTGGCCTTTTCATTTCTTCTTATCTTTTAAGAGTTTGTTCATTAGTCTAACTTAGTAGTATATTTGAGTGACCATAGGGCTTAAGTGATTCTAGGCCTTGTGAAGATGAGCGGTCTCTGATTGATAAGGTCGGGACAGAGAAGTATCAAAATCTTGACCTGATATTTTGACTAAGCAACTTCTGCTTGTAAATTCTTAGGATTTCCAATAGTGCTAGACTCCCATAGGTCTTGTGTTGTGATGTTTGGCTGATATAAATTTAAATATGTTCATCTGCACTCTAGAGAAGTGATTAGTCAAGTGCTTGGGTGATCTAGGGTTATTTACAAAAAAACGTTTCGTTATGCATTTTTTAAAAAATAACTTCTCCTTTAATTGCATCCAACAATCTGCTCCTGCGAATTACTCATCTTCTTCTCTCTATCTCTCTATCTGTAAATAGATGGGTCTTGGAGGTCTTCTCCTGTAGTAATATATAATGTTATAATAAATATATTAAAAAAGAAAGAAAGCTATTTTGGTATTTAATTTAAGAATTGAAAGATTAGATTTGAGATTTTATGGTTGATGAGATGTTGGCTTATTTGAAAAAAAAACTCAAATAAACTTAGATCATTGAAGGCCTAACTGAAGAACTTCATTTGGTTACAATTATCAAGCACATTTGAGAACACTATTGTGTTTTTATATATATTTAAGTTAAGCTCACATTCATGAATCTCATTTACAATAATTGTTTCTCAAAGTTAATTAGAGCCTCATTTATGCCAACTTTCAATCTCACTCATGACTCATGACTCATATCAAATGGGCTTAAGATAAATCATCTTTTGTTCTAATCTATTTAAGGGAAAAGAATTCTTTCTAGCAACACTTGGTCTTACACTTTTCCTTTGATGCAAAACTTTGCATCCTTTTTCCTGAAAAACAATTTAGTGAAATTATGTCCATGTGCACACTAGTAGAAGTGGGGAAGAAACCTTATTTGATTTCAATTTATCTACTTATATAACATCTATATGAGAGAAAATAAGTTTTCTCCTACTACCAGGCTTTTAGAAAAGATTTCATTTGACACTATCTGTGTAAATAATACAATGTTGCATCTCACCTGTTTTAAACTGATAAACTTGTTACATAACATTGGAATCACCTCTCTATCTCAAGCATCATGTTTTCTTATCTGGAATTCATTATACTGTTACAAAGATGAACACTTACTCATTTTTATTGCTTTGTCTATATTGAGAATCTAACTTATTTTTCCGTTTTATCTTTTAACTAGGGAGATGATAATGCACCTGCACCTTTTACATCCTTTAGAGCAACTGGTTTTCCAATGGAGCTTCTTAAAGAGGTATAGATTTTTTTATAGATGTTCTTTCTAGGTTTTGGGAGTCACATAAACTGGTTGCTTACTTAATAAAATTCTTTGATGGCTGTATTTTTGTCTATTTTCAATATTTAATTCATTGTGGAGCTAAATGTTGTAAGACGTGCCACCCTTTGGGGGCCTTGCATGTTTGGGTGTCATTATGTGATGAACCAATTCTGACAATGGCTTTCTGAATCACTTCTCAGTCTGCCATTGTGTTTAATAAGAAGACCCACCTTCTGCTTTTGCTTGCAGCAACAAGCATTGATAAATTATTTTGGTGCTTGGTTCTTTTTCTTGAATTGGCCAATGACATGGTTATGAAAAATAAGAACTTTTAAGAACCCTACAACTGGAATTTCCCTAGTAGTCATTGCTGTTTGTTTTTCCAGTTTCAATCAGCTGGTTTTGGTGCCCCTACTCCAATACAAGCACAATCATGGCCCATTGCCCTTCAAAACCGTGACATTGTAGCAATTGCCAAGACTGGTTCTGGAAAAACCTTGGGTTATCTCATTCCTGGCTTTATTCATCTAAAGCGTCGCCACAACAACTCCCAGAACGGCCCTACAGTTTTAGTGCTGTCACCAACAAGGGAATTAGCAACGCAGATACAGGATGAAGCTGTTAAATTTGGGAAGTCAGCAAGAATATCTTGCACGGTATGTCTCCTCAAACTATTGAGCCAATTTTGACGATTAAATAAAAATCATTTGTACATTGAGTTTCAATTGCTATATCTTATACTCAGTATTTCCTTCCTGTAATCTGAATAAAGTTGAGATGCAAAGTCTGTAGCAGTACAAATGAAAAAGTGGATTATTTGTATATTTTAAAATGTTATAAAAAGTACTTGAAGGGTATTTTAGAATTTTATTTGATGATTTGGAATTCTCTTAATGAAAAGCAGAACAAGAGAATGTACTTTTACCTGAAAATTGTTCATTTATCTGAAGTATAGCTATTGGATATATTTGTTTAGATGGTTAATGACAATTAACCCTTGTCCTGTCTATTCCGTTCTCCAGCTAATGCAGTTTCAAAAATGAATCCACAAAACTATCTGGATAGACAGAATTCTAGCATCTTACCTAAATTAAGTGATTGATTTGGTTTTTTATTTCTTACTGGAAGTGCTTATATGGAGGGGCACCCAAGGGGCCGCAAATAAGAGAACTATGCCAAGGTGCAGATATTGTGGTGGCAACTCCTGGCAGATTAAATGATATTCTTGAAATGAGAAAAGTTAGTCTGCAACAGGTCTCTTACCTGGTACTTGATGAGGCAGACCGGATGCTGGACATGGGTTTTGAACCTCAGATAAGAAAGATTGTTAAAGAAGTGCCTGTAAAGCGTCAAACCCTAATGTACACCGCAACTTGGCCGAAGGAGGTTCGAAAAATTGCATCAGATCTGCTTGTTAACCCAATCCAGGTTAACATAGGAAAAGTAGATGAGCTGGTTGCAAACAAGTCCATTTCTCAGGTGAAAACCTAGCTTCTAGATGCTGTGTGTGGAGAGGTTTCAATAATTTATTATAATATTTTTTTTTTACTTTTTGTAGCATATTGAAGTCATGTCTCCTATGGAGAAGAGCCGACGTCTTGAGCAGATTTTGCGGTCACAGGAACCAGGATCAAAGATCATTATCTTTTGCTCTACAAAGAAGATGTGCGATCAACTTGCCTCTAATCTAAGGAACCAGTTTGGATCTGCTGCCATACACGGGGATAAATCTCAGGATGAGAGAGACCATGTACTAAATCAGTTTCGAAATGGGAGATCTCCAGTCCTTGTGGCCACAGATGTTGCAGCTCGTGGTTTGGACGTTAAAGATATCAGGTCAGTTTTTTTTAATAGATGGATATTGGACTTTATATTATACACCGTTTGACAATGAGCCTATGTGGAAAACTAGTATGAGTGTATTTTTGACAAACATAAGAATATAGATTTTTCTTATCACGATGAACATGAAAAAAGTTGGTAATAAGTATGAAAATGACAATATGGGCTTTTTATGAAGCCTTTGGTTGATCTATATCTTTAATTTGAAACTAAATTCTGAGTTGTTGTGAATTGCATGATGCAGAGTAGTTGTGAATTATGACTTCCCAACTGGAATAGAGGATTATGTACACAGGATTGGAAGAACTGGAAGGGCAGGTGCAACTGGAGCAGCTTACACATTTTTTGGTGATAGAGATGCAAAGCATGCATTTGATCTGATAAAGATTCTGGAAGGAGCAAATCAGAGTGTCCCTTCTGAACTTCGTGCTTTGAGTGGAGGTGGTGGAGGTGGGGGGTTCAGACCTAAACGTCAATGGAGTTCTTCTGGGTCTGGTGGTCAAGATGGGGGAGGAGGAGGAGGCTATGGTAGAAAAAACGACTCAGATGGAGGAGGAGGTGGTCGTGGCTCCTATCATGATTATAACTCTCAAGGAAGAGGCGGCGGCGGTGGTGGCGGGTATGTATATTCTCTCTTTCTAAATAAATAAATAAAAAAAACTATTTTGGGTTTACGAAGTCTATAAAAGTGTTTATCATGAGAAAGTTGCTGTTGCTGCTGCTGCTTTAATTGTAATACATATATGTATATTGTGACAGGTGGAATGGAAATTCCAACAGTGGTTCGGGATTTGGGGGTGACAGGGAGCGAAGCCGTAGCCCAGCTAAGGATATGCGTGGCAGTGCTGGTGAGAACTCTTCTTCTTCTGGTTTGAGTTTTCACGAACGCATGATGAAGATGAGAGATTGTTGACCACTCTATAAAATATGCTCCCCTCCTACCTACATTTTGTTTAGGTGAACGCCCTTGTCCTTTTTTGGTCTATATTTTGCATTATTATTATTATTATTAGACTACTAGGGGTGTTGGTGGTGGTATGCTTTTCAAAACTTTGTATGATTTTGTAAGGGTTTGATAAGGGGGGGATATATGCCAGAAAAACAACACCCCTTTTGGGATCAGATATGTTCTGTTTATCAGATAGATAGAACTAGAAGGACAGTAGTAGGTTCATCAGACACAATTATCATCATCTTGGTTAAATGGTAATTTAAAGTCATAATATGCGGAAAAAAAAACTTGGTTTTGTTTTTCTTTCTGAATAGAGACATCTATTGCTTGTTTGATATATTGTAGACTTCTGTCTGTCTTACTTGAATTGATGATGATCAAAATTTAAAAAGAAAAACTAAAGAAGATTCCTAGTCATAAACATTTATTTATATAGAGTTTAGTATCTTTTCAAAATCTATAAATAGGCAATTCATTATTTTTATGTGAATGTAAAACTACAATATTGTAGTAGACAATATGAGGTGTTTAATATTTCAGGTTATGAACAGTGGCTTAGTTTGTCATATCTTTTTCCACTGTTCATATTTTCCTTGACTGGCACATGCACACTATATACCCAATGTACTGTAGCACTTCTTGCAGCTTTTTTTGTTTTGACAATGAAGGTGTTTGTCTTCTTAAATATCCTCTTTGGGTTGTTTTAGTCTGCAAGAAGATCTTTATTTATTATGATCAAAGGGTTTTTAGGTCATTATAAGGCTTTTGGTTTCATGCGCTTTGCTTTTGAATACAAGAATACGCCCACAAGTGCAATCGCAGTCCCTGCAAATAAATCAAAACCTGAATCAATATATCTGATGCATACATATAAATGAAACAATTCTATACAATTGTATTATAAAACAAAAGTAACAAACTTTATGTAAAGAATACTTGATCATTTTACTTTATTATAAACGTTTGTTACTGTAAATTCTTCAAATAAAAAAAGAAAAGAAAAAAGTAGGAGTCTGATATTTTTACTTACCTAAGGAGTTAATGGGGGAAACTGGAGTTTGGAAGAAGATGACGGAGGAGATAATGACCACCACTCTCTTAACACTGTTACCCACTGCATGAGTCACCGCCGATACCATTCCAAGTATTACATAAGACACCTTCATACATATATAAACGTTACAAATAATAATAATAAATCATCTCTAATTAATTAAGAAAAGTTGATCGTACCTGTTGATACGAGTGAAAACAAATTCCTGACAGGACCAATCTTATGCCAAGCTCCCTGATGTTTACTCCGACACTAGCCTGAACCAGCAGTAAGTGCCAATGCACTTTGTTTGTTAACTTCTTAATGTTTGTTTGACTGAAAGAATTACGAGAGATTTCCTTATTACTACTTACAGCTTGCTGGAGGTATGATGGACTAAATTTCACCCCTTCCATTAGAATCGCCATAGGGAGGAGAAACAGAAACGAAGAGATTGTAATGAGTGAGAACAGATTGATATTGTCCAAAGACTCCTGTCAATACGAGTTTGGTTAAAATAGCAGAGGTCGCCAAAAAATTCGATCTGTTGATCCGGCCTATCCGATTCGAAAAAATTCGTATCCGATGGATCGGATTCGGATATCGATCCGATCCGATATTTTTACCGGATTTCCGGATCGGGCAAAAAAGATTTTGGATATCCGAAGCCGATCCAATGATTTTTAAAATTTATTAAAGAAACAAAAATATTATTAAATAAATACAAATTCAACCAAAAATCTCTATATTCCTACATTTTCCTTCCGTTTTCTTTACAAATCCAAATAAAAATATTATTAAACAATTACAAACTAAATAAAAATATATTTTTTCCTTTCTTCTCTTTACAAACCCAAACAAAAATACAAAATTTCCATCTTCCTTATTCTCCCATTTTCCTTTACAAACCCACAAATCCAAACAAAAATATGTCTCTTTTATTTGTTTTTTTTTTCTCATTTGTGAATCTGTTCTCAAATAATCATTATTCATAATTGAAATCCTTAATAGAACAATTTCAATTTTTTAACGTATGAAAAAAAATTAAAATATGAAAAAATCGGATCAGCGGGTATCCAGCTGGTCGATCCGATCCGGTATTTTGGGATCGGATAGTGGTCGGATACCGGATCGAATGCGGATCGCAATTTTAAAAAAAAATAGAGGCGTATATTTGATCCGAAATACCGGATCGAATACCCCTGTAGAATAGTAATGTCCCCCACCCCAAATCATAAACCACTTCTACATACCTCTTTCTTGATCATGAACTTCTTGCTTAGTACATTACGGGTTTGGTTTGTCACATTGGAAGCCATTGCACTTCCAAAACCTATCCTGTATTTTAAGACCCGAGTCAATCATAGATGGGGAGGAGGAGGAGAGGTTCAATCTTTATTATTATAACTTGTTGGATCTTTATTACCAGTTAAAAGACGACTCAGTAAAAGATGCTAGTGCCACTCCTCCAACAATTGGTGCAAGCGAAGCAAGTACCCAAATGCTAGGACTCTGCTGTCCAAGATAGATCACCAGAAGAAGTTAACAACTCTGTTGTTAATAAGAGATATGGTTAATTATATTCAAAGGAACAAGAAAAATAATAACATACTCGCCTCTCCAAGAAACAATCCAGCAAAGATAACAGTGAAGAAGGGCTCCATGGCTTTAATTGTGTGAGTGAATGACACTGCCACTTTCCCAAGGCTTATATTTGTCAAGAGATTTCCCAATGTGTGTATAGATCCCAATGTGAGGATGACTGAAACCTGACAATTGAAACAAAATAAGATGAGGAGGAGATCAACTCTCTCTCTTTTTTTAGAGAAAAAACAATACCTGAGATTTTGTTAGCTTTGGTATTGGATGTAACTTGAGCCCCCACATTAGAAGGATAAGCACAGTTCCACATCCAAACTGAAATGCGGTTACTGTTGCAGGGAAAGGATAAACCTTCAGAACCTGCAAACAACCACAAAGACTGAAAATATTGTCCTACTTAATCAATTGCATATTTTACTGACTACCAAATCGCGGGTGGTTCGATTCCCATTAGAAACGCCTTGAAGTAGTGTCATGCTAGTTCTCCACAATTCGAAAAAAAAACTAATAACATTCAAACATAGAACTAATCAAGTAAAACAGATCATTTTGACTTTAATTGATGTAATATAAAACTGACTGTTTAAAAACACTTGACTCAATTCAAAATCTAAAAGAATAACATTTTAGCCTCATGAGAATCAATGAGCCTACAATCTTCTAAGAATTTCAATGCACACCTCCACTATGAAAGTGGAAGGAGATTGATGTTCATCAAATCAATCTTACTTAAACATAAGTAACTCTTATTAAAAATTAATCCCTTATGAATAATATTGTTACTAATATGTGTGAATATTTAATTTAAATTTATACTGTTTTCATACAAAATTAATTTAAATTAAATAATTTTAACATATGTGAGAAGTAACAACAGATCACCTCATGAATGTCAAAAAATATATATGCTACTTCTACATTATACACTTGTTAGCATATTTTTGGATGTAAGTTACTCTTACAGTGAAAAATAAATGAAACTAGGATCACATCCAAAATGGAAACCAAAAAAGATCATGCATCTCCTTTTATGGACGATGGATTCAAGTTGTAAATTGGTTTCATCTTCTTAATAAAACCTAACCCTAAACAAGCTCAAGTGAAATAGTCTTGTTTAAGAGAGTCTCAGATTCACACTAATAACATCTGGTACTTTGTAAAATTGAAAAAAAAAAAACCTATCTGACCTACCTATACAGATTAACCAGTACATGGAAATTGAGAACTTGACTTTGGTTTAACTTCAATACTAAATTGTCAAAATAAGTGTAAACTCAATTCATCATCACTAAAGAACGGACCTATGTGAATTAAATCCAATCCGCTACGTACTTTCAATGTCGTCCTGTTAAAGTCACACGCGCTAAAATGAAACGATATTCTCGTGATAAGAAGGCGCATTATATATGACCAATAGGTTTACAGCAGACATAAGCATCGTGAGATGCAATTCATGATGCTAAAAGAGAGCGAAGAACAATATATATAACAGATAGATCCAAAAGAGAGCGACGAGATTCACCGACTTATAGAGATAAAATTCACCTTTCATAGATTATAAGGAGTACGTACCTGTTTATTATAGATGTTAAAGTAGATGTTCAACAAGTACCAGACGATGAACATGATAATGAGTTGCAAAGTCCGAACCAAATCCCTCGGATTTGTAGACTCATCCGTATTATCAGGAACTGAAGCGGTCTTGGCCTTGAAATTGTTCGCTGTTTGGCTCCAAAAGTGAGAAGACAAAGAGGAGCGAGATAACAACACTTTGGAGGTGAGAAAAGCAGCAGCACCATGAATAGATCGAAGAGAAGAATTAGCTGATAAAGGATTCGGAAAGGCGACGCCGGACCTAGTACTGTTAAGGTAGTGTCGAGAGTGAAGAAGAAGAGATGTGCTCGACGATCTGACGGTTAATGCATAGCTCTCCATCTCTCTTGCTGCTTGCCCACTACTCAGAATCTGAGTTTGTTAATTTGTTGGAAAATAAAAATAAAAGTTGGTTTTAATTAGAACATCAAAACTTTTTGGCGCTTCCATAAAACGACGACGTCCTTTAAATAAATAAATCTTAAATGCATTTCAACCACGATCTAGTTCCATGGCTTATGTGTATTCCTTTTTTTTCAAATAAAAATTAATAATGAAATTGGTGGTTCATGCAAGTTGCATGAGTCACAAGAGATTAGCTAAGGATTTGTTTGTTTCTCAAGACTATGACTTTTTTTTTTTTATTTATTAATATATATTATTGATTTTTTTTACTAAAAGTTTATTACTCGTTTGAGTTTATTAAAATAAATTCAAATTATTTAAAAAATGTTGATTGTTGTTAGACTTTATTCAATTTAAATTAATTAATTTTTCACTTTCATTCTTTTTATTAACCAAAATATTAAAATATTTTTTATTTTAAATTATTATTTTTTAATTACCCAAAACATATCTTTTCAAAATCAACACCCATCATTATTTTTATTTTTTTTTAATTTTTATCCCAACCAGCCTTAGAATTTGAATTTATTAAAATAATTTACATTATAAAAAAAATTCTAATACAATTCACATAAATAAAAATATAAACAAAATAATAATAATATGTATTAAATGTTTAAAATTATTAATAAATCACGAATAATATATTAAAATAAAAAATAAAAAACTCTTATTTCACATTTTATTCATTTTGGTAAAACAACTCATATTCTCACATATCTCATCTGCATAACATTATTATTAAAAAAAATAGTTGAGTTATCATTTTAACCCGAAAGAGACATACAATTATGTCACAAGTGGGCCAGTGGCACTGTGTCCTCACAATTTCAAATGCTTGTCAAACCAACCATTAATTCTGACCTCCATTTTCTGATGCTTCGTATCTTTTGTTTAAAAGTTGTGTCACCATATATTATAGTCAAAAATGTATTTTTGAAAATCTAAATTTGCATGTTTTAAGATTCGAACCTAGTCTTTGTAGACACTCATTTTTTACCCCAAATTTTACAATTTATGCTTTTAATAAATCCAAGCCTATACAAGTTTCTCGAATTCATTCAAGGGCTTATTGCACGATTTATTTTAAAGACGATTATTTTTAGAACAATTAAGTTTTGAAAATAATTGATTTTGGATTCTTAATAAGTTAAGGTAGTAATTTGTCTATGTTACAACACTTAGGAAAGTTATTATACTTAGAATATTTATGGTTTTATTTAATTAATTACCTTGAGTATTTAAAATATATATATTTTACAAAATATGTATTAACATTTTTATAAAAGTTTGTTAGATTAATTGTTAAATTAAGTTTTGCAATTTAATTATTTAACTTAATTAGTTAGCATTTTATTATAATTAGAATTGTTCCTTAGGAATATGAATAATTAATAATAATAAAATTACTTTTTAATTGTTTGCTTTAATTTTATTTCTTTTATAGGATAAAGGGAAATCGGTCGATACAAGATCCACATGCAAGATCCACATGCAAGATCCGGACAAGATTTGTGAATAGAGCCAAGAAGATCCAAATCAAAGGCAAGTCAACCCGAAGTAAGGCCAAGGAAATGATCCAATTGACGAATCTGACCGGTGACCCGACTAATGGACCGACCCATGCCCAAGATCCGACCCATGAAATCAAATGCTAAAAGAATTAGGTGAAGGCAACGATCATCTTCTTGATGGTGACAGCCACAAATCTTGAAATGTCGATCATATCATGTGCGGTCAAAGAAAGAAAAAGAAAAAGAAAAAGAAGTTGCAAGAAAAGAAAGATTCAACCGTTAGCATAAGGCTTGGTCAATTTTTTTAATTAAAAATTAAAATGAGCAAGTATTATATCATTATTAAATAAAACTTAAATCCCATTGGATGAAAACTTGAGTGACATGTGACATATCAAGTGAAGTGGAGATTGCTCAATTATTTTAAACATTTGTAAATGTTTAAAATAAATTTTCTCTCCAACGGTTAAGTGTGTTAAATGGGCCTTTGGGCACTAGAGTTTCATAGCCTTGCCTATAAAATATCCCTCTTAACACCCTAGCAGCAAGGGAGATTTTTTTTGGACTTCTTCTCTCTTTGATCCCTCTTTTCACATTCACGTACCCTTAGGCTGCCCAATTTTTTCCACAACCGAAACCCTAAGCAAATATCAACCATTCTTGGGACACCAACCATTCTTGGGTTGTGTCACAAGTTTTGCTTGAGAAATTTCGGTTTTGATTCCCAAAGCAAAGGAGCAGCCCCATTGTAAGCCCCTTTGCACATACTTTATAATTTCGATTTAAATTTTATTTTTTATCTTGGCATACGATTTTTTTTAAGTTCACTATTTTGATAGGTGTATAGGACTTTCTTGTTTTTGTATATATGTAACCTAGATAAATAAACAATAAAAAATATATAATAACATATATCTAAATAAAACAGAAAGTTCCATGTAAATAAAAGGTCATTGACCCAAAAAAATTTTAAACCAAAATCGGCCCTTAAATTGGCCATTTAACAAGACTAAAAAAAAATCTGTTTTGTTTTAATTTATTTTTTTTGTATGATATTAGATCTAAAATTTACTTGTATATTAGTAATAATCTAACTAGGTTTAAAAGAGAGGGAAAAGAGAAGATATAAAAAAAAATAAAAAAAAAAATATTTTTTGGTTTAATTCATCATTTGCATGACATTTGAATTAGGATGCAAAGCCTTCTGAAAATTTTTCATGCAATTTGGGATCCATTTGGATCACCAAATATTTTTTTATATTAGGGTTAGGTGGAAAAATCGGTAGAATAGTAGGTCAAAACCGGAAGATCTAGCCTTGGAATGGCATCTGACCGGCAAAACGGCACCTGGAGCAAATTCGTGGGTCATCTAACCAAGGAGCTTCTCTAAATGCAAAGGTCCGACGCTTTCCCGACGTTTCCAACGCTTCTGGACCTATCTGTGCACATGAAGACCGAGGAAATTGGCATAGATCTGTGCCTATGCCGACTTTCTATTGCTTAGGACCCTAAAATCTGACCCGAGCCTTTTTTTGACCGAGAAGACCTAGCCATGTTTCTTGTATCCGTTTTTTTTAGACATTCTTAGGATTTTATTTTTTTATTTTTTTTCTACTATTAGCCTTTTGGGATGTAATTTGCACCCAAAAAGGACTTGCTGCCCATATAGGACCGAAGGGGACCGCTGCTGCTTGTCAAAGGACCGAGGATTTCTGCACTCAAAGGCTGAGGACCGTTGCTGCCTGTCAAAGGACCAATGATTTCCGCACCCAAAGGCTAAGGACCGCTGCTGCTTGTTAAAGGACCGAGGATTTCCGCACCCAAAGGCTGAGGACCGCTGCTGCTTGTCAAAAGACCGACGTTGGCCGCACCCTATGACGGAGGACCGACAAAAGGCACAATTTTTCGACCAATCTGGATTTTCACCTCGACCAAAAATCAGGTATAGGACCGTGGAGGCTAACCACGGTACTTTTTGCTTGATTTTTCATATTTTTGGGTTCATTTTTATTTTTCCCTTTGGTTTGGTTTGGTTGGTTTTGATGTAAGTTTGTGATTTATGTGATCCTAGAATAGTATAAAATTAATTTTGTTTTTCTAAAATGTAAAACGTAAGAATGTTTTAAAAAATGCCAAAATTAATTAGTAGAGACCTTAGAGGCGTTGTGGGACATAGCGTCTAAAAAATCATTTTCCACACGTAACCAAACACCGAACTCACATCTCTTAATTTCCTAATTATTGAAATTAGATGACTCTCTAGTCGTGAGATTAATTAATATTGAAAAAAGTTAAAATAGGCCTATGACATATTTCTCATTAAAAAATTCTCAATCTCTCCCAAATTCGACGAGAATGTAAGATATGAAGTTGTCTATAAAACCTCATTTTTTAAACTTCAATTCTTCAAACATTAAAATTAACTAGTAATTAGCCCGTGCATTTGCACGAGTAATAATATAAACACCGTGAAAAAAAATTACGGATAACAATTTTTATTTTATTTTTAACCGTTTTAAGTTTTGGGTGAGTCAACCCACAATCCGACACAAGTATTCATTACTCAACATCATTATATATTAGTTATTTAAAAAGTTGAACTTATATTAATATTAAAACGTCCCGCGTTTATCAAATATGGTGTTGAATTTAAAATATAAAGTCTTTGTAGCATAGTTGGTTAAAGAATTGTACTTGTTTTGTTAGGTTGCAAGTTCGAAACATACCTTTAGAATTTTTAATTTTATTTTTAACCGTTTTAAATTTAAAAACGGGTCAACCTACAATCCGACCCAAATATCCAAATTAACCACAGCTCTCGACTCGGCAATCCGGACACTTTAAAAATTAAGCATCATTATATATATATAGATTAGTTAGTTAAAAAGTTGAACTTATATTAATATTAAAACGTCCCGCGTTTATCAAATTTGGTGTTGAATTTAAAATATAAAGTCTTTGTAGCCTAGTTGGTTAAAGAGTTGTACTTGTTTTGTTAGGTTACAAGTTCGAAACATACCTCTAGCATTTTTAATTTTATTTTTAACCATTTTAAATTTAAAAACGGGTCAACCCACAATCCGACCCAAGTATCCAAATTAACCACAGCTCTCGACCCGGCAATCCGGACACTTTAAAAATTAAACATCATTATATATATAGATTAGTTAGTTAAAAAGTTGAACTTATATTAATATTAAAACGTCCCGCGTTTATCAAATTTGGTGTTGAATTTAAAATATAAAGTCTATGTAGCCTAGTTGGTTAAAGAGTTGTACTTGTTTTGTTAGGTTGCAAGTTCGAAACATACCTCTAACATTTTTAATTTTATTTTTAACCGTTTAAATTTAAAAACGGGTCAACCCACAATCCGACCCAATTATCCAAATTAACCACAACTCTCGACCCGGCAATCCGGACACTTTAAAAATTAAGCATCATTATATATATATATATATATTAGTTAGTTAAAAAGTTGAACTTATATTAATATTAAAACGTCCCGCGTTTATCAAATTTGGTGTTGAATATAAAATATAAAGTCTTTGTAGCCTAGTTGGTTAAAGAGTTGTACTTGTTTTGTTAGGTTACAAGTTCGAAACATACCTCTAGCATTTTTAATTTTATTTTTAACCGTTTTAAATTTAAAAACGGGTCAACCCACAATCCGACCCAAGTATCCAAATTAACCATAGCTCTCGACCTGGCAATCCGGACACTTTAAAAATTAAGCATCATTATATACATATAGATTAGTTAGTTAAAAAGTTGAACTTATATTAATATTAAAACGTCCCGCGTTTATCAAATTTGGTGTTGAATTTAAAATATAAAGTCTTTGTAGCCTAGTTGGTTAAAGAGTTGTACTTGTTTTGTTAGGTTGCAAGTTCGAAACATACCTCTAGCATTTTTAATTTTATTTTTAACCGTTTTAAATTTTAAAACGGGTCAACCCACAATCCGACCCAAGTATCCAAATTAACCACAACTCTCGACCCGGCAATCCGGACACTTTAAAAATTAAGCATCATTATATATATATAGATTTCTCTCACGTTTTCAAAATAAATTTTTAAAGAGCGTCCCATAATTTTTAAACTAGTCGATAATTTTTTTTTTTAAAAAAATCGATCATAGTCTTAAGTATTAAATGTGAACACTTTAATTGCTAGACCACTTGAGATCATTAAAATAATTTTATAATTTTATGTATATATATATCTTATATTTAATATTTATATAAGAAGTTATGAAAAATAATAATATATATATATAAGTTATATTTAATATATTATTGTGTTATTATATATACAATTATATAACACAATATAATGATAACTTTTATATATATATATATATATATATATATATATATATATATATTATTTTTCATAATTTCTTATATAAATACTTTAATATAAAAATTAAATATAAGAATATATATATATATTAAAAATATAAAATTAATAATGAAAGAAAATATATACAATATATTTTTATTCTTCTTCTTATATATATATATATTTCCATTTACCATATAAAATATATATTTTTTCATTCATAATTTATACATATAATATTATATATATATATATATATTAAGAAAAAAATAATTATTAAGAAAGATAATTGTTGAAATGGATGGATGGATTATTGTGGTGAATTTAAATTTATTTATATATTTATTTATATTTATTTATCAACAATTTTTTTTAAAAATAATATAAGAATTATTTAAATACAAACATAATTAAAATTTACAGAAAGTAGATTATTTTCCTTATAAATTGGATAGACAATATTAATTTAACATAAAAATAATTAAAATTTACAAAAATAAGTCAATAGATTATTTATAGATTGGATAGACAATGTTAATTTAAAGTTAAAAACAAAATAATTAAAAATAAATGTTATTCTTATCTTATATATATATTAAATAATATTAAATATATTTATTATACTAATATATAATGGTATGACATATATATATGAACTTATTTTATTATAGATTTTGTTATAATCTAACACAATATATATTTTATATGATAACTTTTATTTATATATATATATATATATATATATTATTTTTCATAATTTCTTATATAAATACTTTAATATAAAAATTAAATATAAAAAATATATATATATATTAAAAATATAAAATTAATAATGAAAGAAAATATATACAATATATTCTTCTTATATATATATATAAATATTTTTCCATTTACCATATAAAATATATATTTTTTATTCATAATTTATATATATAATATTATTTATATATATATATATATATATATATATATATATATATATTAAAAAATAAAAAGAAGTTAATTAAAAAGGAAGGTAGTAGGGATATAAATATATATATATATATATATATATATATATATATATATATTAAGAAAAAAAAATAATTATTAAGAAAGATAATTGCTGACATGGATTGATGGATTATTGGGGTGAATTTAAATTTATTTATATTTATTTATCAACAATTTTTTTTTTAAATGATATAAGAATTATTTAAATATAAAAATAATTAAAATTTACAGAAAGTAGATTATTTTTCTTATAAATTGGATAGACAATATTAATTACAAAAATAATTAAAATTTACAAAAATAAGTCAAGATAATTTATAGATTGGATAAACAATGATAATTTAAAGTTAAAAACAAAATAATTAAAAATAAATGTTATTCTTATCTTATATTAAATAATATTAAATATATTTATTATACTAATATATAATGGTATGACATATATGAACTTATTTTATTATAAATTTTGTTTTCATCTACATTTTAGCTTACCAAGCTATCCACACTCTAAATCATATATTCTTTCAAAATGAAGAATCATTATGTTTTGCTCATGCTTGGACTTATTTTTCTCTCAATTGTTGGTATGATTCATTTTAATGTGTTTTTATTTATTTATTTCTTTTAGTTCAAATCAATTGACATATTTGTTCATATTGTTTATTCAATATAGCTAACATCTTGAAGTTTAAGAAAATTAAAAATATTTTGTAATGACTTGTATTGAAGGGAGAGAAGTATCGGTGTTAGCATATTGTACTGATTATGCTGAACCTTGCTGCCAGAGTCTGATTAATTTACCAGGCCCGTGTCAAGAAGATGAATGCGTACGAGAGTGTACGACAATGATGGGATCTAAAGCAAAAGGTTATTGTAGTGTGTCTGATGGTTGCTCGTGCAATTTTCCATGTTGAAATCGAAACTATTATGAATGTTTGAAAAGCCTCATTTAAGAAGCTTATGTTTTCAATAATACATATATGTGGTATGTTTGCAAATTGTAATAGAATGTCAAGACAAATGAATAAGTTTATTTTTCATATCTTAAATTAATAAACTTATTGATTGGAAGATCATTTTTCCATCTCCATCTCTCTCCGGAGAAAGGCATACTTGCCAACCTTGTCTAAATTGTTTCCAATTATGCAATATAGTATGAGAATAACAACAAATTTCAAAAAACATAGATCACAGTCGAATTCTATTGCAAAATATTCTTAATTTTCAAATGGATTAGGAGCGAACTATAATGTCAATGATGATTAGAAACATATCGAAAAATTACGACAATGGAAGAATCAAGAACTTTATCGCGATACCTGCGTACACACAAATTAATGACCACAAAATTACAGAAACAAAAGACTCAAGACTCTTAAGTACCATTCTGTGCATAACAATTTTGGTAGCCTGCTAGCTTGTCTACTGAACAAAGTTTTCAGCTAGACGAGAGTTTTCTGACCTTAAAAATTGACCTACCGAGCCAAGATACTTGCTGCAATGCATTTCCTGTTATTGTCAAATATGATCTTGGCGGAACAATTGACTGAACTACAGAGCAAAGTCTTGAGTCCAATCCACTGCATCAACAAGACATTGCACATTTCAATGTCTAATATTCTTATAAAATAATCAGAATCAAGAAAATAAGCCTATTAATGTCTTTTTTATTATTACTAGGAAAGCCTCAACCTTTCACAGTGTACTTGAGAATAAAGTCTTCCACTTTGTTAAATGTAAAGAGACCTTGGTTTATTTGGGTAAACCTATCAAAATATCTTTATTATTTTAAAAAGTTATAAGAGTAAAATGGAGTAGATGTAAATTGGT
The DNA here is from genome assembly GCF_907164915.1 of Impatiens glandulifera. NCBI lineage: Eukaryota > Viridiplantae > Streptophyta > Magnoliopsida > Ericales > Balsaminaceae > Impatiens > Impatiens glandulifera. The sequence goes on from NC_061870.1 coordinate 29,186,703, forward strand.
TGTTGATTTTGTAATTCCTCGAATAGGATAAGTTACTTTTGAGGAAATAGACTACAAATATTTTGAGAAAATCACGAGTCACTAAACTCAAACTCAAAAGGTACCCAAGACTCCCCGTGAAACTTGGTTCTTACCATCGGGTCGGCTATAATATCACTTGTAACGCTCCGAACCCGGATACTTATCTGTGAAAAAATAGATTACAAACACTTTGAGTAAATTACTATGTCACCAAAGCCCATCCTCAAAAATTACTATGAATGAATTTATAGTGTATTAGTTTCACTTGAAATTCATATTTATTATAATTTTTTATATATATATTTAACTTCACAAATTTTAAACTAATTAATTGACCATCTTAATAATTCACAAAACTTTATGAAACATCCACGATGTCTCAAGGTGAATATATAGTTAGGGGGCAGGTTCTATCCTTGAGGACCTTGATCATGCTCATGAAAATGGAGCATATAATCATGCCAGTCTCACTGATCTTACATTTAAATGTTTTCTTATTGTTTTTTACTATCTATAATCTACCAAAAAATCATCAAAATTGAAATCCATGCCTTATTAATTTGAATAATATACATCATACAATCCGGTCTTTCTCAAATCTTACTATAAAAGGGATAATGAATCAGAATTTAGTATTATCCTGCAAAATAATTATGATCCATTTCAATTGAAGAGGAAGAAATCTACAAACTTGTATTATATATTTTTTTTTAAGCAAAATTGTATTATTTTGTTTATTTCATTCACCTCTCAAAAATCATATATCAAATCAACCGTCTCATCTTTCTTAAAAATACTATTTTTTTTATTGGTCATATATTAAAAATAATGAAAATCATTTGAGCACAACGATAAAAACATAAAATAAAAATAAAAAATGTTACTTAATAGGTTATTGAGCTCATAAGTTACTCAAGAAGCACAATTAACTCCCCGACTTTGTTTATTTTATTGATCTCTCAAAAATCATATATCAAATCAACCGTCTCATCTTTCTTAAAAAGACTATTTTTTTAATGATCATATATTAAAAATAATAAAAATCATTTGAGCACAACGATAAAAACATAAAATGAAGAAATAATAAATAAAAAACGTTATTTAATAGGTTATTGAGCTCATAAGTTACTCGAGAAACACGATTAATTTCCCGACGGACTCTACTAATTTTTCGAAATGAATCTCAGACAGCATTATAGTAATAACATTATGAATGATACTTAAAGACGACTACTATCAATAAAAGTTCAACGATTTCTCTCCAACCAGATAGTTCATCAAAAATTAATTTAGATGATAACCTAATTATGTAGGTCTGTCATATTAGTCGCATCAATACAAATTTTCTAACAACTACCCAAAGACTTGACTATCGCCTAATGAATCTTAGTGATACTTCACAAAAAACTTCAGATACTAGTCACACATTAACAATACAAAAGTAAATGAGTTGTTGATTCAACTTACTCGTGATATATACAAATTTTTTTCTTTTTAATAATCTTTCATCTACATAACATGATTATTAAAAAAAATTGTTGAGTTATCATTTTAACCCGAAAGAGACGTACAATTATGTCACATATCTTATCTCGTGACCTTACACTTTCATTTTGATTTATCAAATATATGATTCATATTTTTTAATATTTAGCATGGTGACCTCATACTTTGGTTAATCAAATATTTGATTTATATTTTGTAACCATTTTCAATTGTTACCGGCCTAATATCCATCGGCAAACCACATCTCAATCACACTTGGTTAAATGGTTGTACTTGTTTTGTTAGGTTTAAAGTTCGAAATATACATAATCGGTTTTAAGTTGATAGGCAGGTCAACCAGTAATCTGACTCATGTATTCAATTACTTTCACATATATATCTAAATTAAATATAACTCTCGACCCGACAATCCAAACACTTTAAAAATTAAGCATCATTATATATATATTAGTTAGTTAAAAAGTTGAACTTATATGGTTTAGAATGTTCCGCGTTCATCAAATTTAATGTTGAATTTAAAATATAAAGTCTTATTAGCCTAGTTTATTAAAAGTTTTAATTGTTTTGTTATGTTACAAGTTCGAAATATACATATAGTATATTTAATTTTATTTTTAATTGTTGAAAATTTATGGCTGGATTAATCCGACTCAAGTATTCATTTTACTCTCACATATATATATATATTATATATATCCAAATTAACGAAAACTCTTGACCCGACAATTCGAATACTTTGAAAATTAAATATATATATATTGAGTAGTGTTAATTTTGAAGAAATTGTAGAAATATACTTACAAATATTAATATAATGACAAAATTTGAAGTTCTAAATGGAGTGAAAGTGGTGGTGTGGAGAGTAATGCATAGAGTATTGTGATCGATGAAAAGAGATAAGATAAAATAATGTTTTGATTATGGTTGATTTTTTTTATAAATACATCCAAAATAGCTCTAATTTATGAATTTGAGAAGAAAAAAACAAATGGGATGTAGAGTGTGAACTAGATAGGTGCTGAAAAGAATGGCTAACAAATACCTCGAAATATGTGTATTTCTAATTTTCTACCACAGGTGGCTAGTTCCTCTGGGATTTGGGACCATTCATATTTCTGACCGGACTGACTCTCAAAGAAGAGAACAAAATTACCCTGGTCCAGCTCATTCATTTTAGCATGACAAATTCATGTTCCAGATCCCTCTTGCAGAATCAGAAAATCCCAAATTATAGGGCCGACCGAATACAGGATTTTGATATAAAAAAAGAAATCAATCTGATTCGAGAATTAATAATAGAATAGATGAATGTAGGAAAACAACTAAAACCATAGTGACATAAACAGAGCACTGACTGCAATTTATTAATGTTGCAAACTATTATTAATAGATAAGATCCAAGTCACGAAATACAGCAAATGAAAATAACCATGGTTTTTATTTATAAACCCTAAAGTGACACTCATCTAGGCAGTGACTTTGGCAATAGCTCCAGCTTCAACAAGCAGAGGGACGAGCTTTCCTTGCTTGTGCAGGTCCTGAGTAGCTGAACAAGATGAAAACCACACACATTACCACAAACCCATCAACCATTTCAATTGATAACACGATTTTTGTCCATTTAAGAAACTAGATGTGTGTTTCAAAATAGGACTAATGTGGAAGACTTACTGTCATTTCCACCAATGTGCTTCCCACCAATGAACACATTTGGAACAGTCCTCTGTCCAGTCCAAGCAGCTAATGCAGCTTGTATGTCAGCTCCATCATCTACAACCAGAAATGAGTTTGTCAATAATGAATTGCATTCAATTCAATTCGTTTCGACAGACAAATGAATGCTGTCAAAGTTTCCTTGGTAAAACAGATAAATGGGAAAACGGATTAAGAGCATAACCCACAAACACACGAGCAGCACTTGCCCTCGAACTAAGGACCTCAGAAGGAAAAGAGGGGATAAAACAGATGCACATATAATACAGCTAGGAGGAATTATCCAACAAAGATCAATGTTTTCCCTTTAAATATGCATATGCAACTTAACACCAACTTCAGGTAAATAGAGTTCTCAACAATTCAAGACAAGTCACAAATACTATGAAATCAAAGGAAAGAACAAATCCTCTAAAGGAGACTATGAAATTTACACATCATATATCTTGATCAGTAAGTGACAGTGATCCTTAGATCTAGAAGAAGGAACATGTTACCATGTCGTAAAACTCACGATATATATATAACAAAGAATCGCTCACAGCTTGCGATGAAACATGCATAATACTCAATTGATCTATGCAATTTGATCGTCTTGACCTAGATTTTCATTTGAATAGAGAGAAAGAGGTTGTTGTACCTTCAGTATTCAATTCAACGGCCTTAAAGGTTGCCCCGATGTCTGTCAACAACTTCTTGACGCTAACGCAGTAAGGACAGAACGTTTTGCTGTTCAATTCATCAAAAAAAATAGAATAAATTCACATGTTCATCAATGAAATACAGCAAAATCAAATCAGATTAACAAACCTGAAAACGACGGCACCATTAGATTCAACGATCTGCTTGGCCTTTACGGTAGCTTTCTCCATCTAGATAGATACACAAAGAATTTGCGCGATATGGGACTAGTGCAAAGCAGAAGAAACAGCAGACAAATGTGATGTTTTTTTAGCTTCAGTTGCTATATATATATATTAGGGTTACAAAAATATATAGACAGGGGGTGACGTGGCCCTTTGCATTGTCGTGAAAGAGGACATAATACCACCACAAAAATTATTTGGTCAATTAAATAATTAAAAAATCTAACAAATTAAAATAGTTGTCCACTCTTGACCGACAATGATAGATAATTTTTTTTTTAATTTAATAAAAATTAAAAATTTTGTATATATTAAATAAAATTATTTTCAATTAAGATTATAATAATGAATATCCTTACAAAAAAAAAAAAAAAATCTGAAAAAATAAAATTCTGTCCTAAATGAATTAAAAAAAGAAAGTTAATATTATTATAAAAAATAAATAAAGGTAATTTCGATGGAGTCAAACTTATCGGGCATTGCCCAAATCTCAAGTTTGTCTATGATATCACGATTTGTTTCAAAAATAATTGATATTAACATATATTATATATATTTTCAATTAATAAAAAATAAAATATTTTTAAAAATTCAATTTAAAATATAAAAAACATTATAATAATTAAACAATTTAAATACCCAAATTACCTATATTTTCGTTAAACAGTATATTTTTTCCATATAATAAAATACTTTAATTTTATTTTTAATACAAAAAAAATATTACAATAATTAAACCAGATAAACTACTAATGAATTGCGTATCTGGGAAAAAGTCAATTTCAATAAATCATCAGTGACGTTCTTGGCTAATATTCCATTTGACATCTCATTAAACAATTTTATGCCATCATTATCATGATTTCAAATTCAATCAACAATAGTATTTTACAAGAGAATAAAACTAATGAAAAACATCATACAATTACAATTTTAAATTGAGATAGATAAAAAATGAAACTTAAAAAAAACATATATATATTAAGTAGAATTGGAATTGCATTTGCATTTCAATTATTTATTTTAAACAACCAAACAAAGATTTGAAATTATACCTCAATTTCAATTCTAATTCCTACCTAATCATAGCATACCGAAAATGAATTAAGATTTTCTTTTGGTTGGGATGAAAAATAAAATTTAGAAAATGGAAAATGGACATATAGAGCTAATTGAATGGAAAGGAAATCTTTTCTTTTATATAACCATTGAGAAAATAAAAACTATAACAATTACTCTATTGGCATGACTTAGTAAAAATGTCAAAACAACATCAAGCCTAAAAAGAAAGTAAATACCCAAGAATCTCAATGTTCAGAAAACCTAAAAACAAGTATCTCTTACCCACAATCAGCTAAGACCTAAGAGATCAAAGGTCTCAAGTTTGGTTCCACAAAGAACGCCTGATTTAAAAGGGGTTTATGACTGTGGTGGGTCATTTTAGTTACACGGGGGAATAAACCCCGATCACACAAAAACAAAAACAAATCTCTTAACAAGTAGTCTAGACATTGCAAGGATGTATGATGTGATTATTGGGATCAAGCTCTTAATAACAAGATCTATCCCAAAGTAAATATTTCTGCACGCTGTATTGGGGCCATAAGTTTTGGCTTACATGTTTTGTTATTGAAAGAACCTCATGAAACTAATCAAAAGTTAAGAAAGACTCTTGATTCTCGCTCAAGTTATAGAAACCTACACGGGTACAGTTGTCTGAAGTTTCGAATTGAGATTTTCAGCAACCGCATCAATAAATTCTTCTGTATTCAGATAGGATTCCCTTGATACCCTAAACCAGAAAAATAAATTAGCATCCATAACATCAAACAAAGGAATAACCTACTTAAACTAGATCTGCAATTAATCAGTTGGATACAAACAACAAATTGTAGAGAATCATGTGACAATGGCCAATATCAAACCATACCAATCGGGTAAACAAAATATTCATATTCAATTTGACCATTCATATTGTGTTCCTAATCAATCCTTATTTTCATTAAGTGCTATAAAAGAGGCATTACCCTATAATAAGATAGCATGGAAAAGAACAGAGAAGATCATTGATCTTGATTGCCCTTTGATCATTTAAAGATGAAGTATTTGAAGAACATTTGAAGGAAAAGCTCTTAACAAGTTAACAATGATAGAATAATAATATGATTGTACTTCACCAGCTTTTCATCATCATTCTAAAGGGTGGGAGCATTTTCAACATCGTCAATGAGATGATCAGTAGTCCTTTTTTAGGTGATTGGGGTATTGTAAGTAATACCTTTACTTTATTAAAAAAATGCCACTTACTTGGAGCCATGAATCAAAAGAGCTAGATCTTTGGTCATTTTCCCTGATTCCACGGTTTCTACACATCCAGCCTCTAGTTTGTGAGCAAAATCCAATAACCTTTCATTATTATCTAGTTTAGCCCTGACAAAGAATGATTACTTGTTAGAATCACCAGAAAATAACAAATGAACAGAAATAATAATAATTAGCCTCTGTTTTCCTTGAAAAAAAATCTTACTCCACCAAACAAGCCTTCAGGCGTGAGTGTATAGTAGACTATATAGGAAAAATAAGGAGACGGCGTTACTTTATGTACAAACATCATGGTTTACCTGTGTGCCAAACCACGGGTCCATGCAAATATAGAAGCAATGCTATTTGTACTGGTTTCTTGACCTCTTTGGTGCACCCGAAAATGACGAGTGACAGTACCATGAGCCGCCTCTGCTTCCAGTGTCTTACCATCAGAAGATAGCTGCAGCCATTATGTGCTAAGTTAATTCATCGTCACAAACCAGGACTTATATTAGAAAAAAAAAAAACATTAACTAATCAACAACACAAACCAAAACTGAAGTCATCATGCCCAATGAACCAAAACCTGCACAATGCCAACAAATAGAATAAATAAAAAAGAAGATTTAACTATGTTTTCCAAGAAACCATGAAAAAAGGCAGAAACATGAATCGTCACTCAATGCCTATAGTATTATATACATCATGATGTCTAATCTAAAAATAATGCAAAAACTAAAATATGTATCGCTAGTGGTCTACTGAAATTCAGAGCATAAAATGCACCTTAGAATAAGAAGACTTTCAGACTAGATATCCTCATCCAGGTCATATTAACAAATATGATTCTAGGTTAAAAAAAAGTAAAAATAATATGATACTCTTAGAGAAGATGTCTTAAAAGGCACCGACCGAAACATATGAACCCAAATTGTCAAAATTTCTGACTCAATGTGTAATTTAACTCCATGTGGAAATTCACAATGTAGACTATTTTTTAAGATAAACAAAGGAAATTACAGTCTGAAAGCAAACTCAAAATTACATATTCGTATAAAGAAAATGTGGATTTCCGGCCTATAAGCCCCATTACCTTGAGCAAGTAAATCACTCTGGACATCACCATCGTAGTTTTTGCAAGCCCATACATAACCGCCTTCACTTTTCAAACAATAAGCCACCATGTCATCTATTAACCGATGTTCATACCTATTTGGAACAGAATATATGAACCTCTGAGAGAAATATGTTGAGGACAAGCACCAAGGATAGAATTTAGAAACTAACCATATCGAGCTTTCTTCAAACTTCTGCTTCCAGTTCTCCTCGTATACTTCCTGAAATATGTCTTTGAACCTTCAATAGGCAAATACAATTAGTGCAATATTTGGATGACAATAAAGAATGATATGAGATTTACCAGTTACCTGCCATCATACTTCTTGAGAATTGTATTTTTTGTACTCAAGTAAAGAGGCCATTTCTTTGAAAGTGCCATTGACATCGATGATTCGGCAAAAGCTCGAATTGACTTGAATGAAGTTCAAAAAACAAAATCAAAATGTCAAGGTGGATAATTTGCAATATAACATGCCTACTAAGAATCATCAGTAATAAGACCAACCTCATCAACATTATACATAGAAAGGGCAACACCAGGTCCTTGAAAATCATATACATCCAGCTCAATTGGCTTGTCACCGTTTTGAGGGACTGATACAGAGCAGGACTACATAGTCAGATTCTTTTATTACGACACAAAAGAGCAGAATGTATGGCATGGAGTGTGGAATATATCTGTCTTATAGGCCTGCTCACCAAACACCATTTTAAGCTTTCCTGGTCCATTAATCACTGTGTCAGTGGCACGATACTGATCTCCAAAAGCATGCCTCCCAATACAGATCGGTTTCTTCCAACCTGCAATTCAAGAAACTATATATTATGATGGTTCATCGCCCCATGAGTCATGCAAAAAATGCCAAGAAATTACCTGGAACAATCCGTGGAATGTTCTTGCATAATATAGGTTCACGGAAAACAGTGCCTACAAAAATTAAAGTTGCCAGAATGAATCAAGTTTAAAGTCAGTTCTAGAATTATAATTCAATTTTATAAGAATGAATTGAATTACAATTATCCTTAAGTTTGGAGAAATCGTAGAATTGCAATTCAGAAGTGAGAATGATGAAATTGAAATTTAAAAACCATATACATTCAAATTACTTATTTTAAGTTATCAAAAAAAAACAAAGGATTTGGAATTGGACCCCACTTCCAATACTATTCCAATCCCCCAGAACCAAACATAGGCCTAAAAGAACTATAGAAGATTGTATTAGCTTCTTGTGTCTTCTAGTCAAACAGGTCAACAGAGAAAGAACAATGTACTAATTAGTTAATAAACCAAAACTGCCCTAAGGAAATAGATTTTATCAATGAGAGATACCACAAAATACCTCCATTGTCTAATATTAGAGAGCAAAGATGTTGGGTTACTGTTCTTTGTATGATTAAAGAGAGTAAGCTGTAACACCTAATTACCTACTGCGACATCATTAACATCAACTTAGAAAAATCAGGGGAAAACAAACCATTTAGTATATTTCTTATAGTGCCATTGGGACTCCTCCACATAGACTTGAGTCCAAATTCCTTGACTCTGGTCTCATCTGCAACATGTGCAGCACAAAATGAAACAAAGATATAGTTATACTGTGATGATAACATATTAATGTCGCAAGATGGCAGTAGAGTAAAGCAGCTAGGGTCATTAACCTGGAGTTATTGTTGCACATTTTACTGCAACATTATACCTGCAGATCCAATATCACAAGGTTAAGCAAATCTATGGAATACACAGCAATTGTCAAATCACAACAAAATATTCAGTTGCAAAATTCAGATGGCCCCTCCCTAAAACTACATCGGCTCTAATTCAACTGTATAACCTCTGTTTCAAAATGAAGGATATATTGATATGCACATTCAAAATCAGACTCTACTTTGTTATTGTTGATGTGTTTCACATCTCTAGCATAATATGTTCAAATTGACATGTTACTTTAGTCATGTGAAACTATGACTCTTCTCTGCTTGCACCAAACCCCAGTTATACAAATTAACAAAAGCCTGAAATAAATTGAAAATGGGATAGGACCCACTTAAGAGTAGCTTCAGCACTTTCCACTGTCACTTTATCATCAGTAGCATCACGATTCAGTATCCCTAAGTCAAAATACTTAGTTTCCAGGTCCACATATGGAAAAATCAGCTGCAATTAAACAAATTATCCAATTCAGAGCTTCATACGACAACTCAATGAAAGAAAATGTTAATATTTGTACCTTTTCTTTAATCATTGACCAAATAACTCTCGTCATCTCATCACCTATGATAAAAAAAAAAAAAAATCAAAAGAAGACTTTAAGAATATCAAAAATATTAACTGGGTAATCAAGTGAAGTTATAATCGATTACCATCCATTTCTACAATGGGATTCTGAACCTTGACTTTGTTAAAATTGGAGGGAGATGAGAAGCAACGAATAGAGTGTTTGGAGAAACTGTTGTAAGAGAAGGAAACGCGATTCTTAATACGGGTACCATTGAAGAGGTTTGGAGTGGAGGCTAGAAACGAAGAAAGGTTGTTTCGGAGTGAGACCGAAGACGCCGAATAGGAAATTGCTCCGCCGGACATGGCGTATAGACGGCGGAGTAGCATTCGGATGATTCTTCAGACTTTTGTTGTGTCCGGTGTTGGCTGCTGTAGACAACCTGGATTCAGGAACTTCTTGTTTTTAACCATTTTAATATTTCATATCAATATTAACAAAAATAATTAATTAATTTATAACTACTATGTAATGACTTGTTTAGACTTTCTCAGATCCAGATTTTTGAAACATATATTTTAAATATCTTATTAAATATTTTTTAATATATTTTAACAATATATATATTAATAAATTTAATAATATTTGTTGGTTGAAAATATATAATTATTATCCAACACGAAATACAAACAAAAATATAGTTTCATAAATAATACCATTGTAGTTATTTTTTGGGGATTTTTTATTAGATTTTTAATATTTGTTTTAATATAAAATGTATGATCACTCGTAATAATAATATCCATTTCAACTTTTAAAATTTAAAAGGTTACAAGTTAAAATCCAACCATACAACTGTATTATAATATAAAATTAATTTTTTAATATTTTATTAATGACATGAAAACATAATTTTCAATTTCATTTAAAATACTTTGTTTAATAATTGAACAATTAACATTTTTTTAATCACTCAGATTATTTAAGCTATTTTAGTAATTTAGAATATTATATAATTTTAGATCCATAAAATATTAGATTTTAATAACAAAGGAGATATAAGTAATTGATTAATAAATTTAAAATTTAATATGGGTAAGAATTATAAATTATAAATATAATCGGAAAAAAGTTCACATGTAGATGTACAACTAGCTTTAGATCATTTAAACATACATACTATATGAAAAATAAATTCTTATTTTAATAAATAAAGTTAATTTTTATTTTTTTATTTATATATTTTTAATTAAATATTAATATATTTTATCTCTCCTTTTCTTTTTATTAATTAAACAATTTAAATTTATCTCATTCTTAAATTTTATATTATTTTTATATTTTTCTTAGTCCTTAAAATATTATTTTTTAAAAGATTTTAACAACTTATTTATGAATTTTATAATGTTATTTAATTTAATATGAACAAAATTGAAAGTAATAATTTTTTGTTTAATTTTTTATTCATGACTTATAATAGTAAAAAATATTGTTTAGTCTAATATTTGATTATTACTTTTTTGTTGTTTGATTATGAGTTGCTATTATTATTCAATGCTTAATTATTAATTAATTTGTTTTTGTATTGAAAGATTTTTATATTGAAAGATTTTTGTTGATGAATATATTCCATCATTGGAACCAAACAATTAAAACAATTAATAATTAATGTTAATATAAGAAAAAGAAACATAAAGTTAAAATAATATATATATATATATATATAATAATAAAATAAGAAATTTATGAAAAAGTTAAAAATAGAGAGTCGATTAATTAATGAAAATGAATGGTAGAAAAAATATATTAATATTTAATTAATAAATATATAAATTAAAAAATAAAAATTAACTTTGTTTACTAAGTTAAATAAGTCTATTTTTATAATACGTATGTTTAAATGATCTTTTATTAATATATACGTGTAAGTGAGCTTTTTCTCAATATAACCATAGCTCGTTTATATGAAACGTGGCGACTTTCAACGAAACAAAATGTTATACAAATATTATTATGATGATGGAAGAAAGCGAAAGGTGTTAGATTAAATTAAATAAAGAAAAAAGTAAAACTAATTAAAAGAGAAATAATTAGTTAAGGAAAAACATTTTAATAAACTTAGGTAAATAAGTTTAATTCAATATGACATAGTTTTCATGATGTGGTCTGAACAAAAATAAGTTATAGTCCGAACAAACTAACCTATGGTTTGAACAAGAACTAAGTTGTGTAATTTGTCTTTGTATATGTACAACCCAAAAGACGTAGCGCGAGTAGACGGAGTCTGAACTTCATCAGACGGGTTGTCTGAAGAAGAGCGCGAGCATACGGAGTCTGAACTTCATCAGACAGGTTGTCTGAAGAAGAGCGCGAGCATACGGAGTCTGAACTTCATCAGACGGGTTGTCTGAAGAAGAGCGCGAGCAGACGGAGTCTGAACTTCATCAGACGGGTTGTCTGAATAAGAGCGCGACCAGACGGAGTCTGAACTTCATCAGACGGGTTGTCTGAAGAAGAGCGCGAGCAGACAGAGTCTGAACTTCATCAGACGGGTTGTTTGAAGAAGAGCGCGAGCAGATGGAGTCTGTACTTCATCAGACGAATTATCTGAAGAAGAGCGTGAGCAGACGGAGTCTGAACTTCATCAAACGGGTTGTCTAAAGAAAAGCGTGAGTAGACAGAGTCTGAACGTCAGCAAATGGGTTGTTTGAAGAAGATCGCAAACAGACGGAGTCTAAACTTCATCAAATGCTCTGGTCTGAAGAAGCATTAGCAGACGTCTAGGCTTCAACAGACGCTCTAGTCTGAAGAAGCACTAGCAGACGTCTAGGCTTCAATAGAAGACTAAAGCAGCGCCTGCTCATCTTCTTTGCTCTTCGCCCGATAAGCGGTACACTACCACATCAGCACGCACAATAATCAACGGAATATTACCACATGTTAATATTCAGATTCGACTGTTGCATTAACTAATGCATCATTTATACAAACCTTCTAAAAAGCTCAATAGTCACACGTTATTCAGGTAGGGCTACGATACTCAAGTGCGACTACAACACTCAAGGAGAGCTACGCTACATCAGCACGCGAAGCTCTACAACACGTCATCATTGAATGCAAAACGGTTTTGACTTATATATATATATATATATATATATATATATATATATATATATGGATCTTAATCAAGAAGGGGTTGGATATGTTGGACACATTGCTGGACAAATTACCGTATTTATTCAAGATTACTCTCTCACTATCCTAAGTGTAATTCACATACACTGTACTTTCTACTAAGATAAGCTGAGAGAGAAATTGTTGTAATATATGTTAAGAATATTAAGCGTTGTAAGCTGAGCAGAGGGTGTATGTTCAATAGAGTGAAAGTTAGGAGTTCAGAACATGTATTGTTAAGTCCTGGGTTTCTGATCGAGCTTGTGTAGAGGCTATGCAAGTTAAAGTCTTCTAGTGTATCCTTCTGGTAACAGAAGAAGGGTGACGTAGGGGTTTTTATCTCCGAACATCCATAAACAACTTCGTGTTCATTTCTTACTTTCTTATTCATTCTGCATCAATACGCTTCAAATCTAGCGAGTTATTCCGCACTTGAATCTGATTCAAGAGTTCGCGAAGATTTGTCACGAGAATAGAAACAGTTCTTAACCTATAATAGGGTTAAACCGAATTGAAAGTCGATAGTCGTTCAACAACACTCAAACCCCATCGGTTGTTGTTGATGCCGATCCCAACAAAAGGTAAATCTAAACCTTTTGTGGGAACCTAGTAACCAAAGTCAATATTAGTGTTGAAATCTGGAAAGAATTATCCTTAGTCGATGGTTAGTAAAAACACTGAAAAATGTAAATGAATCATCTACATATATTGACAAAATAATAAAAATTCATACCAATTATGTGAGAATAAATATAAAAGTTCATTCATATGAAAATTAATATTTGATTGAAAAAATGAAAAATAACTCAAAATCTGATTATTTAATCTCATTTACGGTTACAAAATTAACGGATACAGACTCAAGAAATTTCTTACTACTATAAGTCATGAATCATTAATATAATCGAAAGTTGTAAGCAACAAACGATCCACTATCAAGATCCACTATCAATTGGGAGTATTATTCCAACTATAAAAATCTAAGATACTAAAACCGATCTAACTAAACAAGATAATAGATTGAAAAAAATACAATATTAAGTCAAATCTAAGTAATGAAAAAAAAGATAACTCCTTTACTAAATAATAAATAAATAAATAAATAAAGTACTTCCTCTATACTTTATTCTTGTAGAGTTCTTGAGAAAAACTAAAAATTAATGCCTATAACCTATCTATATTTTAAAATATTAAGATATTAATTCTTTTTACATGTCTTCTCCAATATTTAAATCACATAGAAACAAACATATATTATGAAATTAGTAAGGTAGCTACAAAATTCAAAATTTATCTCAAATTTGGTTTCTCTTCTCCACATAATATAAATTGATCGTATGCATGTTATTCACAAATTAAAGATCACAAGTTACGAAATTGGCATAGCCATAACAAATAAAGACAAAAAATTTACAAAAAAATCAAAAATAACTAAGGACAAACTTAAACCAGTCTCTATAGAAGATCATCATCGTCCTCAAGTAGGTTACATCAAAATGGAACCAGAAAACCAAAATCCATACTCCATTAACGTCGATTCCGACCTCAAAGCCACCGAATTCCGCCTCTTCTCCATTTCCTCCCCTCACATGAAAGCCTTTCATCTAGCTTGGTTCTCTCTCTTCGCCTGTTTCTTCTCCACTTTCTCCATCCCACCACTCCTCGCCGTCATCCGTCAAGACATAAACCTCTCCGATTCCGACATCGGCACCGCCGGAATCGCCTCCTTCCTCGGTTCCATCTTCTCACGTCTAGCCATGGGTCCAATCTGCGACTTCATCGGCCCACGCACCGCCTCCGCCGTCATCTCCATCCTCACCGCACCGGCAATCCTCTCAATGTCATTCGTCTCCACCGCAAAATCATTTATCCTCATCCGCTTCTTCATCGGTTTCTCACTCGCAAACTTCATCGCAAATCAATTCTGGATGAGTTGTATGTTCTCCGGCAACGTAGTCGGCTTAGCCAACGGCTTCGCCGCCGGTTGGGCCAACGTCGGCGGCGGTTTTACCCAACTTATAATGCCTTTAATTTACTCATTCATCTCCAATTTCTTAAACATCCCATCTTCTACCGCCTGGCGTATTTCCTTCATCTTCCCTGCAATCTTCCAAATTCTCACCGCCGTTTTAGTATTAACCTTCGGACAAGACCTGCCGGACGGAAAATACAAAAGACCACCAATTCGAAATTCAATCGATCCAATTAACAACAAAAGGGTAGTAATCGACGTTATCTTAAATGGGTTTTCAAATTACAGAGGATGGATATTGGGTTTGATATACGGATCATGTTTCGGCGTAGAATTAACTACCGACAACATACTAGCTGGGTATTTCTATAACCGGTTCGGCGTTGATGTAAAGGCGGCGGGGGCGATTGCGGCGAGTTTTGGGTTGATGAATTTAGTGTCAAGACCGGGTGGCGGTGTGATTTCAGATGAGATGGGGAGGCGATTTGGGATGAGAGGGAGATTATGGGGGTTGTGGATAGTATTAGCAATGGCCGGAGCGTTTTGCGTTTTGTTGGGAAGGGTAAACTCGTTATGGGGATCGGTTATAGTGATGTGTTTGTTTTCATTGTTTGTTCAAGCTGCTTCTGGTCTGACATTTGGTGTGGTTCCTTTTGTTTCTAAAAGGTAATTACAAGAAGAATTTGTAGCTTGAATGTTTGATGGATTATTTGAAAATAGAATTGTAATGAAAATAGTGTTTGTTGTGTAGGTCTTTGGGAGTGATATCTGGTATGACGGGATGTGGTGGGACGGTGGGAGCTGTGGTGACGCAATTGGTTCTGTTTTCAGGATCGCAGAAATTCTCGACACAAGAAGGAATTTCTTTAATGGGGATCTTTATGATTGCGTCATCTATGTCTATAGGTTTCATTTACTTTCCTCACTTGGGTGGAATGTTTTGTGCCCCTAATTCCCTCTACCCATCTGATCCAAACTACCATTTGCTCCATTAATTATTTGTTATTCAAAAAAATTGTAGCATTTGGGCTGGCTGATGTTAATACTATAATTGGCACAGATTAGTCTTCTTGTCCACAAATAATTGTCATTTGAATAGAGAAAATGGTTTGGTTTAGTCCATTATTTTGGGAAGAGGTTGAAAAAAAATTTAAACTTGATTTAAGAAAAAAAAATTATGTATAGTACAAATGAATCAATGTGAATTTTATGTTTTAAGAATTAAAAAAAAAAAAGTAAATATTGAATTAAAATTAAGAAATTAGTATAACTTAAAAAAAAAATCTGGGTAAAGAAATTTGTCTTAGAGAAATTTGTCCCTAAGTAAATATTGTCATTCTTATACAAATGATGTCAAACTATTTAATGTAGATAAAATATTCTGAAAAAAATTAAAATATATTCTTACCACACATTTTTATTATATATATATTAGCATGAATTGTATTTTCGTGGATAAAAATATATACGGTATATTATTTATCTATAAATATTAGATTAAATTTAATGTTAACATATATTTTATCTTTTCGACACCCATTTAACCCTTCAATATACCTCTTTATCTTTAGGCAAATCACTCACTGACCATAATCTTGTGACTCACACTTTTTCATATACTTATTTATCCCTCGACAAATCACTCACCAATCTTAGTCTACCTCTCTTTTACTCTCACTTCAACAAATCAACAATCAATTTCAATTGATCATAGATCTCTTATCCAACGTCAAACCAACCACTAATCACCATTCGATCTTTATCTCGTGACCTCACACTTTCAAATACTCGCCAAACCACCCACTAATTCGACATCACACTCGACAATTCACCCACCACCCGACCTTCATCTCGTGACCTCACATTTTCAAATGCTCGTCAAACCAACCACTAATTCTGACCTCACATTCACAAACTACCCACCATTCGACCTCCATCTCGTGACCTCACAATTTCAAATGCTCGCCAAACCAACCATTAATTCCGACATCACATTTTCAGATGTCTCGTATCGTTTGTTTAAAATTGCGTCACCATATATTATAGTCAAGAATGTATTCTTGAAAATCTAAATTTGCATGTTTTAGGATTCGAACTAGTCTTAAACATGAAATGTGAACACTTTAATCGTTAGATTACTTGAGATTGTTAAAATCATTTTATATATATATATATATATATATATATATATATATATTTAATATTTATTACTAATTAATTAATTTTTATATTAATCAAAAAAAAGTATTTATATAAAATAATGATGAAAAACAATATAATATATATATAAGTTATAAATATATTATTGTGTTATTATAAATATAACACTATATATTTTATACAATTAATCAAGAGAAAAAAATATAAAATTAATAATGAAAGAATATATATATATATTTTTTTTTTCATTCATAATTTATATATATATATATATATATATATATATATTAAGAGAAAAAAAAATTATTTAAAAAGATAATTGTTGACGTGGATTGATGGATTATTATAGTGAGTTTAAATTTTAAGCATGTATATGTATATTAAAACTGATAAGAATTATTTAAACACAAAAATAATTAAAATTTATAAAAATAAACCAAGTACAAGTAGATTATTTTCTTTATAAATTGGATAGACAATATTAATTTGACACAAAAATAATTAAAATTTATAAAAATAAACTAAGTAAATTATTTTCCTTATAGATTAGATAGACACACAAATAATTAAAAATAAGTCAGCAGATTATTTTCCTTATAGATTGGATAGAGAACTTTAATTTAAAGTTGAAAATAAAATAATTAAAAGTAAATGTTATTCTTATTTTATATGTATTAAATAATATTAAAAATATTTATTATACTAATATTTAATGGTATGACATAAATGAACTTATTTTATTATAAATATTGTTTTCATCTACCTACGTTTTAACTTATCAAGCTATTCATACTCTAAAAATCATATAAAAATGAAGAATCAATATGTTTTGCTCATGCTTGGACTTATTTTTCTCTCAATTGTTGGTATGATTCATTTTAATGTGTTTTTATTTATTTATTTGTTTTAATTCAAATCAATTGACATATTTGTTCACATTGTTTCTTCAATATAGCTAACATCTTGAAGTTTAAGAAAATTAAAATTAATTTGTAATGATTTGTATTGAAGGAAGAGAAGTATCGGTGTTAGCATATTGTACTGATTATGCTGAACCTTGCTGCCAGACTATAATTAATTATCCGGGCCCATGTCAAGTACGTCAATGCTTACGGGAGTGTTGGAGTATCCATGGATATAAAGCAAAAGGTTATTGTAGTAGGTCTGATGGTTGCTCGTGCCATTTTCCATGTTGAAATCGAAACTATTATTAATGTTTGAAAAGACTCATTTAAGAAGCTTATGTTTCCAATAATATTTGCAAATTGTAATAGAATGTCAAGACAAATGAATAAGTTTATTTATCATATCTTAAATTAATAAACTTATTGATTGGAAGATCATTTTTCCATCTCCATCTCTCTCCGGAGAAAGGCATACTTGCCAACCTTGTCTAAATTGTTTCCAATTATGCAATATAGTATGATAATAACAACAAATTTCTTTAATTGGCATGAAGAACAAGAAAAAACATAGATCACGGTCGAACTCTATTGCAAAATATTCTTAATTTTCAAATGGATTGGGAGCGAACTATAGTGTCAACGATGATTAGAAACATATCGAAAAATTACGACAATGGAAGAATCAAGAACTTTATCGCGATACCTGCGTACACACAAATTAATGACCACAAAATTACAGAAACAAAAGACTCAAGACTTTTAAGTACCATTCTGTGCATAACACCTTTGGTAGCCTACTAGCTTGTTTGCTGAACAAAGTTTTCAGCTAGACGAGAGTTTTCTGACCTTAAAAATTGACCTACCGAGCCAAGATACTCGCTGCATTCGGAACAATTGACTGAACTACAGAACAAAGTCTTGAGTCCAATCCACTGCATCAACAAGACATTGCACATTTCAATGTCTAATATTCTTATAAAATAATCAGAATCAAGAAAATAAGACCATTAATGTCTTTTTTATTATTATTAGGAAAGCCTCAACCTTTCACAGTGCACTTGAGAATAAAGTCTTCCAATTTGTTAAATGTAAAGAGACCTTGATTTATTTGGGTAAACCTATCAAAATATCTTTAGTATTTTAAAAAGTTATAAGAGTAAAATAAAGTCGGTGTAATTTGGTTGTTGATTTTGTAATGCCCCGAATAGGGTAAGTTACTTTTGAGGGAATAAACTACAAATATTTCGAGAAAATCACGAGTCACTAAACTCAAACTCAAACTCAAACTCAAACTCAAAAGATATCCAAGACTCTCCGTGAAATTTGGTTCCTACCATCGGGTCGGCTATAATATCACTTGTAACGCTTCGAACCTGGATACGTTATCTGTGAAAAAATAGATTAGAAACACTTTCAGTCAAAAATTACTATGAATAAATTTATATTGTATTAGTTTCACTTTTATAAGAAATTCATATTTACTATAATTTTTTGTATATATACTTAACTTCACATATTTTAAACTAATTAATTGATCATCTTAATAAATTCACAAAACTTTATGAAACATCACAATGTCTCAAAAGGTGAATTAGTTAGGGGACAGGTTCTATCCTTGAGGACCTTGATCATGCTCATGAAAATGGAGCATATAATCATGCCATTCTCTCTTATCTTACATTTAAATGTTTTCTTATTCCTTTTTTACTATTTATAATCTACCAAAAAATCATCAAAATTGAAATCCATGCCTTATTAATTTGAATAATATACATCACACAATCCAGTCTTTCTCAAATCTTACTATAAAAGGGCTAATGAATCAGAATTTAGTATTATCCTGCAAAATAATTATGACCATTTCAATTGAAGAGGAAGAAATCTACAAACTTGTATTATATATATATTTTTTTTAAGTAAAATTGTATTGTTTTGTTTTGTTTATTTCATTGACCTCTCAAAAATCATATATCAAATCAATCATCCCAACTTTCTTAAAAAGACTAATTGTTTTTTTTAATGCTATTTTTATATTAAAAATGATGAAAATCGTTTGAATACAACGATAAAAACATAAAATGAAGAAAAAAAACCGTTACTCAATAGGTTATTGAGCTCAAAAGTTACTCGAGAACGATTAACTCCCCGACAGACTCTACTAATTTTTCGAAATGAATCTCATATAGCATTATAGCAATAACATTATGAATGATACGTAAAGACGACTACTATCAATGAAAGTTCAACGATTTCTCTCCAACCAGATAGTTCACAAAAAATAATTGAGATGATAACCTAATTATATAGGTCTATCATATTAGGCGCATCAATACAAATTTTCCAACAACTACCTAAAAACTTGACTATCATCTAATGAATCTCAATGATACTCTACAAAAAAAAGACTTCAGATACTAGTTACCCATTAACAATAGTAAGTGAATTGTCAATTCAACTTACTTGGGACGTATATAAGAAAAAAAATATGGTTAAGTTGTCGTTTTATTCCGAAAGAGACAGCAACAATTATGTCACACCAGTGGGCCAGTGGCACTGTGTGGGAATGGGAAACACTGAAAGCATTATTGGCATTGCTTGCGATGCTTCCAAAGAATACTACCAAACGAGGAAGCATCAAACATCTTATCACATCTAATTTGTTAGTTAGTTAGTTGCTTTTATATATCACTCATTATTAGAGTACAATATTCCAAAAATTATGTTGCTGCTGGAGCAATTTAACCATTAAATGACCTATTTACCTCTCCCACTGATTCCCAAGTGACCTGCAAAAGGGTATATGTTTTTGTCAAATCCTCTGTTCT
This sequence comes from Impatiens glandulifera, assembly GCF_907164915.1. Taxonomy (NCBI): domain Eukaryota; kingdom Viridiplantae; phylum Streptophyta; class Magnoliopsida; order Ericales; family Balsaminaceae; genus Impatiens; species Impatiens glandulifera. The sequence continues at coordinate 29,207,484 of NC_061870.1, forward strand.
GAACTGTTGTTTGTTCCTTTGCTCCATTTTCATCATCACTAGCTCTTCTTCCAAGAAGGTTGTATACTATTGCCATTGATCTTGGTCTAGAATAATCAAATCGATCGATATTCAACTTTATTCATTCACAGTCACGTGCTTCTCGCTCATACTTCACCTCTAATTTTTCCACTATTATCTACCATCTCCGGATCTGGTTGGGTTCGATTGTAAATTGAAAAAAGAAGAAATTGTTAATAGGGTTTTGAGAGGAGGATACTTGAGATAAAAACCCTAAATTTCTTCAAGTTCCTCGTTTCCTCCGTTGAAAATGGTTCAACTGTTTTATTAGCTGACTGAAGCTAGATGAAGAGGAAGGTTCATTCACATAAATTTCTTCAAAAATGGACAAAATTACTCTTTCTATTGTTACTATTAGTTCTTTGCTTTGGGAGTGTTGCTTTACTGGAGAAGCATCTTAGCCAAATTAAAAATTTTGCTTCATTTTCTCCACCGGCTGTTTTAAGGCCTAAACTAGCTTTCCTGTTCATAGCTCGGAATCGTCTTCCATTGGATATAGTCTGGGATGCTTTCTTTCAGGTAAAATAATATTGATTGACATTTTCATTACAGAGGCAATGTTGGTAAAATCTATTTATTTGATAATTGCAGGGTGATGATAAGAACAGATTTTCAATATTTGTTCACTCGAGGCCCGGGTTTGTGTTCAACAATTTGACAACAAGATCTTCATTTTTCATAGATCGCCAAGTTAATGACAGCATACAGGTTTCTATCACACACTCATGTAGATGATGATGATAAATTGATAATGATGATGATCTTGCCTTCTTTTTATTGGTTTTGTTCATGTTTACAAGTAAAATCTATGGGCAGGTAGACTGGGGTGAAGCAACCATGATTCTGGCAGAAAGAATTTTGCTTAAACATGCACTAATGGATCCGTTTAATGCTCGATTTGTATTTGTTTCAGACAGGTGAACAGAATTACAGCTATTTTAAGCCATTTTTATTGACCAACTTGTTATTTATACGATCTTATTCTGATTTCAGCTGCATACCTCTGTACAACTTCACCTACACTTATGACTATATAATGTCCACGCCAACGAGCTTTGTAGACAGGTAAAGATTGCTGATTTCTAGCTGCATAACACAGTATTACAATTATTTGAGTTCATATGATGTTGGGATTCAGTTTTGCTGATACAAAAGAGGGTCGTTACAACCCAAAGATGCATCCTTTTATTCCTGTTCAGAATTGGAGGAAAGGATCTCAGGTGAGAACTAACATAGAAATAAATATATTGCAGTCTCTGGCCCATATTCTAATTGGTTTACAAATTATTTACCTGCAGTGGGTTGTTTTGAACAGAAAGCACGCAGAAACTGTAGTAAAAGATGATCTAGTCTTTCCAATATTTCAACTTCACTGTAAGGTAAGGACTAAATCATAAATGACACTAGGTTAAGGAATGAACAAATGCATGTGCGGTTTGGATTAGGAAATGAATCTTCCTTAATGCACTGCTGGTCCATTGTATAGATACTCCAGCCTTGTTTGATGAAAGGGTTTTCTAAATTTAATCCAAATCACCCCTTATCCGATCATCAATCAATTCATCTGTTTTATTGAGGAACTTTCTTATTGTAGAGAGCTAATTATTGACAATATTATGCAGAGGAAGTCATTGCCTGAATTTTGGCGAGACGTTCCCCTTGTAAGTCTTTTTATTTTTACAGCTTCTCATGAACTATAATATTTGAAGATAAATTGTGTGTATTCTTCATGTTTTGCAGCCTGCAGATGGATCCAAGGAGCATAACTGTATACCAGATGAACATTATGTTCAAACATTGCTTGCTGTAAGTTGATTATTCTTCATATACCATATGATAACATTAATATATTTACATAAAATGTGTTATTATTAGCAAGAAGGTCTGGAGAATGAAATAACAAGAAGAATGGTTACTCAAACATCATGGGATAATTCATTTTCCAAAGAAGGTGAAAGGCGAGGATGGCATCCTTTGACATATAAATTAACAGATGCTAACCCCAATCTTATCAAGTCTATAAAGGTATACTTTTTTCTGCTTATTTTATATAGTGTGTAGATCCACTAATAATCAATGCAATTAACTTGCAGGCTATAGATAACATCTATTATCAGACTGAATATAGAAGAGAATGGTGCACTAGCAAGGGCAAGCCCTCTCCTTGCTTTCTTTTTGCGAGAAAATTCACTAGGCCTGCAGCCATTCGTCTTCTCAACACGGTAAACACAGATTATTTCAACCTTTTATTTTTGTTATTTTGTTTTAATCAAAACAATTAATTCTCTTTTGTTCTGTTTCTTCCAATTTATCCAGTCTGTGCTGAGGTTTTAACAAAGCCAAACGATTGAACACATGCACGCAATCAAACGATAGATGGCTCTTGTCATCAAGAGGATTCTAGTTAAGTTTAAAAGACTAGCTTTATAGAGAAAATGTGTGTAACTAGTTCCATCAAATAATCAAAAGGAAATTTGTGTAACAACATCTGTACATTATTTATTTCATATAATAAAATTTTGAAAAAACTTGATTTGGACATTCTAATAGAATATTCAATATTAAAGTTGAAGAATATAGAAATTCACTAACATGCCAATTTCTTTATCAAAACATAAATTGACGAAATCCAATTTAAATCAAATTGCACCTACAACCATTTTGAAAGAATAATTCATACATATCAAAATCATTACAATGCTTATATATATATTATCATTACTTTGTTTTATCAAGGCGGTTGCACCTACAACCATTTTGAAAGAATAATTCATACATATCAAAATCATTACAATGCTTATATATATATTATCATTACTTTATTTTATCAAGGCGGTTACATGGTTTGTTTAAAGTTTTCATTAGAAAAAAATAAACAAAAAATTTTGCGGTGAAGGTGGATCGAACACCTGACCTTCAGATCTTCAGTCTGACGCTCTCCCAACTGAGCTATCCCCGCTTATTGATAAATTTATTAAATTAGTTTAACATATTCAAAAATATTATTCTGAAAATTGAATTTTGTAAGCATGTGCAACCATTATGGTTATATTGAACAATCTATATATATATAATGATGCTTAATTTTTAAAGTGTCTGGATTTCCGGGTCGAGAGCTGTGGTTAATTTGGATACTTGGGTCGGATTGTGGGTTGACCCGTTTTTAAATTTAAAACGGTTAAAAATAAAATTAAAAATGCTAGAGGTATGTTTCGAACTTGCAACCTAACAAAACAAGTACAACTCTTTAACCAACTAGATTACAAAGACTTTATATTTTAAATTCAACACCAAATTTGATAAACGCGGGACGTTTTAATATTAATATAAGTTCAACTTTTTAACTAACTAATCTATATATATATAATGATGCTTAATTTTTAAAGTGTCCGGATTGCCGGGTCGAGAGCTGTGGTTAATTTGGATACTTGGGTCGGATTGTGGGTTGACCCGTTTTTAAATTTAAAACGGTTAAAAATAAAATTAAAAATGCTAGAGGTATGTTTCGAACTTGCAACCTAACAAAACAAGTACAACTCTTTAACCAACTAGGCTACAAAGACTTTATATTTTAAATTCAACACCAAATTTGATAAACGCGAGACGTTTTAATATTAATATAAGTTCAACTTTTTAACTAACCAATCTATATATAAATAATGATGCTTAATTTTTAAAGTGTCCGGATTGCCGGGTCGAGAGCTGTGGTTAATTTAGATACTTGGGTCGGATTGTGGGTTGACCCGTTTTTAAATTTAAAACAGTTAAAAATAAAATTAAAAATGCTAGAGGTTTGTTTCGAACTTGCAACCTAACAAAACAAGTACAACTCTTTAACCAACTAGGCTACAAAGACTTTATATTTTAAATTCAACACCAAATTTGATAAACGCGGGACGTTTTAATATTAATATAAGTTCAACTTTTTAACTAACTAATATATAATAACTAATATATAATGATGTTGAGTAAATGGATACTTGGGTCGGATTATGAGTTGACTCACCCATAAACTTAAAACGGTTAAAAAATGTCAAAAAATGTTATCCGTAATTTTTTTTCACGATTTTTATATTATTACTCGTGCAAATGCACGGGCTAAATGCTAGTTGACATAGTTATAATTCAAAGTAATTTATTTTGCTGTTCATGTAATTTTTTTTTGTTAGGTTAGATCATTAAATATTATTTTAAGTTTTAATTTTTTTTATCGCATCATTGTTATTTTATTTTAACTATAAAATCACTTAATTTATAATGACACCCTACAACATAATTTAACTTTTCAATCTCTTAAAAAGACTATTTTTTCAGCAAATGTTAGGTGGGATAATTTATTAATAAAAATATTATTATCTTACTTTTATTAAATTTTAAAGAAAAAATAATTTAATAATTAATTTATAATAAATTTCAAATAATCTATTTTATTTAATAAAAAACCCAAAACAATCCTACAAAATGCAAGATCAAACGAGCTTTTAAGGATAGTCTTGAGGAAGGGGTTATGCGGTCGCCATGTCTATCAGTTAGTTTAAACGGATCGGGTTTTCAACGATCAAAAACCCTTTCTCTTTATACTTACTCAAACCCTTTCTATTCTCTTTCGCGCGACGCATCCCCATCCATCCGTAATTTAGGGTTCAAGAGGAAGATACCAGTAGTTTCATACATATTTGCACACTGAACAAATTTGATAAGCAATTTCCCAGGGGCATTTAGAATAGCCCATCCCCTCGAGCATCTAAGGGATCGCCACACCACAGTCTCATCCGCTTTCGGTCGCTGACCTCTTATATATCTAACTTACAGCCAACCCATCATCGATTCTTTCTTCTTTAGTATATCTTCATTGTTCTCTTTCTCTGCGTGTTGATTGCCGCCTTGTAGGAGGGAGGTACATACGCCGACAGATATGTCTGAGAAATTCTCGGCAACACTGAGAATTGGAGATCTCAATGACTACATAGCGCCTTCCCAAGGTTGCGTTGTTTCCTTGAAGAATCTCAAAGCACCAATTGCCAAGCTCGATAAGTCCGAGGTAAGTTTAAATGCTTCTTTTTTTAGGGCTTTTCAATTCATTTCCGTTAGTTTATATGCGTTGGATTGCGTATTTTATTAGTTCATGAAGTTACTGGAGCAAACTCTGGAACATAAGTTATCATTTAAACTGTTTTTTGATGTTTCTTTATATGTACGAGCTTTCTGGGGTTTGGTAAAGATTATGTATTTTTGGACTGATATTTATTGATTCAGTAGTTATTTGATTGAAGATTCTTTACTGTGGCAGCTTGCGGAAAAGCTTGGTGTGCAGCAGAAAACAGAGCCAGTGAAAATTTCACTGAAGGACTGCTTGGCATGCAGGTTTACATCTATCTTCTATATCTCCTTATCTTAGTACAAGAGATCAAAATTTTGAAATGAATTTAACTTGTACCAAAACTTGATTAAAGGCTTATTATGCGCCTAATGCGTGTTAATCACTGATTACCAGATTTGGATTTATGATCTGGATTTGAGAATTAACCTCACACCAAGCCTAATCTCATACAAAATAATGTTTAAGAGCTTTCTCATAATTGTTTTAATAGTGGCAAAAAGTATGGAGTTTGATAGTTTTATGATCTTGCAGTGGGTGCATAACAACGGCTGAGACAGTCATGCTTGAGAAGCAAAGTCTGGATGAGTTTCTTTCTAGCCTGAATAAAGGGAAAACTGTCATTGTGTCTATTTCTCCCCAGTCAAGAGCTTCTCTTGCAACATATTTTGGTCTTTCTCCGGTTCAGGTAATTTTCTTGTATTCTTGTTGTAGCCCTTATTTTGGGTGATTAATTTGTAGTTTTTCTATGTCGCTTTGTTTTCCTTCCTTTTCCTACTGTAGCTCGATTTGTTATGTTTTTATTTTCAATGAAATATGAATAACTATACATACACATGTGGAAGCAAGTTTTACACTTTCTTACATTATTACTTCTAATTTTTATTGTAAAAATATATTTGATATATATGAAAATTGAGCCTATTTAGAAACTTGTATTTGTCAGGATCTTTGTCACAATCAGAATCCCATTAAAAATTGCCAAAGTTAAAATTAAAAGTGTTTTTTTTCGTTTGGTATAAAAAATTCTGGATCATGATCACAAAGTATGAGATAAATTTTCCTGTTTCATTTAGTATAATAATTATTTCATAGATATGATCCAAATTTTAGTGTAATTTTTTATAGCATTTGGTATAGAGATCTTTTTCTCGATGAACAAATTATATTTTTTTTGTAGATCATTGTGATTTTTCCAGATCAACGATCAATAATGTTTCTCAAATCAATTCAACATGAAAAATAGTTTACCAAAACAGCTAATTAACTATTCATAAATACATCATATAATTTTTATTCATACAAATATAAAATTTTTCAGGTTTTCAAGAAACTCACAACTTTCCTCAAATCAATGGGAGTGAAAGCTGTATTTGATACGAGCTGCAGCAGAGACTTGGTCCTTATTGAATCTTGCAATGAATTCATAACTCGTTATAAGCAAAAACACTCATCCGAGAATGGAAGTAGTAAATCATCTTTGCCAATGATTTCCTCAGCTTGTCCCGGTATATAATTTATACTTGTGTAATCATCTTGTTCTCTTTTTTTGTTGGTACAGTTGGAACAATATTAAGATTGCGCTGAATCCGCTGTTGAAAGTTTAAGAGTTGTATGTCGGTCCTTTCGGAGCAATGTGATGATTTGTTAGTCTTCTTATTTATTTCAGGCTGGATATGCTATGCTGAAAAGACTCTTGGATCTTACATTCTGCCTTACATTTCATCTGTGAAGAGCCCTCAGCAAACAATAGGTTCTATCATTAAGCGTCACTTATGCCATAAAATGCAAATTAGGTAACTTATCCTTTTATATATTCTAACTAATCCACTCTGATGCATGCCTTTCCCAAAGAAGAGTTATGTTCGATGCAACTGCTTTGGTTGATTTATTATGAGATTTCAACATTTTTCTTTTACTCAGTTTGTTTGATTAAGAATAAATAAGAGGCTAATTACTCCCTCTGTTTCCTTGCTTGAAACTTTTGTCCTTTATTAGATAGCATACATAATCTTGTCACGTAATTTTTAACTCATCCTAATATGTCCTCTGGATTAGAATAATATTTTGCATCTACGAAACTGTTTATAAATTAGTTAAAAAAGTTTTCTGAATTTTGTTGTAAAGATCTAATGCTCTTTTTTTTTTTTGTTGGTGTTAAGATCCAAATCTTATCAAGCCACATTGTGAACTAGTAAGTTGTTTCTTACAGATGTAGAAACTCTATTTATTTTATAGGGAGGATGATATATATCATGTGACCGTTATGCCCTGTTACGACAAGAAGCTGGAGGCTGCAAGGGATGACTTTGTATTTGAAGCTGAATTTCCTGGAGAATTTCCTGGACGTAATGCTTCAATAGTCACAGAAGTAGATTCAGTTTTGACATCTGGAGAGATTTTAGAACTGATACAGGTAAAAAATCATTCAATCTTCTATGGTTAGTATCACAAATATATTATTGTTAAATGGATTATATTCAGTTTTTTTTAATGTTGCAGTTGAAATCAGTTGATTTCCTTACCTTGGAAGAATCTCCACTTGACAGATTGTAAGAAAAATGAAGTCTCTCGATTTTTTTTATTAGTGGTGCTCATCTTGCATTAAATGATTGAGTAGAAACTGTTGTTCCTACAGGCTTACTAATGTTAGTGATGAAGGGCATCTTTATGGGGTCAATGGAGGTTCTGGGGGATATGCTGAAACAATATTCCGTAATTTTGCTAAAACAGTCTTCGGAAGAGATATTCAAGGTCCCTTGGAATACAAAATCATAAGAAATACTGATTTAAGAGAGATCAGTTTAGAAGTAAGTGGGTACATCCAGCTGCTCATGATTAAAAATTGTGCAATGTAATTACTTCTTGAATATGTAATTTCTTTTCTTATGTTCTGAATTCTGATTGATGGATCTCCTTCAATTGCAGGTTGATGGAGAAACTGTTTTAAAGTTCGCACTATGTTATGGATTTCGAAATCTGCAGAATATCGTGAGGAAAATCAAAATGGGAAAATGCGATTACGATTTTATTGAGGTCATGGCATGCCCTTCAGGTAATTTTTGTTATTTTAGTAGAAATGATTTCTGAATCTGAATCTTCTGAAATCATTGAAACACAAAAATGTTAAAAAATTTTACACGATGTGAAGTCTTGGCAATCCACTGCGCTTTAATTTGTTTTATTCCAGGTGTTTTTGGATCCAAAAACACTCTACTTACCAAAACATAATCCCATTTTGGACAAAATTATGTTGTGTTTGGATTTGTACAACAGGCTTATAGTAAAATTTATTTCTCTTTTTTTAATGAAATGGCACTAAGCTGTTTTCCCAAAAAAAAAATGTATTTCTCTTTTTATAGGATGCCTGAATGGGGGAGGTCAGATAAAGCCAAGGGCAGGGCAATCAGCTAAAGATTTGATTCAAACACTCGAGACAATCTATATGGAAAATGTGAGAATTGTTCCTATCGCTGATGCTTGCTTGTATTATACGATGTCCAAAGCACGTTTGAATTGATCCTTTATTTTTTGTAACAATGTTCAGGTATTGGTTGCTGATCCGTTTGAGAATCCTGTTATAAAAGGTATATGATGAATGGCTTGAAGGACCTGGTTCAGAGAAAGCTAAGAGATACATCCATACTGAATATCACCCGATTGTTAAGCATATAACTTCCGAGTTGCAGAATTGGTGAAGCATGTCCTTTGTCTAGCTACTTCATCGAGTATTGGATGTGATGAGAGTGTAGTGTTCCAACAGCAGTCAATTTTGATAGATATAAGGACTTGTTTTTTATTGATATGCATTAAACTCTTTAAGTATTTTCCTCTATGTTTGGAAATTGGGATCTCCTTTTTTCTTTGTGTATAGTTGGGGAAATGCCCTTTACAAATTACAGAAGCAATAAATAATATAATTATAATCAGCTTTTGGTGGGTACCTTTGTTATCTTAAACAACAGTACTTTATTCATCATTTGTGAAGCACTTTTTGGTCTCCAATATTTGATTTTATTTTTTTACTTTTGAGTCAATATTAAATATAAATTAGTTTTATTGAACTTTGTTATTAGTGAAACAAAATTAAATAAAATTCTGTTTTAAATAAATTTTCTTATTAAACTAATAATGATTGTATGTCATTCTAGTCAAATATTATTTTACCTTTTTATTTTTATTTATCAATGATTTCATTGACTGAAATATTAAAATTCACTATATTTTAAATTATTTTATTATTATTATTATATAACACTATTTGTCTTAAATATATATATATATATATTGAATATAATTATGTTTAATCTTATAATTTAATTTGAATGAGTCATATTTCATATTAATTAAGTATTTGAATAAATGATTGAATGAAATTTATTTAAAAAAGTCCAAGTTAAATTAAATTAAAAATGTTATAAGAATTGTAATTTTCAAAATCCTTCGAAAAATGGAATCGACGATCATAAATTATAATTTATATTAGTTCGATATTTTCTAAACAATATTAAATAAAAGTGTTAGATAGTTCTGATTTTAAAAGTATAAACTACAATTTTTAATTTATTTTAGTTCAGTATTTTCTAAAATATTGAACCGAATAATAAAACTTATAATCCAAATTAAATTTAAGAAAATGTGTTTGAAATATTCAAATTGCATCATATTAATAAAGAAATAAATTTGAGTTTTTTTATTTAATATTAAAAGATTGTATTAATAGTTACGCACCCTAGAAATCTCCTGATCCTTTTTTTTACCATATATTGGTGGGGTCAACGGACGTGGGGAGGAAGCTACTGTGATCTTCAATATTCGCATAAGCGAAGCGATTCCTTAATTCTCAATCAAACGCGCGCTGTATTATCATCATCGCAAATCCAAGCAAGCTGTGTTCATCTCTCTAGATCTCCGTCTCAAAGTAATCTTTTTGATTATGTCAGCAACCGGGAGATCGATGAGCATGTCAGAGTTTATGGACAAGCAGATAATGGATCTGTCCAAGTCTAATCTAAATGAAGACGTAATTGATCTCGTCGATCCTCACGAATCCACTACCAACAAGGAAGAAATCGATCCCACTTCTAATTTCGAGTCTATTCGTCCAACAGGGATTGAATTGGATCGCGATGATCATATCAATACCGGAGTTAGGGTTTGGAAGTCAGCCGATTCCATCGCTGAGGTTTCTGGTATTGCCATTAAGGTACGTTGCTTTAATTGTTGCTGTTCTACTTGTTTACTTGAGCCGTGTTTGCTTACTTAATGTATGGTATTTTATTGTGTGTGCAGAACTATGACTCCCTTGGTTCTACTGGACCATCGAAATTCACTACTGAGAAAGATCGTATTGACCATAATGCAGTTTTAACATCTGAAATTGAAGGAATAATGAGAATACATACTGAAAGTCTAATGAATGCACTGAATGGTCTCAGTGCACGCTTATCTCAGTTTGAAAGCAGAAGTCGTCACCTTGAGAACTCAGTGGATGACTTGAAGTTATCTATTGGGAACAATCATGGTATTGCTGACGGTAGATTGAGGCAGATAGAAAATGTTCTTAGAGAGGTAATCTTTTTCTCTTTTAAACATTTTCCTAATATTTGATTTTCCATTTAAGAAAAATGGTTCTCTTTTGGGTTATTTGAGATTAGTCTTAATTAACCCACAATCCAATCATACATATCAAATCGTCAAAATACACTCTATTTCTTCTTTAAAATCTACTGTATCCGTGTAACCCAAATAACCCATTTTTCAATAACCAAAACAGAACACTGTTATTTGGAAACCCTAAATGATCTCAAATAACCTATAACTGAACAAGGCCTTGGCTATTGATGATTAGTATTGACTGAAATGCAATTTTCATTTTTTGTGCCTTGTTCTCAATCCTTTAGGCTTGTTAAGTAAAGGAAGTTGATTCTCCTCCACGAATTACACCTTTTGACTGAGCATATTAGTGGATAATGTTTGTACTACACCTTTGTATAACTTTATCATGATGAGATGATGAAGCCTGTAGGTTCATTATTTCTGTTATTTATCTTAGATTTTACTTAAGCTTATCTTGAAGAGGGATGTTCGTGTAAACACAATCTGAAATTTGGACTATATAGTTAGTGAGTGTACAGAGTATATTTAGAGTTACTTCCTTTTAGATTTCACTTCTCTCACCAAAATCTGTACCTTTTCTTGGAAAAGTAAGAGACTTTTTTTTATTGATCTACCACTCTGAACAAAATGTTAAGAACATGTAATATTGATACTCCAAATAGAGAATATAAATTAGGGTTTACAATACAAGGGGATGAGAAATCAGATAAAAGGGATTAGACTTAGAGAAAGGGAGGTGAGGATACAGATTCTTTCACAGGTCATTCATATCATCGCTACCCTAGGGTTCCTTTATATATTCCTCTACATGCTAGCTCATCGACCCCGTACACCCTCAATATACATTTGACAAAACCTCATTGTCTGCTCTATCTTGTCTGGTGGAAGTTTATGGCCGAAAGTTGCAAGTTATGTTGTGATATTTGACCTAGCATTATGTGGTTAAATACCTTAATCCACCAAGATAATTGTTAGGCCTTGATTGATCTAGGGTCATTTGAATTACCAAGTGGTTATTTTCAAATAACTTTGCTTGACGAAGGTTATTGAAATTAGGTTGTTTGGGGTTATTTGAGTAAAAAGACATTAGATTGTTGATGGGATATTGGGTTATTTGGAACTAAAAATCCCAAATAACTATCTCAAACAATGCCTTAAATTAGAGTTATGCTGATTTGTCACATGTATTATATCCAATATTTTATTATGTAAATAAGTTGGTCGCCACGTCACATGTTTATTGCCCTGTGTTATCACAAGCATATCCTTAAATGAAATGCTAATAAATAACCTCCTTTTCATGTTACAACATCATCTCGTTGTATTTGTCTTTTATGTTGTTTATTGGGTGTGCTATTTATCTTGATTTCTTGTACAACCTCAGGTACAATCTAGTGTACAAGACATAAAAGATAAGCAAGATGTAACGGATGCACATATTCAACTCTCTATAATGCAAATATCAAAAACGGGGCAGCAATCTCAGTCTGAGACTGCAGCTGCTTCTGCTCCCGAATCAAATCTCCCACATCTTCCTCCTGCCGCAATCCCACAAGCCCCTCCATCTTTCCAGACAGTTAATGCATCTCTATCAGGCCACTTGATCCCTCCTGGTCAGATTTCTTCAGTTCCTCAAGGTGATCCATACTTCCTTCCTCAACCTGTTCAAATACAAGATGCCACGGTTCCTCAATACCAACAGCATCTACAACCGCCTCCAATGCTCATAGCACCACCGCAGCAACAGTATCAACAACCTCAGGAAACAGCACCTTATCCTCCTCCTCCTCAGACCTATCAATCAAGCCTCCTGCAACAACACCAACAACAACAGCAACCACCACCCACTAAACTACCCAGTGGAGCTCCTTTTCAACAGTTTTATGGTGCACCATATGACCACCACTCACCATCTAGTAGATTGGGTTCGGGATTTCCTCCTACTTCTTATGAACAAGCATCACCCGGAAATGGAGATGCATATCCTCCTCCCTATCGTGGGTCTCCTCAATATGGTGCTGACTTTTCGAAACAACAACAATCTTCTGTTCCTCCTCCATCCCAGGGTGGTGGCGGTTACAACCAACTTCCATCCGCTCGTATATTACCAAAAGCACTGCCAACTGCCTCTCCTGTGGGTGGTGGTGGTGACGGGTCTAGTTCAGGTGGTGGTGGTAACAGGGTACCTGTGGATGATGTGGTTGATAAGGTAACTACCATGGGATTTCCAAGAGACCAGGTGAGAGCGATAGTTAGAAAGTTGACCGAGAATGGTCAATCTGTTGATTTGAATACTGTGTTGGATAAGTTGATGAACGATGGTGAAGGTGGTTGGTATGGTCGTAGGTAGGTAAATACTAAATATTAATGTGTAATATTTAAGTCAATTACTCTGGTTTTTTTATGTAAACTTTCTCTCATTTTGAAGTGCTGCTTATGCAGCATTTCATAAAAGTATTGACTTGGAGTTGAGATTGATTGCCCTTTCTTATCTTTATGAATTAACTGATTTTTTCTGCAAATCAAATAAATGCATGTTTGGAAGCTGGTTCTAAGTCTTTTCTTTTGTCTCAACTAAATCTCATTTTTTTTTATTAAAACATAATCCTGGAAAACTTTGCCTATCTTTTTTTCACTTTCAAACATAAACTTTGGCTATCAAAACCGAAGACAAACAACCTTCACAGGAGTTTCTAAATCGAAATGACTCACTCGGGTTTGCTCCTCCTTTCACCTTCTCGGGTCTTCTTCTCGACTCCATCAAAGATTTGTTCTTCAAGCACACATACTTTCTCATTGGTGTTCTTCATTTTGTCAGTCTGATTAAAAAATTGTAAGTTCAAATTAAAATTAAATCTAATTTTTTGGTACAAGATCTTTTTATAGATCATGGTTTAAATTATTATGCAACAGATGTATAGCAATCATTATACATCTAATAAAGATGTATATATAAAAGACCAAATCAAGCTTTAAGAAAGTTGCGATAGAAGAAAATCTATTTATTAGTCATTTTTAAATTATTTTTAAGATATCAGTTTTAACCCTAACTTAATTTAAGATATATATTCTGTGAAAATTGAGTCTTAAACAAAAATTTAAAAAGTATAAAAATACAAAAGAGATTAATGGAAATAGTATTGACAGAAAGATAAAGTTATTTTAATATTTGAATTGATCTTATAAATAATTGAATGGAAGAAGTTATTGATGAGAGAGCTTGGTTATCAAATATACCCTAATTATTTATTTATTTATTTATTTATTTAAATCTATTAAAAAAACAAAACTTCCTCTTGACGGCGGTTTTGTGTAGGATCGTGCAGTAATCGTTCATCATCACCTTCCCCGTGAGAGCAGAGTCGATTCATATTTGTTACTGGAAACCTAATCAAAGGTTGCTGAACTTTTGGTATTATCAAATGAGGGCTGCTATGCTTTCAGAGCTCGACGATGAGATTGTCCGCAGCATGACGATCGGAGCTGTTTTCTCCGACTTCGTGAGTTTTGTACTCTATGCAATTACATAGATAAGATTGATTATATGCATAGTTATCTTAAGCTAGGCGACAGACAAACAATTGCGAATGCAGTAATCTTTGTTTAAATGTGAAACTAGTTGTTGTTATTGAGAGTTCTTGTTTCATTTTGAAAATTCAGTAACATGACAAGCTCTTTTTGAGAATTGAATTTGCTATAATTAGTTTCTTTTTATATCTGCAATGGTGAATGACACTAACTGGACTGCAAAAATCATTTTACTGAAATGATTTCTTACTTGGTTTCCTGTGTGAGGATAGTTATAATTTCTCTCAGCTATGGAACTTGATAGGACTCTTGTACACTTATCAATTGTAGAATGGGATGATAACCTCCATTGATTTTCATCGTACTGCTGACTTATTGATTACTGCCTGCGAGGATGACTCGGTGCGGTTATATGATATTGCTAATGCAAAGTAAGTACTTCCTACCATTATTTTTGTTCCATGCATATTGTGTTTATTTAGTTGTTTCACTTTGTCAACGTTCAGTTCAATTATTCTGTGTTTACTGAACTTACCAACTGGGAGATGTTTGATTATAAATGCTTATGTGTGTGAACTAATATAAGGAAAGACTAACTACTAACATCAGGAGGCAACATTCTATTTGTTTCCGGACAGTTGTTTGCCAGTGTTCTGTCTGATTTAACTGTGTCTATATTGTGAAGAGTGTTATTATGTGAAGGCATTTTGGCGCACTTATCCATTTGCACAGGAATCTTTTTCTTTCATCCATTAGTTGGATGTTTTCCAAATAAAAATTAGTAACATATTGACGACTCATTTAGCTCATTGGTAGGGCGTAGAACTCATCATGTCCCCAAGGTTTGGTTTGACATATGTTTGGCCTAAATGAGAGAGGAGAAAATGTCATTGAGAATAACCAAGGACACATCATTTAAATTACTCACAGTTCTTTCTATGCCCAATCTGGAAAATGTTCTATAAGTACTAAAAATTATTTGAGCAAATTAACTAGATGAAAGTCTGGTGATTACCTCTCAAGTGATATTTCAGTTGACCACATTGGAAGTTTTATTTATGTTCAGGCTGCTGAAGACAACTTATCACAAGAAACATGGTGCTGATCGGATATGCTTTACCCACCACCCAAGTTCAGTTATATGCTCTTCAAGATACAATTTAGACTCGAATGGAGGTGAGGTTCTTACTGCTGTCAGGTCAACATATGACTGTGATCCCTTCTTTTTTTTTTTTTTTCTTTTTTTTTGTCTTTTAGAGTGATTACGAAGTTGTGTTGTTTTCAGATTCATTAAGGTATCTGTCTATGTACGATAACCGATGTCTCCGTTACTTTAAGGGTCATAAAGAAAGGTTTGTATCCTAACTTCCTTATGTACTTCACAATCTTAAACCTGGATCATTTTACCCATTTACACAATGTTAAAACCTGGATATTTTTACCCATTTACAATTTGATTTGTTGTTTTAATTCCTCTTGCTTGTGGAGATGCAATCCAAAATTCCTAACCATATAGGCAACTTTCATTCTGCCTATTGGATGGACCTTTTGATGCTTCTTCTCTCTCACACACACACACACATGTATATATATATATATATATATATATATAGTTAAATTAGACTCGTATACATATGTAACAAGCGAAAGGGGATGTGATAACATAATGCAAGAGGAGTTGAGAAAGGAATGACCTACCCTGTAGATGAGAAGCTTGAAGAACCTCCATTGCCGAGAAGAGTGTACAGTTTGTTTCCCTCTTTGAGCTAATTCACCCTATTTATATTATAGGGTGCCACCTATTCTAACAACTAACAATCCCTAACAATTTTTCACTAAAAAATGTAAGTTGCGTTCAAACGTTGTCATAAAAAGGGGGAGGAACTTGAATGAGCTCAAGTTGTCCTCCTTTATAAATTCTCGGACTTCATAATGAAAGCATGGTGTCTCCATCAGCAGATTCTTCCATCACCTATTCTAACCAGGATTTTTTTTTATATGGCCCTTCATTGAGCCACTAACAACAAGTCTTCCTTCCATTTGTAAAGGAAGTCGAGCCTCCATGAGAGTGAATCTGCTAGAGACCTCTAATTCAGTGAGATCTCGTTCTTCCTCCAACCTGTCAATATTATAAATATTATGAGAAACGTTAAAAACATTAGAACAAAGGGAGCCAAAGTTAACTTGTCTCAATTCCTTAATAAAGTTGTTGAGATAACAACCCCTAACAACTTGAGAAGTAATATTTACTAATATAATAAACTTAAGGGCCTCTTCACTATTTAGAGTCCCCACTAAGAACCCTAACACATTACACTACTTCCTAGTGACTTATCGACCTCGAAGAAGTGAAAGCAGTATTTACAACCGTCCTCAAGAGTTGATGTAGTCTAAGCCCTTATATGAGAAACATGTAGAGATGTGATATACCTTTTATTAGAATTAGGTAGAAATCTTGAAATTATATGAATAAGAGAACTACAATTTGAGAACGAAGAGAAGTAAAAACTCTTCACAAACTAAGAGCAATGGAGAACTAATAGAGTTAGATAGGCTAGGGTGAATACAACGAGAAAAAGAGAGAAACTCTAACAAGAGTATTGAACAACTAACTCATTTTATTTCTACACATAACAACATTCTATTTATACTCCTCTATTAATAACCGTCACTTATCCTAACCGGTAGACTTACCAACCGCATACATCAACCATATCGGTTTCTCAACCAAAATGATGAATATTCATTAATTGATTCCCTCTTTCAGCTAGGTTACCCTATTTATAATTTTAGTGTGCCACCTATCCTAACAACTAACAACTCATAACAAATTTGGGAACTAATAATTACTAATATAATAAATGTAAGGACATCTTGACTAATTGGAGCCCTAACTAATAACCCTAACCCTATTAACCCGTTACAACATATTTCCCCTTAGTATATTTGTATGTAAATTTACTTTTCCACCTTGATTTCAGAATTATTCCAGCTTTGCTGAGATTCCTATTTACAAATGGAGTATAATACCAGATTTTCAATGACATTTAACTAGAATAACCTTTGATGTCACCTCTTCCAAAGTCAATTTAATATCATTGCTTATTCCTTGAATAGTGGTTTTCTGTCCATATCTCTAACCCCACCTACTACTTTGCAGAGTAGTTTCACTCTGCATGTCACCAGTCAATGATAGCTTCATGTCTGGTTCTCTGGATCACTCTGTCAGAATATGGGATCTTCGTGTGAACGCATGTCAGGTTAGTTCATTGTTTTCTGCTGGCATGGAAGTTGACAAAGAGTGGCAACAAAAACTTTCTAGCAATTAATTATGCAAGATAGTACATTTTTGCGGGCAGAATCAAGGATTTAGTTGGGAAGTTTCTTTGCAAATAATCTGTTTTCTTTTTAAAGCAAGATCAAACAAGATTTTTAACCCATATTCCAATTTCTTTGCAAAAAAAAACACCAAGATCAAACAAGTTCTAAATGTGAGTCTGATAGCTGTATGCATGCTCACAGTTGTAGTTTTCAGGGTATTTTAAGACTGCGAGGTAGGCCTGCAGTTGCATACGACCAACAAGGCCTTGTTTTTGCAGTGGCTATGGAAGGCGGTGCCATCAAATTGTTTGACTCACGATCCTATGACAAGGTTTGTGCAAGCAAACTCTGGCTCCCACTTGATACAGAAATGTGATCAATATCACATCTCCTTCTACATGCAGGGGCCATTTGATACATTTTTAGTGGGCGGAGATATGTCTGAGGTCTGTGACATTAAGTTTAGTAATGATGGAAAATCAGTGCTTTTGACAACTACAAGGAACAGTATCTATGTTCTTGATGCATATGGAGGGGATAAGGTCTGTTCTTACTTTCAAGATTCTACTTTTCCTGTTTCCTTTTCCTGAACTTTCAATTTATTTGATGCAGCGTTGTTCCTTCAACTTGGATCCTTCTCCAAATACCCCAATTGAGGCAACTTTTACACCTGATGGAAAATATATCCTCTCAGGTAAAATTTATTTGATGTCAAATATAATAACCCCATTTCTGATGCGAAATGACTACTGTCTGTTTCTAAAAAACTGCTGTCTTTTTAAGGTTCCGGAGATGGAAATCTTTATGCCTGGAACATCTCCTCTGCAAATAAGGTATTCTTCACTTGTTCAAATTTTCTTATTGTCTCTTTTTACTCTTTCTGGCTTGAGCTGCTAAACATTATTGGTTGCTGCGGCATTTGTGACAGCCATCAGTTCCTTGTTTGATGAAAGGTTATTTTGGATAACCCTTCTCCAAATCAAATCATATAACTAAAATACCTTAATTTTTTATTATATTTTAAAATACTACTTACAAAGGATTGTCTCAAGAAAATTTTAGTTATTTAACCTCAAATAATTCACTTTTTTATCAAACAAACAAAAATTGGATTGTCTCAAGAAAATCCTACATCAAACAACCTCTAAGTCTCTGGTATTTCAAATGTTTTTATTTTTTTACCCAAATAGCAAATCTGTGACTTGTTTGGTTAGGATTATTAATAAATTTCTTTAGTAAACTGACATTCCCTTGAAAAAATAATTATAAACTTAGAAAGGTCTCCAGACACGAACCCAATTTTACTTGGTATAAAACTAATAGAAATCTAGCTCTAAATTAATTATCTATAACATACTCCTCATTTTATTGGATTTTTTTAATTTTATAAAGAAAGTACCAATAAAATGGTATCTTCCTTCATTTACTTTTTATATTTTAAGTTTTTAGTGCTTGTATTAGTTATTTACGATCATCTCAAAAACAAGACTCCCATTGAGATGACGACCAACATGATGATTTCAATTGAAACTCTTAAACTAAATACATTATAAAAGAAATATTACCAGTGTTCAAACCTCTTAAGACTTTGATATTATTTCTCTTTTTCCACATTTTGTTTTAAAAAAATCAAAATTTGGAAGAATCTCATAAAATGGGACCAAGGGACTAACTTTTTATTCAAGGAATTCCTTTATTGAACATATTTATTGAAAAACAATATAAGACAAACAACAGATTAAGAGCTTATTTGATTGATGTAGTATTTTCAAATAATCTCTTTACCACATCTCCTCTAACAAATAAATTATTTACCAAAGCATCAAATTACATTTATGCAAAAAAAAAAAGAAGTTACAATAATCTACTGTTAAATTTATAATTCAAATACTCCTACATCAAACCAGCTCTAAATCTCCAATTTCATAATTCTGAAATTGAAAGAGTTTATTAGGCCAGATGACTCTGAAATCTGAATCAATGACTAACTACTTGAAACCCATCTCTGAATATTCCTTTGGTAAAAAAAAAGTGTTTTCAATTGCCAGTGGGCTGCTTGTTCGCAATCTAAGGAGATCAATTCACATTTTTATACTGCTTATTTGAAATTAAATTATAAATTGTAATCTTGTTTATGTAGATAGAATGATATTTATATATATTTGTAAATGGCAATTTGAATGGTTTGATGAGATTGTTTTAATTAAACCCAAACTACATTAGAAGAATACTAAATGTAGAAGCAATTTATATAGGTGTCAAACTGGGACAGCGAAATTGGCGCAACTTCCTGCTTGAAATGGGCACCTAGAAGAGCAATGTTTGTCACTGCATCCTCAGTTCTCAACTTTTGGATACCCAATGGCGGTTCAGATTCGGATAACTTTGCTACTGCTGATCTAGTTGAGAAGAATGTTCCTTGAACATCCGATTTTTATGTAACTTGTAATGTTGTTCACATTATTTTTTTTCTTTACTTTTTATATATGCTTCAACAGATTAATTAGCATATAGATTTTGTTAGAAACCATGTTTACATTTTATTCACTGATTGGTAACCAACACCATCACATAAAATACATAATAAACCTGTAGAATGACAAAACACATGAACAGAAAGAAACACAACAACACACAAAACCTGACAAACGACTTCACACACCCAAACTGAAAAGGGAAAAAAGATCAAAACAACAAACAAAAACAGATTCACGGTTTACCACATTTGATCATCACTTTCCGGCTTCCTTAGCCTTGGTCTCAATAGTTTGACCGACATCCTTAGTCTTCTGACCCATCTGAACGGCCATCTCCTGCATGCGTCTCTTGGCATCATCCAGTGGATGCATGGAAACAGTAGCCTGCCTAAATCCCTGCAAAGCCCAGGACAGAGAGGAAAGACCCGTCAGAGCAAAAGCCCCGGCCGTGAAGATGGAAAACACGGCGAAAGCCACAGCTAGGGAGGCCGGTACAAGAACCGGACTGCAGATGAGAAAAACAGGTGTGGCCAGTGTTAGCCCAAATAGGGTTGCAGCAAGCGTGACACCTGAAAACCCTAGAAGGGTTCCACCTAATGGAAGGAGAGTGATAACTGCAAGGATCTTGCTAGCTGATGGACCGCCGCTGCTGCCGCTTTCAAAACCGCCTTTCTGACTGCCGAGTCTCAGACCGCCTTCATAACGGGCAGGCTGCTGCTGCTGGCCGGTGTGGACTTGAACTTGGTGAGCACGTTCAGCCATGATATGATCGAGCTGGTAGTAGTAGTAGTATTGCAAATTAGAGAGTGAAATGAAATGGAGTAGAATAGAATATTGGAATGGGTTATATTTATATATATCTGAAAAGGAAGAGACATGCAATATTTACGTACGTGTCGGAAAGGGGAGGAGGTGTAAGCATTGCAATAAGAAACATGTTGTGTTTGGCTTCAAATTGCTGCCACATGGCATGCATGTTATTTTTATTTTTATATTTTTCTTCTTGCTGTCCTCGACTAAGAGTGGACCAGATTCACCGTTTTTGATGACTGTAACACCTCCTCACTCAATAGATTTTTACTCATATATTTTATTAATTTTTTTTCATCTTTGTTTTGGGTTGGCCTCATCCTTCTTTATTTTCTCCCTCGGCATTAATTAGAGCCTATAGATATTTGGTGATGGACCATGGATAACATTTACATATCCGTCTAAAAATACAATAAATACATATTTATTGGGTTAGATCATTTGATGGGTTGATCATATATGACCGACTCATTATGCTATATAATAAGAAGCAATGATACAATTACATGAAAACAGGAAATTAAACACAAAGAATAAACAAAAATAAAATTAGACATTCGACCAGACAATTAAGCAATTGATAGTCTAGATCTTGTTTAGACTTCTCTTAATCTCACTTTATAATAGTGAATCTCTACCGTGTTAGATGTGTTTTTCCGTGGCATTCAACAAGAACTTTAAAATATTTAATTTAATAAATTATTTTAATTAAAATATTTGTATACATTATATAAATATTATTAGTGACGTTTAGGATAAGATATGGGAAAATTTGATGAAACGACCCTAATAATTTACTTAATTGATCGCTCCCTATTTTTCGGACGAAAATACCCGCGACGACACAATCGTCTCGCGACGGAAATTCAATACTGAATTGAGTATAATTGTTCGATAGGATCGTCTCGCGACGGGCGATCCCTCCTCGCGATAGAAATTCAAGACTGAATTTGATATAATTGTTCGGCACATCTCGCGTTGCCACCATCGTGCTCGTGGTTGTGTCGTCGACGTTTAAGTTTTTGTTAAAAAAAAACGGGTATTATGGACTTTTCACATGTCATGATCAATTTTTTTTTTTATTAGGCTGATTATTATGGTTATTTCATCAAATTTCCCAAAATTATTGTTTAAAAATTAAAAAAAGATATGGTGTACAATTTAAAGTTTTGTGGTTTTCCTAGGCTTAGTTTTTCCTATTGTGGTTTTCCTAGGCTTAGTTTTTCCTTTGTGGTTTTCCTAGGCTTAGTATATGGTTAGTTTTTCCCCTTTACTCTTTTCAAAGGTATCATGAATCACTTCACAATTTTATTACCAATTTCTTGTTCTTAATTAAGGGTTTTCAAACAAAGTCCTAGATTGATTAAGGGCTTGTTTGATATCGATTAAATGGGGTTTTATTGGATCTTTTAGTATTTGGGGTTTTATTTGATCATTTAGAAAAATTGAAATTTGTTTATATTTTAAAATTAATTCATCAATCAAAACTTTGTTAACTATAATATTTTATTATATATTATTTATTTATAAATATTAAGCAGATAATAAAAAAGCACAAAACATAGTTTGAAACCGTCAAAACAAACAAAGATTTACGGTTCACCAATCACCATATTAGATCATAATCACTTGCCGGCTTCCTTAGCCTTGGTCTCAATAGTTTGACCGACATCCTTAGTCTTCTGACCCATCTGAACAGCCATCTCCTGCATGCGTCTCTTAGCATCATCCAGTGGATGCATGGAAACAGTAGCCTGCCTAAATCCCTGCAAAGCCCAGGACAGAGACGAAAGTCCCGTCAGAGCAAAAGCCCCAGCCGTGAAGATGGAAAACACGGCGAAAGCCACAGCTAGGGAGGCCGGTACAAGAACCGGACTGCAGATGAGAAAAACAGGGGTGGCAAGTGTTAGCCCAAATAGGGTTGCAGCAAGAGTGACACCTGAAAACCCTAGAAGGGTTCCACCTAATGGAAGGAGAGTGATAACTGCAATGATCTTGCTGGCTGATGGACCACCGCCGCTGCCGCTTTCAAAATCGCCTTTCTGGCTGCCGAGTCTCAGACCGCCTTCATAACGGGCAGGATGCTGCTGCTGGTGCTGGGTGTGGACTTGAACTTGGTGACCACGTTCAGCCATGATATGATCGAGGTAGAGGTAGTAGTAGTGCAGATTAGAGAGTGAAATGAGATGAAATGGAATAGAATATTGGAATAATGGGTTATAAGATGTATTGCATTTGGAGGTACTTATATATGGAAAATGACATGCAATATTTTGCGTAGCGTGTCGGAAAGAGGAGGAGGACCGGTGTAAGCATTGCAATATGAAACATGTTTAGTCATCGGTTGTGTTTGGAATCAAATTGCTGCCACATGGTGTGCATGCATGTATGTTATTAATTGTTCTTCTTGCTGTCCTCAACTAATTAATTAAGAGTAGACCAGATTCACCTAGTCCTAGCTAGTCTAGCTAGTTTTTCTTTCTATGTAATCAAACTCGCCGCTAAATTTTTACTT
Organism: Impatiens glandulifera; assembly: GCF_907164915.1. Lineage (NCBI taxonomy): Eukaryota > Viridiplantae > Streptophyta > Magnoliopsida > Ericales > Balsaminaceae > Impatiens > Impatiens glandulifera. Next base: position 29,230,912 of record NC_061870.1, read on the forward strand.
GTATGTTTTATTTTATTAAATATATATAAAATAATTGTTTTCATCTAATTTGTTTGGGTAGGCCTCATCCTTCTTTATTTTCTTGCTCAACATTAATGAGAAGATAGATATCGGTGGTGAGGGGGGAAATTTGATGGAATAACCCTCGTAAGAGGGTTATTTCCACTTTTAACTTGTGATTAATAAATTTATCATTTTTCACCTTTTGCCTCAGTTTTACCCTTTATTAAAAAAAAAAAAAAAAAAAAATTAAATTCAGTAGTGAGTGCGCATTTCAGTTATTGAAATATCACTTTCTTCTCCATTTCCCTCCTCTCCACCAACCGTCCTTTCCCCGTCCTTCCTTCATCATCATCAACGCTTCCTTCATCAAGGTTCTTCATCATCAAGCTTCCTTCATCATCAACGGATCCTTCCTTCATCATCGACGATCGTCTTCAACATTCAGGTTAGACGTTCGTCGTTTTAGGGTTTTGTTGTTTAGAGTCTAGGATGTAGGTTAGGTCATGGAATTTTAGAGCTTGGCTGATTTGTTTTACAGTGAAATATACATCCGACGAAGGTGACGAAGGCGACAGTGCATCTGTCGCAGGCGGGAAATGCATCTCTCGCAGGCGACAGTTCATCTGTCGCATACGACAGATGCATTTCCCGTCTGCGACAGATGCACTGTCGTCTGCGACAGATGCACTGTCGCCTGCGACAGATGCATTTTCCTCCTTGCATTTTCCTCCCTGCATTTTCCTCCTTGCAATTATCACTAACTGGTCACTGTCACTGACTTCTTTGAATTTTTTTCAATTGCAGATCACATGAATGTTGGTGTTTTTCTACTCTTTGATGGAGACTGGAAAACTGATGATTGTGGGGTTAGTTCTTTTGTCTCAAGTTCGTGACGTGGTGTGAATGTACCCCGAAATGCTACATATGAAGAGTTAGCTTCAATTGTCTATAATGCTACATGTGTGGACAAACTAAGATATGACTTAGTGTTCAAGGTAAAGTATAATATGCTAATGATCAATTCTCCTCCTGCAACAATCATTGGAGATAGCGATGTGGCGTTCTATTTACAAGAACTCTCGTCTTCACTGCCCAATCATCGCGCCCCGCTATGTGTCTCCTTAGTAGAGAAGTCAATACCTTCAACTCAACAAAGTGAAAGACCAGAAAATGACATATTTGAGCAGCAAGATATCTTACCAAGGCATCGAGATGTGTTTGCGCAGCAAGATGTATTCCCAAGTCAACAAGATGTATTCCCAAGGCAACAAAATGTATCTGAGCAGTAGGATGTGTTTGAGCAGCAAGATGTATTCCCAAGTCAACAAGATGTATTCCTAAGGCAACAAGATGTATCTGAGCATGTGTTTTAGGGTTTTGATCAAACTGTTTTTGGGTAGGGTTTACATCAAACTGTTTTAGGGTTTTGATCAAACTGTTTTTGGGGTAGGGTTTTGATCATCTGTTTTGGGGGTAGGGTTTTGATCATCTGTTTTTGGGGTAGGGTGTTGATCAAACTGTTTTTTGGGTAGGGTTTTGATCATCTTCATATTTCATCTGTTTAAGTGTTGTCATCTGTTGTGTTGTCAAAGAGAAATAGCAGGATTGATTTCAGGAATGCAGGAATGCATCTGTCGCATGACAAATAGAAGTAGCAGGGATGCATTTGTCGCATGCGACGGTGCATCTGTCGCAGGCGACGGTGCATCTGTCGCAGGCGACGATGCATCTGTCGCAGGCGGGAAATGCATCTGGTGCATGCGCCAAATGCATTTCCCGCCTGCGACAGATGCACCGTCGCCTGCGACAGATGCACCGTCGCCTGCGACAGATGCACCGTCGCATTCGACAAATGCATTTCATTTATGCTTTGTGCTTAATTATATATATATATACTATATTATATTTGAATTCAAAATAGCAAACTACATTACATTCAAAAATAAATACATAAGGTTTACATTCAAAAATATACATAGCTAAATTATGTCCATTTTCTATGGGTCTATTATATGGTGGAACAACCTAACTGCCAATTTTTGTCTCCAAAAAACAATGTTCTCTGATGTCACAGCTGATATATCCAATAGATACTGAAATTGACTCTTCATAGCCCTTTCCATAAGACCAAAGTGATTAAACTTGTCCTTGGTCTTTAACAAGCAGGTGCAAGTAGACTTCCATGAAACACGTCCAGGAAAGTTCTCAATTACAGTTTTGTTTTTGCATTTGTTGGTGCCATCTGCAAAAAATCAATAAGTCAGAATAATGAAAGTAAATACCACTAATTTAAAGGAAATATGACATATGTCGCAGACGACAGTGCATCTGTCGAAGACGACGATGCATCTGTCGCAGACGACGATGCATCTGTCGCAGACGAATAGTATATTCTGCCTGCGACAGATGCATCGTCGTCTGCGACAGATGCACTGTCGTCTGCGACAGATGCACTGTCGCCTGCGAAAATGCATCGTCGCCATCGACAATAAACCCAAAACCCTGCAACAGCCTTCGACAGAAGCATTTTAAACCCAAAACTAAACCTAAACAATAAACTTAAACAATAAACACTAACTAAACCTAAACCCATACCTAAACCTAAACAATACCCTAAACCATTCCTCCATTATAGCATGCATGGATATAAAACGGAGAACTAGGATAGAAACGGAAGAAATACTAACCTTTACGTTCTGGAGTTGAGATTCTCGTCGGGGGCTATTGTTTGTCGTCGGAGCTCGTCGGGGTTCGAGGGAGGGTTCGAGGGAGGGTTCGAGGGAGAGGACGTCGTCGATGTTTCGGGGGATTTTCGTCGTCGTCGTCGTCTTGGGGGTTGATCAGTCTCTTCGGGAAGTTGAAACGAGAGAGAGGGAGTGAAGGGAGAACTGGGGAAAGGGAAACGACTTTCCCACGGGGGAGAATGAAAATCAAATTTTTTTTTTTTTTTTTTTAATAAAGGGTAAAACTGGCAAAAGGTCAAAAATGATAAATTTATTAATCACATGTTAAAAGTGGAAATAACCCTCTTATGAGGGTTATTCCATCAAATTTCCCGGTGAGGGAGCATTGATAACATTTATATATCCGAATAAATAAATAAATAAATAAATAAATAAATATATATATATATATATTAAGAATCACATTCAATATTTAATTTAAAATATTTATATATATTTTATAAATATTGTTATTGACGTTTAGAATATAAACCTCTACTACTATAGTTCCATATCCACCACACTTCTCTAAATTATATTATTTAAAAAAAATTAAATTAACGTTAAATTTTAAAAATATGTATATTAACTTTCAAAATAAATATAAAATTAAATCATTTGTGTAAAACATTGTTCAGTGTATTTTCAAAATATATCTAATCATAATAAAAAAAATTAAATTATTTCATCTACTCTAAAATTAATTACTAAAATATTCTATAATTTTAAAAGTTTTTCCAATAAAAATTGCCCCACGTAACCTACTAACTAAATTACCTGTTTGGGACAAAATGATATTTGTGTCCCTCAATCCACTCAACACTATAAACACAATTAAATATATAAAATCATCAATATATTTATTTATTCATCCTATCTTATAAGACTTTTAAGTTTATTTCATTATAATAATAGAAATTTTTAATATATTATATTAAAACATCCATAAAAATTTATATATAATTTTTTTAGAGAATACAACATAAATGGTGTCTCGTGGTGTCTCGTGGTGATTTTTCGAAATTGAACCGAACGAAAATATATTAAAAAAATCGAAATAAAACAAGGGCGATTCATTCTCAACCTCGAATTTTCATATTATTATTCCTAGCTGGATACTTATTGGGATGGGATTTAGGGGATTCTAAAAGAAATAATTGTTGGGTGAAAATGTAGGTTAATTTTGGTTTTAATTTATTAAATTAATATAATATTTTTTATTTCAAATTAAAATTTAATAAAAATAAAAATACTTTAATTAATAAAATGAGGGATTTGATTTTTAAATTATAGTAATATGATGGAGAGAATTTATAAAAAAATGGAGTGGAATTAAAAAAAAAAATCTAAAAAAAACTCCTATGATCAATGGATTCTAATTACTATTAAAAAAATTGAGCGGTGATGTTGAGGTTAAATGGCATAATTAAAGTTGATTTAAATGATATTTTATTTTTTTTAAAAAAATAAATAGAACAAGACTTAAGAGTTAGTTTGATTTGAGTTATTTGAATAAAATTTACAATAATAAATTATTAAAGAAAAGTTAATTATTTTAGCTAAATTACTATACATATTGAATTTGTATTTAAATTTATAAAAAGGTATTCTTTTTTTATTTGGATGAATTGAGTAATATTTTTTATATGATAAAATATTATTGGATTAAATCCAAATAATCTGAAATAAAAATCTTCTAGTTTCATTTCAAAACACAAAAAATGTTTAAGCTCTTTCTATATGTTGGAACTTTTAGTACATTTTGTTTGATTAAAAAAAACTATGCAGTGAAACCAGTAATAAATAACAACAAAAATGATATTTAATTTCATTTTAAAATCTTTTATTTTATTTATAAATAAATTTGGTAAGTCTAAATTGAAAACTCAAAATAAAAATATTAATGGGGAAAGTTATATAAAAATACACAATTATATTTTCCCAGAGTTGTGTGTTCAAAAATAATTAATAAAATGGTACATTTTACCGATTTTTTTCTCTTTTAAAATAAAATATTATAAATATTATTGACAATAATTTAATGCTCGGTCGTGATAATTTTTATGATTGCAGGCCGTATTTATCATTATAAGACAAGTGTATTATTATAATAATTTATAATATTAATTTTGTAACTTTATCTCATATACAAATACATGAATCATGCAAAAATTTACTTTTATTTTAAATTACATATAATTTGGATAATTTCCAAGTTAACTTTGTATAGTATTATTTAATTATTTAAATATATATCAATCCGCATCAAAACTGTTTTAATTAAAAGCATTTAAGGTATAAATTAAATGGTTAAAAGTTAGAAGGCCATCTAATCAATTGGGGCCAGGGTAAGTGGGCTGTCGTAAAATAGAAATGGAAATGGACCACCGAGGTTTTGATTTGACACAAGGCCGGTTGTGGTGGGCCTTTCCATCCGGACAATCACCGATGTGTGACCACTACCGCATGCAGGGGATTCTGTTCCACATTTTATATTTATTAAAAATTATCAATATCAATAATCAAACATAATTTTACTGAATTTTATTATTTAATTTATTAATTAAAATGTTAAAATATTATTTATTATTATATATTATTAAACTTAAATGTTTTTATTATAAAAAAAAAAAATCATTTCCTCATAATCACCTATTAATTATTTTTAAACAAACCTAGAGCTTGTTTTGTTTGGTAAAAGTTTATTTAAATAACTTAATTTATTTAAAAAATATTGGTTGATGATAGTTTTGAGAATATATATAGATAGACTTAAAAGAGTGTTAATATATAATAAAAAAAATAAAAAAGTATTAATGTTTTAGTTAATAAATTAAGTAAGGTGATTAATTTAAAAGTGGTTATAAAGTAATGTTTGATTACGGTTGATTTGTTTTTAAAACACAAACGAACAAAGTTCAAGATTTATTTAAAAATCTTATACGGAGACCGATCTAGGTTAGGGTTAGGTGGCAAGTCCATATAAAACTATTTTTTTAAAAATAAAATATGGTTAAAATATTCATTAATTTTCAAAAAAAAATTAATTTGATATAATATATTATTCGATAAAAATATTTGCTTAATTTTTTTCTTGTAATTTTTAAGCCTACTCAAGAAATTTCAAATGTCTGGATCTGTTCCATACTGATCAAGCTTAATAAAAGTCTCCTCACCAATTTTATTACTAACTAATTTATTCTTCTTAATTAAGAATCTTCAAACAAAGTTCTAGTATGATTAAGGGCTTGTTTGATGTCGGTTATTTGGTGTTTTATTTGATATTTTAGAAAAAATAAATTTGTCTAATGAAAAAGTATATTATTTTGAGTTTTTAATTAATATTTTAAAACTAATTTGTTAGTCACAATTTTTTATGGCTAGAATTCGATATTTAAATGAGTGATTAATTGTTTTTGAAAATTATACGTACATAATAAATTAACTGTATTTGAAAATGTTAAAAAAACTTCGTTTTATATAATTTTAACAATAAAGAGTCCAAATTATAAGATTTAAAACAAATATCTCTCACTTATCCCGTTACAATTTGATTTTTAATCATCAATAACCTAACCTAATGTAAATAAATTGATGTGATTAATAATATCATGTATATAATTTTCTAATGTACATTCATTATATTCATTGAGTTGTTCACATCTAGTATTATTATTAATAAAGTAAGACTCTTTAATTCTATTGTGATGAAAATAACTAAACAAAATTTATTAAAATGAAATTATATATATATAGGACATTAATTTTTATTATTTGAACCATCATATGGTTTTATGTGAGAATCAATTCTCTATTGAATTATTTCTTAAATAATAAACAAATTAAATGGACGCTATTAAAAGGTTATTATACACCGACCGCTTTACCGACAATTTTGGATGTTGTTGGGGTGAAAGAAGTTGGGGGGAGGGGGGCCTTGGGCTAGTTTTTGATTCAATTGTTTCCTAATAATAATAATAATTATTATTATTATTAAAGCATTGGGGGATATGACGAGTGTGGTTTATAGTAGTACAAACTAACCGGCATATTACAGCTCTTAAAAGCTGCAATAAGTAAGAATCTTATATTAGGATTCATCATTTGATTTTCTAGGGTTATTTATAACCATCGGGTAATTTTTAAATAATCTCGCATTTTAATTAAGCTATAAATAACCAGGTATATATATATATTAATATAAGGGCACAAGGACTTAATTAAAAGTTCAGTTGAATGGGGCTGTCTTTAGGGTAAAAATTGATAAGAAAAAAAGAAAAATAATTGGTTGTTTTAACTTATTGAGCTTATTTTATATGATTTCGTAAACTTTGCAATTTTTTTTTTGTTTTTTTATGTAAAGTTATAAAAATAAATAGTGAAATAGTGTGTCGAATAGGCTTAATTATATGTTTTTTTTTTAAATCATTTTATTCATTAAAATAATGGAATGACATTTTATTCCGTTAGTTTGTCGTACTAATTTATTTATTCAAAATAATATAATATTGTCTTGTAAATGCAGTTTATTTATGACTTGGTATTGAATATGGTTTGAAGCGCATGTGTTTATTATAAGTTAAATAGGATGCGTCGTAGTTAATTAGTTGTTTTAGTTGAGGAGAAAGATGTTTTGATACGGCGACATTTCTCTTGTTGTTGGTTGTGCCACGACGTTCATCTTGGCATTGATAGAGCTATTTCAATCTGGAGTTTGTATTTTGAATGTGCAAGTTATTTGACGTGTCACACATTTACTCAATTTATTTTTTTATCTATTTTTTTGTCCATATTTAGAAGAATTTTGATGTTTTCTTTTCGCAGTTTTAGTTGAATTTGATATTAAAGAGTTTTTTTTATATTATTAAAGAGACGTTCGTTTTAGGAGAAATTATTTATTTTGAAAGATACCTAATAAATTTTGAAAGGAAGACTCACATGAATAGAACAAATGTTTTTCACTTTTAAAATATTTTTAAACAGAATTTGTTAGTAATTTTGTTGAAGAGATTATAAATAGTTAGATCTAGATCAGTTCGATTCATATTTTTTATTTTTTTACTAAAAATCATATCTTACATTATTTTATCCAAGCATTTAATTACTTAATTTATTAATTGAAATATATATTAAAATATCTTAAGTTCAACTCATTAAAAACAAAAAAATATATATTATAATAAATTCAAGCCATTGAAACACAAATAAATTACTTTTACATAAATAAGGTATTTTTTTCAAAAAGAAATTTCAAATAACCCAGTGCGCATCAAACAAACTTTGGATTTTAGGTTCTTTTAAAGATTTTTATCAAAAACTCAATCCATAAGTTATTTTATCTAATCATTTTTTTTATCTATTAAAATATCAAAATTATCCTTTATTAATCCCAAAAAATAAATAAATAAATACAAGAGTGTTTAGGTATTTTAACCGGTCACAAATTGTACGTTACTAGCCGATCGAATATAAGATCGATACTCCAAAGTTCTTATATATATGTTATCACGCGAGTTGGAGGAATGTTTTATTCACCCTCCTTCTCCTTCGATCTCCATCAGTTCTTACCGCATATATTTCACACATTTTTTATGTATTGGGTAACCTTAATTAGAATCTAAGCTAATTTATAACAACTGTTCATTCATTTTGTAGATCATGTACTAATTTGGTACATCATGAGCAAAATCATTGTATTTTCCAAGGCCTGACTTGTAGCATTTAATTAATTTTGTGGAAAATGATAGAAAAACACAACTGTACCAACTGATCATCACGTTTAAATGTTCAGATTGACTTCTAGTGCCAGAAAACCCCAACATTCTTCACGAGCTACTTCTTCCCCGACGCATTCAAATAATTAATTTAACCAATGTTTTTACATATATAAATAAAGAATATATATATAGATCATGCCACATTGCCACCACCGCAATCAATCAGGCATCAGTGAAATTATTATGTCCCTTAAATAATAATAATAATATAATAATAACAATACAATTAATAATTATAATATTACATGTTACCTCCTCCATGGTCATTGTCGTGAGTATTATTTCCTTGCCATGGATGGTTAAAAAAGGCCGAACCCTGATAATGATTATGACTAGCACCTTGACCAAAAACCCTTCTACTAGTTCCCGGCAGGATCTGATTATGCTGCTGAATCCCGCCGCCGGCGCCAGCAGAAGTCGTCATAACGTCGTTGCAAGTGTACCTCATAAGGTCAGCATTGGTGGCTTCAAGTTCCTTTTGAAGCTTTATAACTTGCCTTTGCAAAACAGAAATTGCCCCAACACAACCATATACTGGATCTTTTAGTCGAGCCTCAGCTTCATACGCTAGTGAATTCACTGCATCTTCTCTCTGTTGCGGCTCAACCTTCATTTAGTTATCACAAAATGATCATATATTAATTTATTATAAACAAACTATAAATTACAATATGTTTCCTTAATTAAATCTATATATACAAACCTCTTGTAGAAGCTTGCTCACATTACTAGCTCCGAATATTTTGTGCACATTGGCGAATTTCTGTGGCTCCTCAGGAGGGAAATACGGTGCAAAGATGCAACCGGGAAGACATTTTCTTCTAAGAAATTTACAGGCTGCACATGGAGAACTTGAGTAGCTACTCGAAGAAGATGAAGCCATTATTCATTCAATAATAGACCGATCTGCATATTATTAACTAATTCATCATAAAAAAACAAAAACACTTCTTTTTTATTATCAATTATTTGGGTTTGTTTATTCTACTTAAATAACCAATTTTTAATACCTTACATCAAGTAAGATTATTTGAAAACAAACATCTGGGTAGATCGGCCTAAATTATAATGATTTAATTGACAAGAAGTGTGTTGAAAAATTGAAATAAAAAATGTATTAGCTATACACATGTAATTAAAATTAACGGGGACAAGAAGAATAAAATTAAAAAAAGGACAGAAATAAATCAATACTATATAATAACTTTTGGATCTTCAACCCCACTGTTTGACTTCAAACGTATAGTAGGGGCACATTTCTGATCTCAATTCAACAAAGATCTGCCATTAATATTGGCTTAAATCCTCGTAACCTAGTTCACATGTTGCAGGTTATACCTAACTCAAATTTTAATTTGATATGTTCATAAAATTCATCTCTTTTATTAAAATGTTGAAATCTGATTCAAAATGTTGAAGTTTCTTCCCATGATAATATATATATCTCTCTCTCTCTAGATATGTATATTATGGAAAGAAATGTGAAATAAAGGATAAAGAATGAGAAAGAACAGTACCCTTTAATTTGCTTATGAAATCCACCTTGGAGCTAACATGAATTTCCTTTTTCAGAAATGGTGTTTGATCGGCCGTGATCAGAGAAATAAAAGGATATTCGAGCCATTAGTTAAAAAGAAGGGTGTGGGGAAAGTGTTAAGAGAGAGGGGGGTCCGGGGGAGAAACCCTAGCTGCTGAGAACACTGATATGATGATGATGATGGTAAGTAGTAAGGTGCAGCAGAAGCATCAAGCATGATTATTGTCAAAAAGGTAAGGTAAGGAGAGAAGATGAGAGATGGAAAAAGTAGCTGAAATTATTATTAGTGTTGAAGTATATAGTAAATAACTATACATATTTAATGTTCATTTTTGTAACTTTTATTCATTTTCAAATTATTTTAAAACACAGTGTAGTATTACAAAAGTAACTAGCTAGCTACTGTACTATAGTCTACATATCCAATTGAATAACTTTACTAATTCTGGAAAGAGCAAATGATGAATTACAATTGGCTATATATATGTTTAGTCGGGGGGCATAATAATAAAAAATTACTAGTAAGTAATATTGTAGATGAGTTTCAATTAATTTATATTTACAAAGTTATTAAAATTATAATTCATAAGAGTTTTATCTTCTTTTTTTTAATTTAAGAAAATTAGCACGACACAAGATTTAAGAGTGAAACCTATTTAGATTGAAGTTCCGCTAAAATACGACGGACACCCACAAACTCATCTCAATCAACGTCATCAAAATATCGCTATAAAAAATATGGCAATTGAAGTTATTAAAAATTATATATAATCCACCATATAATCACAGGAATACAATTTCATTACTTCTCTAATTGTTGAAAGGATAAGTTTATTTTTTGATATGATAGATTTATCCTATAAATTCATATATATATATATATATATTTGTAAAGATTGCAACCAAAATATTTTTGGAAAAAGTTCACAAATATGCATGATATTCAAAAAAATATATATTGAGCTACATAGTTCATAACTTCATAAATAGTTTTTATTTAATTTGCATAAAGTATTTAAAAAATTTAAGCTAGAAAAAAAATATTAAAATAAAAAAGTAGGAAGATTGTGACTTTTCTGGACATTGGATTCCAAAATTTTGAACATCAATAGGGAAAATTATTTGGATTTTCAAAACAAAACAAAAAATCAACATGAAACTAAATGCATTTTTTTTATAATTAGATTTCAAAATCTTCTAAAGAACTCATAGTTAATTAGTAAGTAGGATGAACCATTTTTAAATAATCAAACACAATAAGATGCATTCAAATAATAAATTTCTATTTCTAATCACAATTCCATATTATTTTCCATTACACTTTTAATTTCAATTGTAATTCTTTATTTCAAGAACTATTTTTTCCAGCTACTTTGGTTGTTTTCACCCCAGACATACACTCTTCATGTAAAATTGTTCTAATGAATGTTTTTTTTTCCAAAAAACAATCCTCCATTTCAAGAACTAAACATTAATAATTACATTGAAATGTCTAATTCTATAATTTATATGCATGTCATAATTATCGAACACAATCTTAATTTTATTAAATATTATAAAAAGAAAAAAAAGTGAAGAAGCAATAATAATGTGTGTATAAAAAATCAAATATTAATATTAAATAGACCAGTTGGGCAAGAAAGGTTAAGCATAAGAGGATAACATCAGTCAGTTCAATATTAATTATTGATCTGTTCACGTCATGTGGTTCAATTCGTTACATGATAATGTATTTGATTAATTAGACCAGTTATAAATTAAATGCACATGACGGAAAAATGTCAGAAATTCAAATTTATTCCATAAGAAATATTAATTCTCGAAGAGTAAATATATGGTTAGCTGATCCGCTCTAACCCCCGTAAATTTAACATACAACAAGGGTTAATTTGTAGTTATTTAGTTTAATATTATTTGAAATTTTATAATTGAATTATTTTAAATATCATTTTGATCCCATCATTTAATCATTAATCAAAATATTAAATACATTTATTTTATTATTAAAAATATATTATATTATTATATATATTATTACACTTTAAGTTTTTTAATAAATAAAAAATTGTTTTTTTGAATGTATACCTAGGGATGACAACGTATACCTTATCCGTCGGGTAATTAAGTATCTATCCCCAAGTCCGATTAATTACATTACTATCTGATTCCGACCTCGACGGACATCTCTATTTTTATCTTCATTCACAATTCGTCTAATACTCAATCCTCGACGCGTGCTCCATTACCCGATTAAACACTTATAAAATAATAAAGATTGAAGAAAAAAATCATAACTTTAATAAATAATTTTAAAAATAGTAATATCAAAATATTAAAAAACAAATAAAAATATTATTACCTACATACTTATGGTCTACATTTTAAAAATAATAATGTAAAATCAAGGTTGAAGAAAATTGAATAGAGAGAGAGTAATGACTGAAAATAATATTTTGTTATTGAAAAAAAAAATTAAAAATTAAAAATAGTGAAGAGAGAAAAAAAAAACTAGACTTTGACTATTCTAAGAATATTAATAAAATAAAGTTAAAGTGTAGAGTGGATAAGAGCATACTAAATATATATTTATGACGATTTTATAACGATGAATCATTTGAAATGACGTGATTAAGTTTTAATATAAAAAATAATTTTTATTTTTAATATTGAATATTGGGTTTGAGATTCGTATTCTCTATCCATAATCCCCTGTTGATACATTCTCTCTTACGTGTGCTCGACTAGGGATGGCAATGGGTACTCGTATACCTGATATTCTTGGGTACCAGATAATCGGGTTCGAGTTCGGGTATTTTAAATCGGGATCGGGGTCGAAAATGGGACTGAAAATGATTACCGATCGGATTTGGGGATAAGGAGTGTGTAAAACTCAAACCCGATGCCCGATATTCGAAATATTAATATTAAATATATATATTAAAAATTAAATTGACTTTTCAAATTTCAAATTAATACCATCATTATAAATTTATAATAAATATATTAATTAATTAGTTATACCAACACTCAACCACCCACTCCCCACGCCATAATTAATTTAATTTATATTCTCATGACTCTTAATCTTCTTTTCTTTTATAACAAAAAATTTCACTCTCTATTGATTTATTATTTTCAAGATTAACATCTTTTATCTCTATTTTATTTCAACATTTTCTCTAATTTTGTTGAAGTTCGTGTAGGTATATTGTTCAACTTCTACAATATAACTATACAAGTAAGTAATATTTTTATATGTATTTTTAATATTTAGTATATTTAGAAAATAATAAATAAAAGTTCATATTTTAATCGGGTAATGGGGTACCCGACAAATCAAGGATGGGGATACAAATAGATATACCCGTCGGGTTCGAGGTCAGTGATGAGTAATAAAATAAAAATCGGGTTCAAGGATGGGTACTTCACTCCCCGACGGGTAGGGTACCCGTTGCCATCCCATACCTATGCCCGACAGCTCAAACCTGATGCGGTGCGAGTCGAAGAGGCGTTTATGCGAAAGTTGCAGCATCCGAAAATATCTCGCAAGTGTCAGATTTCGACGATTGCCTAGTGTTTTTCGGATGCTGCAACTTTCGCATAACCACGCACGCTGCATCAAAACCCGATTTAAAAAACCAAACTCCGCAATAGGATATTTACATTTATTGGATATTCATTGTCATGCCTATAATTATGCCTATAATTATAGCCAGGGAACAAAAACAAGATTATTAAAATAACCGGTAGACCGATAGAAGTAAAAAAGAAAGAAAATATAGAATCTGAAAAAGGGGGTTGGATTGAGTTAGGCAGGAGGAGGTGATGATTAATATCGGTTGTAATCTGTTTATGATTAAAAATAGATGGTGTTGATGCGTACATGCAGTGAACGAGACTCTCTTTTACTAGCAAAGCAGTACAGAATCATACCTTTTCACTATTCCTCTCCATTATTGCAACTGGACACATGAACAGGGATAAAGTATAAACGTCGCTGTTTGCCAGTTTTAATTTCAAAGATTTTTCAAAGTATAAATGTCCGCTGTCCCTCTCTAAACAAAAAGTATTTTCATTTTTTTTCAAAATTACTAGTCATGAGATGACTAGTAGCATGTCCTTCGCCGACATGTCGACAACTTGGATTTAATTGCCCTTTGTCGGACATACAACTGATAAATGCAATCTGTAGTTGTACGCTTATTTAGATCATGCAATCCTCCTCCTCTTCTTCTATATACTCACTCATCATCATATATATTCATATATTTGTACGTACGTGAATATATTATATATATATTTCTTGGATTTTGAACCCGACCCGGTCCCATATTTTGAATTTGAACCATGGCCACATGATCTTATAATATCTCTATCTATCAATCCAATAATGCATACATATAATTATATACGATAGATAGATAGATCATAGATAGATATTCCCATCCACGATGAAATAAATATTGGTCTTATAAGATAAAGTCAACATGTGGCCATGCAACAGATTCTAATAAAGTTGTAAAATAATTCAATAATATTTACCAATCAATCCAAAATTCAAAGTAAATTTCAATAATTAAGGATCAATCAAGTCTTGCTAATGGTCAAATATATATACGCACATTTAGTTTAATCAGCAGGTTAGTGAGCAAAGGCTATATATTTAATAGTGAACTCCTCGATCGACCCAACACTAGCTAGCTTCCGTAATTTACATCTGTCATTTTTGTCCATTTTATAAAATATAAAAAATCACTGGTAGATAATTTATGTGGTTCTCATTCGGATTTGGATGAAGATCTTAGTTCAATAATTTCTTTGCTAATACTATAATTCAATCCTTTCTTTGATTTGTAAACCAAAGGTTAGTTGAAACAAGTTGACTGAGATAAGGACATAATCAGACCATTTTACACACATACACTTAATCGAACTCATTCACAATGATGAAAATCATAGTCAATAGAGGTTAAATTGTAAGAATCTGGGTGAATTTCAACTGTGGATAATTCAAAGATTAGTGATACATTATCAGTATATATATATATATTATATATATAAGATGCATTCAAACAGCACAATTTGGGTACTATTTACAACTGATAAAAAAAACTGCAAAATTTTAAAGATGAGAACAACAAATAATGTCAGGCACCAGTGAAGTAATCTACTAGTATCATAAATCTGAAACCAAGAATGTCAGGCCACCACAGTGAAGTAATCTAGTCTTTCATAAATCTGAACCAAGAATGTTATGCAGTAGTGAAGTAATCTCGTATAGTCCTTTTCAATGATAAAGGAGTAGTCAGAACAGAAGATGGGCTCTTAATAGTAGCTTCAGGAGTCTTAAGGTTGAATTCTTCTTTCAAATCCATACACGATGATGAATCCATTTTCTCTTGGGGTTGAGGAGTCATCAAAATGCTTGTGGCTTTGGATGAATCCACTTGCTCTTCTATTCCATCGGTTGGACGAGTTTTAGGATCCTTTGCTGGTGTTACAGGTTCATCATCCTTAAACAGTTTCTTGCATTCCATGGTTGAAGGACCCATAACTCTCCTTCTGATGGAGGATGGTGATCTTGTATTTGAGTAGCAGCTGGTCTCCAAATTCCAAACTCGAACCTACATAAATGCAGGTTTTAAACATAAAAAATACACCCCTTCTTTTTAAGTAATCACATTACTTTATTACTACAAAGTATCTTACTGTGAAATCATCTGAAGAAGTTGCAATCTTTCCAACTTCAGAATCACTCCTACATAAGAATAAAAGCACAAGCTTGTAAAGGGTAACCAAAGAATAGGTGTAACCATATGCTGTAAGTGTTTTAATATTTACCAATTTACTGCTGTAACCTCTCCATCATGACCTTTGAGAATCATAGGATCTTCTTCACTTTTATTCACCTAAATTTGAAGGTGAAAATCAGTGTCCACAATAGTCATTCATCAAGATTCCTTATAGTTTTTGTCTACGTTTGTGTTATTACCTGCCATATGTAGGCATTTCCATCGCTTGAACCAGCAAGTATATGAGCAGCATCAGGACTTATTGCAGACTGCAAAATATTATGATGAAGAACAAAACATATCAGTGTTTAAGTCCATCATATTGTCAAATGTAAAATATAAAATAATGTAAACTGATTAGGAGAACATGCCTTCACAAAAAATGACTCTATGCGGCAGCCTGAGAAAGTTTTTACTGGACCTTTATTGAGATTAAGCACATTGTAGAGGTATATTCTGGCAAAAACAAAAATTATTTACTCCAGATATATTAATCATATTTGCTGACGCTGTCCATGGGTTGTGCTTATTTTTATGAAAGATGACAGATACATATTAATGAAAGAATGTAAGGTACCTGTTGTCCATGCAAGATGCTGAAATAAATACCCCATTTATATCTTGAGACAGACTAGAAATGCCATGTAATTTATCCTGAATAAAAAGAAAAGAAATGAGCTGGTAATTAAATTTTGTGCAATATGATTTCTGCAGATCTGGCAGTTCAACAAGCAATTGATGAAGTTTCTTATCCCTACCAACCTTCTCAATTGATGACTGAAGATGAGGACAAGCCTGAAGCACCGGAGATTTTAAATTTCTGACATCCCAAAACTTTATGACACTGGTAAAGAATGAAGACAGCCGATTATAGAGAATGTTAATAACAAATGGCAGCTAACTTTAGAGTATTAAATAAATCTATACATGTCGAACTAATTGTAAGCTTATGAAGCATTACAAAGAAGTGTAAAACACACCTGTTCACTGCTCCAGCAGTGGCCATTGTGATCCCATCTTTGAGGTATAGAACTGATGTCACGCTCATTGAAGCAGCCTGAAAATAAAACCACTTTCAGGAATTGAAGTCATGTAAAAGGCTATTTTAGGTCTAGAGCACTAAGCTAATGACCACAACCTAGTGGGTTTTAGCTTTCATGACCATTTTTTTAAAATAAAATTGAAGACATGTAAGTGTTTTAGGAACATTAAACTGAATGAAGTTAATGATTTGCCACACTAGTAATTAGTACTGTAGACAGACCTTGCCCGGCTTGGTTTGTTTTCTGTGTGACAAAACATGGGCCTTCTGGACAGCAGCAACTGAACTGAAAATTATAAGTATTGGAGCTTTAATGTTTAGAAGCATGAAAGTGTAACTAAGTAAACATAGTAGTGAACTAGTGATAACTAGGACTTTGATATTTTAAGAATGGAAGGTATTGCATATGAATATTTAGGCATATTTTGTGAGGAAGCACAACACTGTTATGTTAATTATAGTTGAAATATACTTGTTTCATAGTCTTTTTAAAACACACACACGCACACACTGAAACAAAGGAAATGCATAACTTACATCTTCCCTAGGGTAGTGGAGCACCTCAAATCCCAAAGTGCAAAGGACCCATCTCGTGAACCAGAGGCAATTAAATCTATGAATGCAAAGCAATTCCTTTTGTCAAAACAGACTGTTTGTATGCTTGTGATGACAAATAAAAGTCAAGAACATGTGGCTACATGAAAAGGCATATAGCATACCTGAGTTTATTGGATGAGGACAGACAGATTTCACACTTCCTGTATGCCCCATTAATATTCCAGTGCATTTCTTTTCTTGTGCGTCCCATACCTTAACCTTCAAGTATAGAAATGATAAATTCGAGTTAGGGAAAATAGATATAACATGAACCAAACAACAACTGGATTGTTGGGCTAAATTTCATGTCAGTACTCTAATTGCCATGACAACTTACAGTTTGATCGCCAGATGCAGTTAGAATGTGGGAATCTTCCTGCATAAAGTACAAGATGAAATGATATTAAGAGTTCAGATAAAAGAAAACGATGCATAACTAGGTCATAAATCAATGATTGGTTAATACTTTAGTTCTACCATAATATAAACATGATTGTACTTTAAAATAAAATCATTAGCTGCGTTATGGATACCTTGATCCAGGATACATCAAATATGGCATTTTCATGGGCATTCCACTCGGATACCCTAGCTTTACCTGGAAAATGTGAATGATTTAAGAAACTACATGGGAGACTAATCAGATTAATTGGTAAAGAAATATAAGTAAAACATACTAGTATTCTCTCCAGAAGTGGATAGAGGATGAAGCTTCTGTCGAGTATTATACAAACTGAGAAACCCATCTTCGTCAGCCACAGCAATAACATGAGCGTTCTTGCTAGTCTGTGAAAATAGAAGTTGCGAATTAATAGATTCATGAGCATATAACAAAGGAAACGTAGTTAAACCAATCGGATAAGTGTTTTTACCTTGCAGAAAGACAGCGCCATCGGTGGTGAGTCATTGCCGTCATGTTCGACTGCGACGGCTCCAACTTCGGTGAAATATGTTGATTTACCCTCCAAATACGGTCGTTTGCGAACTGAAATCGTAGAGATAAACATTCGGTTTACAAATCTATAACATGAGGGGTGATTTTCAAAGCTTAATTAGGAGAAACGTACCTCGGAATCCACTCAGTTCTCTGGATTTGATGTCCTGAAAAAAGGATCGATCGATTGGACTTTCCATGGTCGAAACGAATATGCTGTCAGAGAGGATCAAGAAGAGGATTTGAGCAACGATGTAGAGAGAGAGAGAGATGAAGCGACGAAAAGATGAAGGTTTTAGCTGTCAGTGAATATTTGTCCTGCTCTTTTGGCGCGCGGGTTAGTCGTATTGGCGGGATTTATCTATTTTGATTTTTCCCTCTTTTATTTATTTTTAAATTAATAAACAATCTCTTTTTCTTTCCCTCTATTTTTATTACTTTAAAGTATTTTCACATATATATATATATATATATATATATATATATATATATATAAAAGAAAAAAATATTTAAATTATTATATTTTTACAACTCAAACTATTGAAATTTTAAGAATATTAAATATGGGATCTTGATTATATCACAATTTCCCACTCTTCAATCTCTCCTAATTTTAGTACTTTCAAAGTCTAGGAAATCAAAGATTTTAATTATTTTGAATATAATATAGTTTTATATTTTAAATTTTAATATTTTTAATTAACTAGCTTAAGCAGATGTTCTTAACCAAAAAACATATTAAGTGACCTATTAAATCTTTTTCAGAGATTTTTTTGGATAATGTAATTATTTAAAAAATATTGATGATGTTGATTTTGAATATGTGAGTTTTTTTGAGTAAAAAAGTTTAAAAGGTATAAATATATAATTATAAAAATATTAAACAGTATAAATTATTTTAATATTCAACCGTATAAACTATTTTAATATTTTAGTGAATAAAATAATCTTTTGATTATGATTGAATTTTTTAAAAAAATAAAATAAACAATAATAGAAAGAAATATTAATTTTAATTTATTTCTTCCATTATTTTATTTTTTATTATGTGATTTGTATTTAAGGATGGCAATTTAAAATCGTCCCTCAAAAACCGAATTGAATTGTCCGGTTTGGGACGGTTTTTCCCCAAAACCGAACGGGAATGGGGCAGAAATGATATTTGTGTCCCCCGCCCCGACTCGACCCGTCCCGATTTCACCCTGTTTCAGCTCTGAACACTATAAACATAATTAAATATATTAAATCACCTATATATTTATTTATTCACTATATTTTGTAAGAATAGTAATGTTATTTTTTTATAATAATATAAAATTTTAATATATTACAATATATATTATATTAAAAAATTCGTTTATATAATTTTATTTTATAATTTTTATTTATTTTTAAAAAAATATTATTAACGGTGTCCCACGGGATTCCCCAAAATCGAAAAAAAAAACTGAACGGGGCGTGGATGGTATTAAAAAAATCCACGAAATTGAAACGGAGCGGGGATGATAAATGCATTATCCGTCCCGAACCGTCCCATTGTCATCCCTACTTGTGATAATAAAATAAATTAAATTGAAAACTTTGTTATTAGATGATATTAAGTGACTTGTTTGATATATTATTTAAAAATAATTGTTAAATTAACTTATTTAATTAAATGTGTAACTAAAAAAAAATAGTTAACAAAGTAAGATGACAAGTGATGTTTAAGAATTATAAAGTTATAACTAAATTAAAATCATGTCATTATGTGATAAATAATGTTATCCTTGTACATTCAAAATTTATAAAATATTATTTGTGTTTTATTCTTTTATATTTTAGCAAATATGATATCATATGTAATAGAGTATCATAATATTTTAGGTTAAATTAAAAACTAAATTTAGGTGGTATACAATTAGGAGTTAGAGTTAATATTGGCTATTCAAATTCACCGAATTTAAATAAATTGAATTTAAATTGAATTTAATTTTTGTTTGTTTTCGAATTGAATTTTATATTTATTCGAATTCAAATACAGTTATTTGATTTTCGAGTTGGAACGGAGAAGAAAAAAATAATGATTTTTTATTATTTATTTTAATTATATATAATTTAATATTTATATATATATTATTATTAAAAGATTTGAAAAAAAAAATTCAAACTAGGTTCGATATTATTAAAATTTATTTGAATTTAGTTCAGTTTTCGAATTGGCTA
The DNA here is from genome assembly GCF_907164915.1 of Impatiens glandulifera. Classification (NCBI taxonomy): domain Eukaryota; kingdom Viridiplantae; phylum Streptophyta; class Magnoliopsida; order Ericales; family Balsaminaceae; genus Impatiens; species Impatiens glandulifera. The sequence goes on from NC_061870.1 coordinate 29,251,522, forward strand.
AAAAATTAAAAATTCAAAATAGTCCGAACTAAAAACTCGAATAACCCAAAAATCGAATCGATGAACACCCTATGTAGTATTATTAGATTTGCTTAAGTTTAAATTTTTATTAAAAAAAAATACCAATTTGACATGTTAACTTCATAAATTAAAAAATAATTGATTCGACATTTTAACTTACTAAATTCAAAATTAAAATAATGATTGAACATGTTAACTTCTTAAATTAAAATAAATATATATCAATTCAAAATGTTAACTAAGTAAATAAGTAAATGAAGATAGTGGTTATATATTTTAACATCATAAATTAAAAAATAAAATATTGATTGAAAACGTTAATTGTGTTTTAAATTATAAAATAATAAATTATTTTGTTTGAAAAACATAAAAGAAATCAAATTTTAAATTACAATTAGGGCGGTGCAAAAAAACCGGAAAACCGGTAACCCAACCGAACCGATAGTTAACAGGTTTCATTTTAACGGTTTATTTGTTAATCGGTTCTAGCGGTTCCAGTTAATCGGTTTTTTACCGGTTAAACGGTTCGGTTTTCGGTTTCCTTATTTTTCTAACGGTTTAACCGGTAAACCGGTAATAATTTAATTATATATTTTTATATTTTATAATTTGTATTAGTTATTTTATAAATAATTTTTATAGAATCATTTTTAAAAAAACATTATAATCTATATAAAATTTTACAAAAATAAATTTAAAAAATTGAAATAATTTCATTAAAATATATAAAATTGTTTTTAGGAATTATAAATTAACAAAATCAAAATAGTTAAGCAAATTAAAATTTGATGTCTTCAAAGTTCAACCTTCACTTTATGTTTTAACTTTCTCTACAACACGTCTAATACGAAAACACCTAAAATCAAAGTTATAAATTATAATTTACCAATTTTACTTCTCGTTCTATCGATTGAGAAGGGATTCTATCATATTCGCTTATACTTGGTTGGTCGAAGACTAATCGACATAATGATTTTGAATTTTCTCAAGGAACATATAAAACCTAACTGAATAGCTATAAAATATATTATATTGTTACAATAAAATTATATATTATAACATATTCCTAAATATATCAATAAAATATATTATTAAAATATAATATATTTATATTATATTATAATAATAATATAATATAATAGAGACAAAAAAATGGATGAAGAATAGTATAATAGGAGAGTACAAACAATAATTTAAAAAATATATTTTATAAATTTATTACTTAATTTAAAAAAATTGAATTATCGGTTCCTGGTTAAACCCGGTTAACCGGCCAGAATCGACCAAAACCGGTAGAACGAGAACCGATAAAATCGATACCATTAACGACCAGTTAACTGGTTTGTAAAATAAAAGCCAAAACCGGTATTAACCGGAACCTTTTAACTGGTTAACCGGTTAACCGGCCGGTTGAACACCCCTAATTACAATTAAAAATAGTGAGATTGAAAATTATAAAATTACACTATATATAAAACCATTACCTTAAACAAAATTGGAGTAAGTTTAAAAAATAACGGAAAAAAAATATATAAATAAAATAAATGGATAATGGTATGTTTTGCATTTTTTTTAAAATTAAAAAAAGTAAGTAAATTTTTATTTTATTTTTATTTTATTTTATTTTTTTTTATTTTTTATTTTTTTTTTAAGAAAATAGAAGTATATGTAGTTTTTTTTTGTTGAGCCATAACTTATATCTTTAACTTATTATATATTACAATATTAAAACTAATATTATAATTAAAAAAAAAATACATTATTAACTTGACATTCAAGCTTTGTAAAACCAAAAAATGTCAACAATAATTATTACAACACATATTATAATAAATATATTTATGTAAACACTAAAATTTTAGTTACTCAATTTATAAATCTTAAAATAATTATTTTAAATAAATAAAATCAAAATACTTAAAATAAGGCTAAAACATGATTAAATAATTAGGTGAGATTAATTATTGTAAACATGATTAAATAATTAAGTGATATTAATTATTATAATAATTTAATGAGATTAATTATTGTAATAATTAAATCTCAATTAACTAAAATAATGGCCAACGGAAATAAAAAATAATAATCTCAAATTAGTTTAAAAAAATCAAAGAGGATTAAAATAAATAATTTATGATAAATATTGTATCCATTTTATCCCAAATAAATTATTTATTAAACCCTAAAAATAATATATATATAAATTGGCAAAATAAATGTCATATTTATTAAAAATAATTTATATATTTTATAGATAAAAAATTAAGTCAAATGGATTAAAGAAAAATCAATTTCAAATAAGCCCTTAGGTTGAAAATGGAGTGTGATCTGTTACCACTGAAATTAGAAGGTTTATTGCAGCATACCTATAACCATTGGATTAGCACTGGGACGCCTCCAACACACGAGAGCCATTCGCGTCACCCGCTGCAACGAAGGAGATGCGCGCTCGCGAAGCACCGGATCAACTAACGCGTGTCTCAACGCAATTAGCCTGAACGCAACAAAACGCCCCAAACGCCAACGGAACGCGGATGAAACGTCAGATGTTCGATTTTCGCCCCAAACGACGTTGTTTTTCTTGATTTGTCTTCTTCCTTGCGACGACGAACCAAATAATAACAAGCTTCCATCTTTGTTTTAAAAAAAATAGAACTTTGTCGTTTTTCCACCTTTTGACTTCGTTAAAACTGTGAAATGATCACCCTACTTCGGTGATCATTTCCTCTACACCTTCAGACACCATCATGGCCTATTCCAGCAATTGACCGAAGATCAAACAAAAGATCATCAATGGCCTTTTGACTCAATCCGATCCACTTGGTCGACGAACCAACATTGGTAGACTATAAATAGCATCCTCTAGGAAAACTGAAGGCAAAAGATCCACTCTCAAGCCCTCAATCATTCTAAAAAATAAATTCGTCGTTATATGCTTTTCGGAAATTTTGAAAAGTTCGTGTAAGGCTATAAGGATTTGATTCAGGCATTCAGGAAGCTTATATAAGAGTAGAAGTGTTCTCCAACTCCAAGTAAGCTTTCAATCACATTATAATTCGAGTTACAAGTTTGAATTGAAATTTTATATTTCAGTTTTGTTAGTTTCATATACTGTTTGATTATATGATTTATTGATTAAAAAACTATTTTATGATAATTTATAAGTTTTATGTTGAAACAAAACTGAATCAATCAACTTAAATCAGAAACCTATAAGTTTAATTTTGAAAATTTTCAAAATCGAGTTTCTATTATTAAGTTATTGCTCAAAAATAGCAACCCAGAAAGTTGTCCAACATGTTTATAAAGATATTGAGAACATATTTGAACCAATTCCAAGCCATCCCATCTCGTTCATGTTTGATCAAAAACTATTTTTTATAAAAATAAAATTTATATTTTTGAATTGATTAAAACGAGCAGTCAGTGTTCATATTTTAGTTTCATTCAACCATATGAAACATAATGAAGTTATTGGTAAGCTCTTTCCACTTCATTAAAACTTTAAAACCAAAAACCCAATTTTTTACTTCAAAACTGTTTAGGTTGAATGAGACATCATCCCGATCGAATGATACCTCAGGATGATGCTATAAATGATCCTTGGGACCATATGAAGCTTCTCGTGCCCTTGGATCAAAGGATCAGGGCCTCAATCGAAATCATCTAACATGTAGTTTGATGTTCTTGAAGACCAATAAATATAGCCCAGGTCTAACTTGGGACCGAGATTCCTTTGCACCTAGGACCGAGAAAAATTAACCCAAGGATAACCCTAGACCGACAACATCTCACACCTAGGACCGAGAAAAGTTACCCCAAGGTTAACCTATGATCGAACAATTCCTTGAGCCCCGACCGAGGAATTTTACGCCCGACCGAGGAATTTTACGCCCGACCGATAATTCTTGCACCCGACCGAGAGTTCCCACACCCCGACTGATGGACCTAGACCTAGGACTGAGAGTTTTAGCCTAGGACCGAAGAAATCGCACCTAGGACTGAGAGGACCATTCCTAGGGCCTGTTTTGTTTGAATTTTAAATTTTCAAAAATTATTTTTATGATTTCGATAACCCAAACTATTTTTTAAAATAAAAAAAAAATATATAAAATGACTAAAAATACTTTTAGAATATTTTCATAAAAAATATTTCGACAAGGACCTATTTGGAAATTATTTTTAAATCCTAATACTCTAAAATTGATATTTTTCAGGTAATTTTCTTAGTAATGGTCGACATCAACCTCAAGTACTAACATTAAAATATTATTTTTATAATTTTAAATAAAAAAAATACGTGAATGTTTAGCTAGGATCTGGAGAATATTTAATTAAATAAAATAATAATACCATTTTTTTTAAAGTCAATACTTTATAAATTAGACACCGTTTTAAACAGACACGGAAGATATAGCGCAAAGTCTTTTTCCGAATATTAATAAACATCGAACTAAAAAGAGACTCCGGTCAAAAGTATGTTTGTAGACGCATAATTTTATTGATTTAAAAAAAAATTAATTGGCGACTTTTATCAAATAAATAAATTTTAAATTAATTATTTTTAATTAATTTAAATACAATTTTTTAATCAAATTTTAACTTATTATTTTAAATCTAAAAAAATATTTGAAATTTGATCAAAAATTTATCATTTCAAGATATGAGAACATATTTTTATAATTTTGTTTAGAATAATGTTTTACGCAAATCGATTTTAAAATATGTTAAATTTTTTCATGATAAAATTTATCGGGTTACAATTTGAAATATATAGTTATATAATAAATATATGTTTTAAAATTATATATATATATATATATATATATATATAATATTTGTCAGTTTAATTGATTGATGTGGGAAGAGATATAAATAAATTATTAAAATTTGGTTAGTATTATATAATATTTAGATTTATTTTGTTTAAAAATAAGAGTATAATTATTTTAAAATTTATTTTTTATTTGAATATAATAATTTTTATTTTATTGGAAAGAATGAACCTAAAAAATAAATATTTCAGATTTAAATTATACTAAAAACTTCATTAAATGGTTATAAATAATAAAACAATGTATGAATAATATAATATGACTATATATAATATATATATATATATATATATATATACTTTTTTTTTTTTTGGATATATTAGATAAACAAATAAAATATTAATTTATCAATAAACTAAAGAGAGAAAATATGAATAATAAATACATTTAAGGGAAATTGTAAATAACTATAGTAATGTTATTTTCTTTTAACTATAATCGTATGTAACATTTATTCTCATGACTAGTTAAATTTCACATCTTTTATATACATAAAAAAATCCATATATATCCACCTTTTATATATAAAAAAAGGAAGGAAAGAAAGAAAGTTCTATATTTATGGGATTTTTATTATCAAAAAGTTGGATGTAATGTTAAATCAAATTATGTATCTTTAACATATAATATAAGAAGTTTAATATTTTCTATAATTAAAAAATATGTAAATTATTTAAATATTTTAATAAGATTACACATTCTGTCTAAAAATTAAAATATTAATATAATTTTGGGTGGTCAAAGAATTATAAAGAATTGAGAAAGTAATATGATAAAATATGGAATGGATATAAATAAAATTAAGATAACAAATATTAAATCAACATAAACACAAATTAAATGGTTAATAAGAATCCTTCCAAATAAAATAAAAAATTAAAATTAGTCATAGAGAAAAAAAAGTCAAAAAATTATTAATATATGTATATTTTAAATTAAGATAAAAAGTGTTTATATTAAGAAGTTATTATTTTATTACCGAAATTTTATTATATAATTTATTTTAATTTAATTCAAAATCAATATCTGAACACACACATTTTGTAAGGAATAATTAAAAGTTATTAATAAACTACCAAAATACCATTTTTTTAATATTTAAAATATTATTCAAAAATGGTAAATAATCTAGATAAATCACCTTTACCCTCGTTTGATACTGGATTATTTGGAAACATAATTTTTGAAAAAAAATATCAAACTTATTTGGTGGTTTATTTCAATTAGTAAATTTTGAAAAGAGGTTCATATGAATGATATAGTTGAAAATATGCTTTTCATTGAGAGTATGGTTTATTTATAAATAATCTCAAATAAATTAACAAACTCAATTAATCCATATCAAATAAGTAGATTGCTGATAAAATGTTAAGATAAATATATAGATTAAACCAAACATCTCTTAATAAAAATATTTTGTAAGGGTCTTTTATAAGTTTAAGTTTAATTTTCAAATATTTGTGTGAAACCATTTTTTTTTTTAATTTAAATGAGATATTCTTAATTATCAACATTCATAACAATTGTAGAACTATTTTTCCACTAACCATACTAATAACTCACATGTCTTCAATTACACAAAGTTTACAATTACTTAAAATTGTATAATACTATTACTATTACATATTAATTAATGGTTATAAAATCTTCATCATGAAAATAAATGCAATTTGGAAACTAAATTAGGCACAAATAATCAAAATTTGACGACAGATTCGAATGGAGAAAAACTAAATAAATTAAACGCTTCACCAAAATTTATGTTTTAAACTATAAATAGAGCTCATACTCATAGAAGAAACCACGCCAAATTTGCAAAGTTCCTTCTTTCGAGTGCTCCGTCGCAGCCATGGAATCCCCCAGCAGCCCTAGATCCAATGACAATGTCCGCAGACGCCAATTGAACTTGTTCTCTTTGATCAGTCTTTCCTTCATTAGCCCGGTGTTAGCATCCTCTATCGTGAGTAAGACTCAGAAGCTCAACGAGCTGATAAACCTCCAAAATAAGGAGGTGAAAAGGGGAAAACGTCTAGCTAAGAAACGTGAAGAACGTCAAGGGAAATCAATTTTGGAGCGCCCACTGAAAGATCTCAGTGATGAGGAAGTTACAATGTTGAAGGATTGGCTTCAAAACATGCATTGCAAGGTGAATGCAAGAATAGCACAACTCCAAGGGGATCCTGCACAAGACCACCAAGTTGCTCACAGAGGGTGATTGCACTTCTTAGAAAGTCAATGAGAGTATTTTAAATAAAAATAGCATCGAGAATAAATGATGTACTTCGATGTTCTTTAATAAAACGATTTATAAAAGTTGTCTTTCTATAACTATAGGTATATGCATTGAGATTCAGATGAAAACCAACTAATACATTCTTAAATTTGTTGCAAGCCCAAATTTGTGATCCAATTTGGATCCACATCCCAAAAGATGTTTCTAAATGAAGTTGATTTGTCCCCCCCCAAAAAAAAAGCAAGGATGAAGGATTAGAGACAACTTAACATCCCTATATAGATATTTAAAAGAAGTCTCAAACTATGGTTTATTAGTTAGTAGATCCCAATATAGAGTAGTAGGCACAAAGTTAGTCTATAATGCCTTCAAAACATGTACCAGTGGGTCTCAAATTTTGGGATTGTATCAGTTAGATATTGGTTATACTTAGGTTTTCCGTTTCCCCCAAAATTACACTTATCTATAATGCCTACATACATACAAATTAAATATTAAATTACAGTTATCCATAAGGCTCACATACAAATTTAAATATTTAAATCATGGAATCAAATGTAACTTGGGGTGATAAACATATGACATATTCATCACTTTTATTGTCCATTTACAACCCTCTAGAAGCAAAACACAAAAACATAGTCAAATGTACACATCTCTAACACTATGAAAGAATAAGTAAAAGAATCATATGGGTAACTCGTAAACATCATCTTCGAGTACTCTAGATGCTTTGAATAAGATCAAGATGAGACTAATTAGCGCAGGAGATGAGAGAACAGACTGTAACTACTATTCTTATTCCTCATTTAATATCTCATTGATTACATTGCATCCTATTTACACTACTATACTAACTCAATATCAATATTCAGACTATTGACAAGTGAAATGAACTTTGAACTTCAATACCTGCAGAACTCATTTATCTGTACAATGGAGATGACCAAGGGAAAGCAAAGAAATAAATAAATAGGTGAATGTTAAAACAATAATGACAATTCTACTTATGTTCCACTGGAGTTTGGAGCTTCAAAAACACCTAAGTTGGGGAAATTAAAATGTCATGCATTGGGATATCACATTAAATCTGGACTCAATTATGCCTGATTCAATGTATCATGTTTAGCAATAGGGCCTATGTACATAGCATACAAGATGAAGGATCTATAGGTCTGCTTCTACTAATTACTTATCTTACAAATGAAATTCTAGAATAAGAAAAGAGAGTTATTACTTTACACATGAAACCCAACTCGGTATGTGCTTCTCCTCAGCTAGAATCAGGTTCTACATCAACTGAAACCAAAAGAGAAATTAGTGTGGACTGTTGAGAAAGAAGAACTTATATATAGAGAGAGTTAGACAGAATTACAATCAAATTCGCCATGGCGATGTCATCTGCACAGACTCGGGCACTGCCGATTCAATCTTCTTCCTAAAATCAAGGGAAAATGGCACTAGCATCTTCTCTGTGGTGCCTTTTTATTTCAAATCCCTTAATCTTCCAACTTTAACCAGCAACAAGAATGAGATAATCTGAGTCGCCACAGGCAATATATTTCAAAAATAAAAAATAGTGGCTAGGTTCATATATTAAATAAATAAATAAAAATAATAAAATAAAATAAATCATAATAATATTTCAAAAAGTAGGCATCTATTATTCAAAAGATATACCCAGCTTTCATATTCATTTTTCATATTATACCCATATTTTCATATTGCATCCTCTATTAATATTAAAATAAAATACATTATACATAAAATAATAATTAAAATTTAATCATAATTTTAAAATATAGTTATATAATTGATTGGAACGAGACAACTCAACATAGTTATAACACAAGTTATGATACTTTATGATTCATTGTGTTTAATTAAGATTTTGCTAAATTACATACACGCTTAATGAGAATCACAACACAAATATTATATAATAAAATTTTAAAAATAAAAAATATCTAAAAATTATAGTGTTTTATTGATTAAATATATATCTCTTATTCAAATTTTTAGTATTATTGTACTATTTTATTTTACACTTAAAATCAAATTTATTTTAATGTATTATGAACTTTGTACCAAATAATAACTTTGATAGTTAAAATTTTGTAAAATATTTATAAGAAAATTAAAATTAAAATTAAAATAAAAAATTGTTTCTTTATATTAAAACTGTAAAAAATATTTAATTTATAAAATAAAAAACAAATTTAGTTAATAAAAAATAGATTCATCTATCCAAATAAATTAAAATTAATAATTATATATCAATTTGATTTGATACAAAAGTCTAAGATGAAAATTAACTAAAATTAAAGATTTATGCTGAATATGACATTTAAATAGTAAAAATATAAATATATAATATATTTTAAGAGTGATATATTTGATGTTTATGCTATTTAATTTATATAAACTTAAATATCTTATTCTTAAAACTTGTATCATCTTGTATTTTTTAGTTTTATAAATATTTTTTGAAAAAATATTGTTTTATAAAAAAAATTATTTAGATTTTTTATAAAATAAATTATTTAAATATAAATATAAATGAATTAAATGATAAATAATTAAAATAATAATAATGTGATATAAATAAATTTGTAAAAAATAAACTAAAAATCCCAAATAATCAAACTAGCTCTAAGGGCCCGATTAAAAATATTTCAAATCATACAGGCCTTAAGTCTAACCCTAAAAGACCCGATTATAAGTTAAGTTGAGAGACTGCAAATTTTTGAGCCTCTTCTTTCAGAGGAAGAAGTTCGGCCATAAACCCTTATCTCCTTCCTCTTGAACTCCATCTAAACCTACTTCTCCACAGGAAGAAGATATCCTTAGATTCACGCATAGTTTCTGTCAGTCTTCATATTTTCTATTTGACTAATTCTCTCTACCTTAGCCATGCCGAAGCATTACAGGCCACCGGTAAGCTTGATATTGTGTACTTCTTCGACATGTAATTGTTCCATTTGTATAACATATTTTGCTTCTATCTCTTCCAGGGTAAGAAGAAAGAAGGGAACGCTGCAAGATATATCACCAGATCCCTGGCTGTTAAGTATCTTCAGGTCACCCTATCTAATTTCAGGTTCCCTTCTATCTCTCATCCACTTTATACCTACATCTTAGTATAATTGATTTTATGCAATTTCTTTACTTAGTTTGCGAAAATTTCCAGGTGTATCTGTATCATCTGTTTCATTACATATGTTAAAACAAACTGACATATTAGGCTGTTAATAAGGCCTATTTGAAGCTATTATTGTTTTATTACTCCAATTAGTGACACCCATAATAACTAAATTTGATAGGGTTTAGATTTTAGAGGTAGGTCTCAAGTTCCAATAGGTCTGAAAACACTTTGATGTCGGGTCATCTAGGTAGTATGATGAGCTAACTTTTTATATGGTTTAAACCCTAGTTAAAAAAATAAGAACAAATAAAGACTAAAAGGAGAAAAATGACTCTAGTTAGTGACATTGTTGGGACTTGATAAAGATCTGAAAGACTCATTGCTATATGTACTTTAATTTACAGGAGACTATGCATCCTAAAAGGTGTCTTTCCAAGGGAACCAAAGAAGAAGGTCAAGGGAAATCATCAGACATACTACCACATGAAGGATATTGTGTTCCTTAAACACGAACCTTTACTTGAGAAGTTCCGAGATATGCGAGCATATGACAGGAAGGTTAAAAAAGCATTGTTCAAGAAGAACAAAGATCTCGCAGAACGTTTGCTCACCAGAAAACCTACTTACACACTAGATATGCTAATCAGAGAGAGGTTAGTTGATTACTTTTGTGGTGGTAATGTAATTCATTGTCATAATATCTTATAGTCTTAGTTAATATTCATCTTTTTTGAATTCAGGTACCCTAAGTTCATTGATGCTTTAAGAGACCTTGATGACTGTCTTACCATGGTACACCTTTTTGCTTCATTGCCTGCTGTGGAAAGGCAGAAAATTGAAGTGAAGCGAATTCATAATTGTAGAAGGTTGGTATTTCATTTGTTTATGTAAAATGACCAGATGAACGTGGCTTATTGATTTTCTTTTTGAATGTGTAGTGATTTTATATGATGTCCTTTCTAATTATGTTTTGGTTCTTGCATGGAAAATCTTACTCTTCACTAGGTTGAGTCACGAATGGCAGGCCTACATATCTCGCACTCATAAGTTGCGAAAAACATTCATATCTGTCAAAGGCATATATTACCAGGCATGGCTATTTTCTCTGTTTTATAAAAGTAGCACTACATTCACAAGTAAATTCTGAATGGCTTTTGACATCTTTCTTATTTATCTTATCAGGCTGATGTCAAGGGACAAAAGATCACCTGGCTAACACCTCATGCTTTGCAGCAAGTCTTACCTGAGGATGGGGTTGTGGATTACAAAGTCATGCTCACCTTTTTGGAATTTTATGAGGTTAACTGAGAGCCACTTCAATAAAATGTTTATGTTGAAACTTAGTATATTGGGTATTTATAGCCAATAAATTTGAAGATTATAATTTTTGCCTAAAATTTCTAAAACTAAGGATACCTTTCTTTTATTTGAAAAAGTATGCCTCCACAGTATTCCACAGAAATAAATGTTACTTTCTTGATTTTATAAAATATAACCCAAGCAGTGGGGTGATTTTTGTTGCAATACCTTGTTATGTTGATTTTTGCGCCTATAAATATCATTGGATTGTCCTTTTATCTGATCATCTTCTTTTTTACAATTATTTCATTGTGGATGCAGACTCTTCTTGCTTTCATAAATTTCAGACTTTATCATTCAGTAAATGTTAGTTACCCGCCCATCCTCGATCCTCGGCTAGAAGCTTTAGCAGCAGGTATTTATCTTGTATACTGATTGATATAAACCTACCCTGATGCTGCTATTTTATCAGAAATACATTTATTTCTTTATACTTGGTCCGACTTCATTGAAGTATTTTTATGTTCACTGATGATTAATTTCATTCCAAACTCCACAGATCTTTATGCTTTATCAAGGTACATTGATGTCAGTTCTAAGGGCCTGATGCCAGAATCTCAAGATCTCAGCTCATCAGTATCTGAAGATGAATCCAGGAAAAAGGGGACAGAGACTGAGTCTGAACTTAGGATGGCACAGCTTCAGCACCACCTTCCTTCCAATGTACCTGGTGCATTGATGAACCTGGTTGGCGGAGATCAGACAGAGGATGATGATGACGAAGACACTAAAGAGTGCAAGAATCTCTTTAAGAATGTCAAGTTCTTCCTCAGTCGTGAGGTAAGGCTAGTTATGTACAAAAAATATTTTATTTCCAATCCATAGGTCAAAAACTTGTTTTTTTAATCTTTTTTCCAAGCATAAAGTGACTCCATTGTTTTTTTTTTTGAATTTGAAACCACACCAATAATTTGCTGTAAAAGTTTAAATATATTTGAAGAGCTACGTTTCTTATCCATCCTTTTGTTTCTTAACTATATATAATTCTTACCTATTTTCAGGTACCAAGAGAATCAATGCTCTTTGTCATACCTGCTTTTGGTGGTGTGGTGTCCTGGGAAGGAGAAGGTGCTCCATTCACTGAATCTGACCAGAGTATTACTCATCAGGTCTGCTTCTATGTCTGTTGATCATATGATTTAAAGTATAGAAACAAGAACCCCAATTTTCAATGTTTTTAACTTCTTTTTCTATATTTGTATGTGATGAAGATGAAAATTGTCTGTCTATCTTGAGTTTTATAATTCATATCAATGCCAGCATTAATAAACTTTTAAGGAAATTTAAAATTGTGAGAGTTAATTATTTGTTTTTGATTGATTTATTTAGGTACAAACATGTTTAAATCAACACTCCTCCCATTACCCATCAAAGCCTTGTTTTGTATGTGGTGTATGGAGGCATAAGTATAAGATGTACAAGTTATTGTTGCATATTCTACACATAATCTTTGATGAACTTTGGTTGTGTGTATTGATTTTTCATGTACTGTAAGTGGTTTTAGGCTTGGAATTGTTAATTCTTGAATATTGACTCGGGTTGCTGATAGCCTGTTGTACACATGATTTCAATTTCTCAAGGGGCCTGTTTCTTGTAAATCATAGAAGTGATATCGTTGCTTCAACTGATTTTTTTACTTTTGTAAAGAGTTGATTGAAGAATCCGTTTGCTGACTGGCTTTGTTCATTTATGCAGGTTGTTGACAGGCCAACACAGGGGCGCAGGTTCCTTTCAAGAGAGTATATTCAGCCTCAATGGGTGTTTGATTGTATTAATTCGAGAATTATATTGCCAGTTGAGGAGTATCTGGTTGGGAAGTACGTGTATTTTCCTTTTTAAATTCTTTAGATGTATTTCTGGTACTTGCTGTGGTTTGTGGCCATTTTAATCATGTTTATATAGACATCTATAGTTGGGTGACAAGATGCATTGCTTATTTAGTGTATACCCTATATTTGTTAATGGCAGGGTTCCACCCCCACACTTGTCTCCTTTCATTGACAATGAGGCAGAAGGTTATGTTCCTGAGTATGCAGATACTATAAAACGCCTACAGGCTGCTGCAAGAAGAGAAGTTCTTCCAATGCCAGGTATGGGTAAAGAAGATGTGGATGACCCACAAAATTTACTGGCGGAAGGTATCATTGATAGGACAGAAGCTTTTGAAGCCACTGAGAAAAAGCGGAAGGTAAAGTTCCATTCGAAATACACTTATTGTTTTCTTGGATGTTATTGGTTACTCGATCTCATGTCTCAAAACATGGCTTGTTGTACACAGATGATGGTCCTGGAGAAGCAGTACCATGATGAGCTGAAGAAGGAACTTGAAGGTGTGGTGCCCTCTTCAACTTCAAATATTGATGATAATGACATGGAGGAACAAGAACCTCTACCCGATCAACAAGTTGCAGAGGATTCTTCTAGCCTTTCTACAGTTGTGATGTCTCGTAAGAAGAGGAAGCTTTATGAAGCCATGATGGTAATTTTCTTGTCTTATCCTTACAAATTAGCTCTTAAATTTGTTTTATTGGTGGAGGTGGAATGGCCTAGCTTTAGTTGGATTTTTTGTGCTGGTTTGGTATGAGTACCTGCTAAATATATTTGGTTCATGATTAGTTTGACTAGACGATTTTCCTAATAGGTGATATCAATTGGGAATTCTATATATTTATTCGATGTTTTTTTTTTCTCTTTCATTCTATTTGTTTAAGTGTTTTGTTGGTGAACCTTGTTTCTTGACATGCAGATTGGCAACAAGAGAAAGCAGGCTAATGTTGGTCTCTTGAAGAATAGGAAGAAAAAGATTGATGAAGCCAAAAATGCCTGAGCACAGAGATCTCAAATTACCTGAACAATCAACAAACTTTTGTGCTATCATGTTGTTCTGGACTCCCTTTTGATTATTTTTCTCAAATTCTATTTCTTGTTTTAATACAAAACATCTATAGATTGGATGGGTAACAAGTGTTTGAAATATCTCTACTCTTAACAATTTTGATCCTATTTCAAGTTAGTCTTTGCCTTATTTTTATGCATAATATAATGTCTTTGCCTATATGGTAATTGTTTTTTTAAAAGTTTATTTTCATTGATATCTATCTATTAGAGTAAAAATTGTAAATAGTTTACAAAAGTTTATATGTTTGGAATAGATGTCAAATTATAATATTTCCCCTGGATTGAATGAAGGTTATTCTACTATTTGTAATTAACTAATGTATATTAATCTTGAAAAGATATATTATTACCTCCATTTATAGTATTTTATTAGGATTACCAAGTAGAGTTTGTAATAGTCAATTAACAAATTTGGCATCTTGGGAAAACAAATCTCCCATGGAAAAATTGAAGTTTATAGGATTGATTGAGTCGGATAAAATGAGGTTAAAGAGTCAAATTTATATAAACTAGCTAAATTCTTAATTTATTTGTATACAAAAGAAATGAACACGTAAATAAGAAAAGAATATAAACATGACAGGAGAATTAACTCCGAGGTTAAGTTAAAATACTTTTATGAATTTTAAAAGTTTTCAACTATTTTATTAAATTTTGAATTTTGCCTTCGAGATTTGATTTTGGGCTCCTCTTATTCATGAATGTCTATCCTTACAATAATTCCAATAATGTCACTTTGTTGATTTTTTTTAGAGTGATAGTTGATTCACATCAACTGAACCTTGTTTAGTTTGAATGGTAAAAAAAATGTATCATATTAGAAATTTATATGATTTTTTAGTTGAAACTGAAGCTGTTGCAATTTATGTCTTATGACCTTGGTTATATTCTATTCATAAAATTACAACTTCATATAAAAAAAAAAAAAAGTGGATTTTTAATATTTTTATATACGGTCTATAATTTTTCTATCTTCTTGTTAGTTATATCTGAATTCTTTCAGTTACATATAACTTTTCTCACAAGATTCGTTACTTTCTCTTTCTCTTTCTCCCGTGTTCCGTTTGGGGGCGTAAGCATGCAGCGTACGGAGATGGAGCCTGGATGATTCTTCTACTTTTGTTTTTGGCTGCATATCCCTTTTGAATGTTCACGTAAGTGTATTCTGCGTATTAGATTTTCTGATTCTCCGTTCTAGTTCATCTGGCGTTTCGATAGTTTGTCTGCTTCTCAGTTCGGTTTCGGATTTTCTCATTGCTTCACAGTTACCATGTAAATGTCACTTACTGTAGAAGTTGTAGAAATTCTAGCAGAGCTCTTGTCCTAGTTAGAGTAAGTTCACGATCCATTGATTAAATAGTTCAGATCAATTTGGTTTGCTAAGTATCCTCTGTTTCATTTTAGTCTTAGATGCCGAATAATTTGTTAACCTACACCAAAATCTCGAAGACAATTAGATTCTGCATAATGTAATTGAGTTGCGATCTTGCTTAGGTTGCCGTAGAAGCTCTGTGAAAAATGTCCTGTATACACTAAATAAGTAAATGTTATGAGTGGAACTTCTGTAATGCTCCATGAAATACTGTATTCCATGAAATTATTTAGTTACAATAATTTATGAGTTTTCAACTTACTTTACATGTTTACAATCATGAATTTATTCACACAATAAATGAACATACCAAATATCCACTTTAATTTATTACAATACAATATGATTTAACATGAACACAAGTTTCTGAAGACCAACTTATTTGTCAATTCTAGGAGATGGAGGCTTTGGGTGAGGGGATGACTTTCCAATTATGGCTTTCTTTACCTTAGCAATCGAGTGCTTGACCTTTGATCCGACACCTGAGAGTATATTGTGAGATTTCTTTGGTGTGTGTTTGATATCTATGTCTCTTGAGGCTTCTACCATAACTGGAGCGTCAGACCCTGAATCTTGTCCTTTGTGTTCATCTCCTTCATCATTTTCTTCATCTGTCTTTGCCTCTTCAACATGCTTTATTTGTGTTCCCTCACTTTTCTCTTCTTTATTATCGCCTATCAATTCATTCTCTTGGATTGATTCATCAGTTACTTGTGGTGCCTTCCTCATGGATTTCTGCATTAGGTCTGATAGTGATAGCTTAGTAGGTTCTAATTCGGTGAACCTCTCCTTGACCTCTTCAGATTCTTCATCCACATTTCTTTCCTCATTTAGTAAATCCGTAGATGAATTCTTGGCATGTGGAGAATCAATAGATTTCTTGATTTGATTTTCATTTTCTTCATCATTGTCTATAAGTTTGTTGCTATCTGTCTTAGTTTCTTTGAGCTTCCCCTCATTCTCCATTGTTGACAGCTCCACTGGCCCCTGCAGAATATTGATCGATCAGATTTAGATTTTTGTAAAACCTTTTTGGACCTTTTAATTCTACTGTATTTTGGTAGATGTTTTTTGACTTGAACTGTTATGCTGATTTTAAATGTTATGCATCTAGAATGTAGACTGATCAGGTTATGCAAAAATTAGGTAGTCTAACCATTTCAGGACTCTCAAATTCTTCATATTTTCTGTTGGTTTCTCAGACTTCTGTATTAGAAAGATTGTTCGGTTTCTCTTCCAAGATTTGTTCTTTTATTTTCTTCTGGGAATATTTCTTAGCTCATTATGAGGCCTTTACTTCTTATCAGGAGCACTATGTTTTGTTTTGAATTTAGTATCTATTCTAGGATGCTTATTGGAAGATTAATATTAAAATCATTGTTGAATTTTATCAGTAATTTCTTTATTCTTTTTTGGCATACTGAGGAATATCATTGCTCTTAGAATCAACACAAAAATATATGCCAGAAAATTAGTCTGTTACTGAGTATCCTACATTTATGTAGTCTTTATGCAGAATGAGAGTAATGTTCTCGTACCTCTTTAGTTAATACTTCTGTTGGTTTGATGCTGACTTCTGTGTCATCGTCCCCAGTTTGTAGGTCCAATGTAACTATTTCTGACTCCACATCCTTGTCTCTTGCGTTCTCTTCCATGGGATTGACAAGTGCTATATCCTCATGGTAAGTTTCGGTGACAACTTTGTCTTCAGCAGTGAATAGTTCTTTAGTATCTTGATTTGTGGAAACATCTTTACTCCACTCAATTGACTGCACAAAATAAGCCTTTAGTGTGCTGCAAGTATTAAAGGATGGAACATATTTTGTGTAGTATGTGTCAAATCATGCTCTATATTTATGTAGTCATTATGCATAATGAGAGTACATTATCATACCTCTTTAGTCAATACTTTTGCTGGTTTGATGCCGACTTCTGTGTCACCACCCCCAGTTTGTAGGTCCAATGTAACTATTGCCGACGTCACATCCTTGTCTCTCTCATTCTCTTCCATGGGGTTGGCAAATGCTCTTTCCTCATGGTAAGTTTCAGTGACAACTTTGTCATCAACAGTGACTAGTTCTTTAGTATCTTGATTTGTGCAAACATCTTTACTCTGCTCAAATGACTGCACAAAACAAGCCTTTAGTGTGCTGCAAGTATTAAAGGATGGAACATATTTTGCGTAATATCTGTCAAATCATGCTTTATTTATGTTGTCTTTATGCAGAATAAGAGTACATTATCATACCTCTTTAGTCAATACTTCTGGTAATTTAGTACTGACTTCTGTGTCATGATCCCCAGTTTGTAGGTCTAATGTAACTGGTGATGACTTCACATCCTTGTCTCTCTCGTTCTCTTCCACGGGGTTGACAAGTTCTCTTTCCTCAAGATAAGTTTCGTTGACAACTTTGTCTTCAACAATGACTAGTTCTTTAGTATCTTCAATTGTGCAAACATCTTTACTCTGCTCAAATGACTACACAAAACAAGCCTTTAGTGTGTTGCAAGTATTAGAGGTTGGAACATATTTTGTGAAATATATGTTTTATTTATGTAGTCTTTATGCATAATAAGAGTAACGCCATCGTACCTCTTTAGTTAATACTTCCGTTGGTTTGATGCTCACTTCTGTGTCATCGTCCCCAATTTGTAGGTCCAATGTAACTAATACTGATTTCTCTGCCTTGTCTCTCTCGTTCTCTTCCATGGGGTTGCCAAGTGCTCTTTCCTCATTGTAAGTTCCTCTGACAGATTTGTCTTCAACACTGATTGGTTCTTTAGTATCTTGATTTGTGCAGACATCTTTATCCCGATCAAATGACTGCACAACACAAACATTTATTGTTGAATATTCTCCCCCTTTTCCGAAACATAGTATGTAGAAGCAATTTATTTTTAAAATTTAATGATATAATCTTACCTCTTTCTCCCCATCCTGATTCTCTATCTTCTCTGTTATGGTTGTTGTCTCATCTTCTTCCTTGGGACTCACTACATTCACCTGAACCCCGGTTTCATATTGAGGAGAAGTTCCAACATTGATAATTGAAGCATCTTCACTATTTGCAACTCTTTCAACATCTTGAAACTGGTTTTCTAATTTTTTTCCCACATCTTCACTCGTTTCTTCATCCCCGCCTTCTGTGATAGTTCCCTGCTCATATATTCCTAGAAAAACCTGTATTTTCAAGAACATGATCATTAAATTCAAATATGACAACTGCAGGAAGTGGACATTAAAAGCAATTTATTCTTAAACTTTAACCCATATATTCTTACCCCTTTCTCCCCATCATGGATCTCTATCTTCTCTGTTACAGCTGTTTCGTTTTCTTCCTTGGGTCTCACCACATTCACCTGAAGCCCTGATTCATATTGAGGAGAAGTTCCGACATTGATAATTGAAGAATCTTCACTAGTTGTAACTCTTTCAACACTTTGAAACTGACTTTCAAATTTCTTTTGCACATCTTCACTGGTTTCTCCATCCCCACCTTTTGTGACAGTTCCTTGCTCACATATTCCTTGAAAAGCCTGTGTTTTTTCAATAATATGATCATTAGATGCAAAAATGATAGGTGCAAGAAGTGGACATTAGAAGCAATTTATGTTTAATCCATATATTCTTACCTCCTTTTCACCATCCTGGATCTCTATCTTCTCTATTATGGCTGCTGTTTCATTTTCTTCCTCTTGACTCACCACATTCCCCTGAAGTCCTGTTTCATATTGAGGAGAAGTTCCAACATTGATAATTGAAGCATCATCACTGATTGCAACTCTTTCAACATCTTGAAACTGGGTTTCAAATATTTTTTCCTCGTCTTCATTGATCTCTCCATCCCCACCTTCTTTGACAGTTTGCTCACGTATTCCTGGAAAAACCTGTGTTTTTTCAAAAGTATGATCATTAGATTCAAATATGACAGCTGCAAGAAGCAGACATTAAAAGCAATATATTTTTAACCTTTAATCCATATATCTTACCTCTTTCTCACCATCCTGGATTTCTGTCTTCTCTGTTATGGTCACATCTTCATTGGTTTCTCCATCCCCACCTTCTGCGTCAGTTCCCTACACAGTTTTTTCCAGGAATATGATCACTAGATTCAGATATAGTTGCTGCAAGAAGTGGACATGAGAAGTAATTTATTTTTACCTTAAGTAGTCCTTCACGAGAAGGAGGTGTTTGAACATCAACCGTTTCTCTAGCAATTCTTTCAGAATCCTGGACTTGTGGTTCAGTTATACTTTGAATTCTATGGACCTCATCACCCTCAACTGGCCTTTCCAAAACATGATCATTGGATTCAGATGCTAGTGTACTTTCTTCAAGTTCAGCCTCATATTTGACAATCTTCTCCACAGTTGCATTTTCTGCATTGTTGCATTCTTTTAATGGAACTGGAGACTCAATGGCAGAAAGTAGTCTTGTTTCATGAGTAGGAAGTGTTTGAACATAAAGTGTTTCATCACTCACACTTCCAAAATCTTGTTGCTCTGAGATTTTCTCACTTTCCTTGACTTCGTCAACATCTTGTGCACTTTGACCCGAAAAATCCTTAAGCGATCTTTCCAGAATTTTATCATTGGATTCAAATGCTATTTCACTTTCTTCTTGTTCAGCCTTGTCTTTGACAAGCTTCTCTATAATTGTGTTATTGCTTTCTTCTAACGCAAGTGGAGTTTCTATGGTAGGAACCTCTTTTAGGTCTGCTACATAATCACGTGTGTTCAAAACATTACTTGCACTTTCATCATCCCCATCCTTGGGATTTTCATCTATGACAAGTAGTCCCGTTTCATGAGCAGGAGGTGTTTGAACATCAAATGTTTCAGTATCAGCAACTCTGTCTTGATATCGTGGTTCTGATATTTTCTCAATTTCTTCGACTTCATCAACCCCTTTTGCATTTTGTCCTGACAACGCCTCATGTGACCTTTCTGGAATTTGATCATTTAATCCAGATACTATTTCACTTTCTTGGAGTTCAGCCTTGTCTTTGACATGCTTCTCTAGAGTTGCATTTTTACTTTCTTCTAGAGAAACTGGAGACTCTAGGGCAGGAACCAATTTGAGATCTGCTACTTCGTTCACAGTTTTTAGTGTTGTATCATCGTCCCCATCCTTGGGATCGACTTTGAGGTCTGTTACATCATCCTCTAAATTCACAACTTTATTTGCAGTATCATTATCCCCATCCTTGGGATCCTCATCTATCTGAATCAGTCCTGTTTCATGAACAGGAAGTGTTTGAACATCAAAGGTTTCAGCTTCAAGAACTCTTTCGAAATCTTGACATTCTGGTTCTGATATTTTCTCAATTTCGTCGACTTCATCAACTCCTTGTGCACTTTGTCTTGGAAAAGCCTCAAGTGACCTTTCTTGAACTTGAACATCGAGTCCAGGTACTATTTCACTTTCTTTCAAGTTGGCCCTGTCTTCAAAAAGCTTCTCCAGAATTGCGTTCTTTTTTTCTTCTAGCGCAAGTGGAGACTGTATGGCGGGAACTACTTCGAGGTCTTCTCCATAATCCTCTTTTCTCACATCTTTATTTGCAGTATCATCCTCCCCATCTTTGGGACCGACATGAAGTAGTTCTGTTTCATGAGCAATAGGTGTTTGAACATCACCAACTCTTTCAAAATTTTGACAATGTGGTTCTGATATTTTCTCGATTTCCTTCACTTTGTCAACACCAACATCTTGCGCACTTTGGCTGGTTAAATCCTCAAGTAACCTTTCTGGAAATCGATCATCAGTTTCAAAAGCTATTTCATTCTTTTCTTCCTGTTCAACATTATAATGGAAAAACTTCTCCGGATTTTCTTTTTCTGCATTCTTGCTTTCTGCTAATGAAAGAGGGGACTCTGTGGTAGGAACCACTTTGACATCTGCTACATACGCGTCTGAATTCACACCTTTACTTGCAGTATCAATTTCTCCATCCTTGGGATCTTCATCTACCTGAAGTAGTCCTGTTTCATGAGCAAGAGGTGTTTGAACATCTAGTGTTTCAACATTAACAACTCTTTCAAAATCTTCACATTGTGGTTCTGATATTTTCTCAAATTCCTCGACGTTGTCAACCTCTGGTGCAGTTTGGCCTGCAAAAGCCTCAAGTGAACTTTCTTGAACTTGATCTGATTCAGGTGCTATTTCACTTTCCTCCGGATCAACCTTGTCTTCCACAAGCTTTTCTAGAGTTGCCTTCTTGCTTTCTTCTAGCTCAAGTGGAGACACTGTGGTGGGAACCACTTCGAGGTCTTCTACATAATCGTCTATGATCACACCCTTATTTGCACTTTCATCATCCCCATCCTTGGGATGTTCGTCTACATGAATTTCTTCTGTTTTACGAACAAGAGGTGTTTGAATATCAGCAACTATTTCAAGATCTGGACCTTGCGATTCTGATATTTTGTTAATTTTCTCGACATCAGCGATCCCTTGTGCACTTTGGTCTGTTAAAGCCTCAAGTGACCTTTCTTGTTTTTGATCATCTAATCCAGGTGCTATTTCTCCTTCTTTTAGTTCAACCTTGTCTTTGAGCTTATCTAAAGTTTCCCTCTTGCCTTCTTCTAGCGCAGGTGGAGACTCTATGGTGGGAACCACGTCAAGGCCTGCTACATAATCATCTATGTCAACTCCTTTATCTTCACATTGTAGTTCTGATATTTTCTCAATTTCCTTGACGTTGTCAACCTCTGGTGCAGTTTGGCCTGGAAAAGCCTCAAGTGAACTTTCTTGAATTTGATCTGATTCAGGTGCTATTTCACTTTCCTCCGGATCAACCTTGTCTTCCACAAGCTTTTCTAGAGTTGCCTTCTTGCTTTCTTCTAGCTCAAGTGGAGACACTGTGGTGGGAACCACTTCGAGGTCTGCTACATAATCGTCTATGATCACACCCTTATTTGCACTTTCATCATCCCCATCCTTGGGATGTTCGTCTACATGAATTTCTTCTGTTTTACGAACAAGAGGTGTTTGAATATCAGCAACTATTTCAAGATCTGGACCTTGCGATTCTGATATTTTGTTAATTTTCTCGACATCAGCGATCCCTTGTGCACTTTGGTCTGTTAAAGCCTCAAGTGACCTTTCTTGTTTTTGATCATCTAATCCAGGTGCTATTTCTCCTTCTTTTAGTTCAACCTTGTCTTTGAGCTTATCTAAAGTTTCCCTCTTGCCTTCTTCTAGCGCAGGTGGAGACTCTATGGTGGGAACCACGTCAAGGCCTGCTACATAATCATCTATGTCAACTCCTTTATCTTCACATTGTAGTTCTGATATTTTCTCAATTTCCTTGACGTTGTCAACCTCTGGTGCAGTTTGGCCGGGAAAAGCCTCAAGTGAACTTTCTTGAATTTGATCTGATTCAGGTGCTATTTCACTTTCTTCTGGATCAACCTTGTCTTCCACAAGCTTTTCTAGAGTTACCTTCTTGCTTTCTTCTAGCTCAAGTGGAGACACTATGGTGGGAACAACTTCGAGATCAGCTACATAATCGTCTATGATTACACCTTTATTTGCAATTTGATCATCCCCATCCTTGGGATATTCGTCTACATGATGTTCTTCTGTTTCACGGACATGAGGTGTTTCAACATCAGCAACTATTTCAATATCTGGACCTTGCGATATTTTTTCAACTTCATCGATCCCTTTTGCACTTTGGTCTGTTAAAGCCTCAAGTGACCTTTCTTGTATATGATCATCTAATCCAGGTGCTATTTCTCCTTCTTTCAGTTCAACCTTGTCTTTGAGATTATCTAAAGTTTCCCTCTTGCCTTCTTCTAGCGCAATTGGAGACTCTATGGCGGCGGGAACCACTTGTAAGTCTGCTACATAATCGTCTATCTCAACACCTTTATCTTCATACTGTGGTTCTGATATTTTCTCAATCTCCTCGACGTTGTCAATCTTTGGTGCAGTTTGGCCTGGAAAATCCTCAAGTGAACTTTCTTGAACTTGATCTGATTCAGGTGCGTTTTGACTTTCTTCCGGATCAACCTTGGCTTCCACAAGCTTTTCTAGAGTTGCCTTCTTGCTTTCTTCTAGTTCAAGTGGAGACACTATGGTGGGAATCACTTTGAGGTCTGCTACAAAATCGTCTATGATTACACCTTTATTTGCAATTTGATCATCCCCATCCTTGGGATGTTCATCTACATGAAGTTCTTCTGTTTCAAGAACAAAAGGTGTTTGAACATCAAGTGTTTCAACATCAGCAACTATTTCAAGATCTGGACCTTGCGATTCTGATATTTTCTCAATTTTCTCACCTTCAGCGATCCCTTGTGCAATTTGGTCTGTTAAAGCCTCAAGTGACCTTTCTTGTATTTGATCATCTAATCCAGGTTCTATTTCTCCTTCTTTTAGTTCAACCTCGTCTTTGAGCTTATCTAAAGTTTCCCTCTTGCCTTCTTCTTGCTCAAGTGGAGACTCTATGGCTGTAACAACTTCAAGGTCTGCTACATAATCGTCTATGTCAACACCTTTATCTTCACATTGTGGTTCTGATATTTTCTCAATTTCGTCGACGTTTTCAACCTCTGGAGCAGTATGGCTTGTAAAAGCTTCAAGTGAACTTTCTTGAACTTGATCTGATTCTGGAGCTATTTCAATTTCTTCAGGATCAACCTTGTCTTCCACAAGCTTTTCTAGAGTTGCCTTCTTGCTTTCTTCTAGCTCAAGTGTAGACACTATGGTGGGAACCACTTCGAGATCTGCTACATAATCGTCTATGATTACACCTTTATTTTCAATTTGATCATCCCCATCCTTGGGATTTTCGTCTACATGAAGTTCTTCTGTTGCACGAACAAGAGGTGTTTGAACATCAAGTGTTTGACCATCAGCAACTATTTCAAGATCTGGACCTTGTGATTCTGATATTTTGTCAATTTTCTCGACTTCAGGGATCCCTTGTGGACTTTGGTCTGTTAAGGCCTCAAGTGAACTTTCTTGTAATTGATCATCTAATCCAGGTGCTATTTCTCCTTCTTTTAGTTCAACCTTGTCTTTGAGCTTATCTAAAGTTTCCGTCTTGCCTTCTTCTAGCGCAAGTGGAGATTCTATGGCTGGAACCACTTCAAGGTCTGCTACATAATCGTCTATGTCAACACCTTTATCTTCACATTGTGGTTCTGATATTTTCTCAATTTCCTTGACATTTTCAACCTCCGGTGTAGTTTGGCCTGGAAAAGCTTCAAGTGAACTTTCTTGAACATCATCTGATTCTGGAGCTATTTCACTTTCTTCCGGATCAACCTTGTCTTCCACAAACTTTTCTAGAGTTGCCTTCTTGCTTTCTTCTAGCTCAAATGGAGACACTATGGTGGGAGCCACTTCGAGGTCTGCTACATAATCGTCTATGATTACAACTTTATTTGCAATTTCATCATCCCCATCCTTGGGATGTTCGTCTGCTTGTAGTTCTTCTGTTTCACTAGCAAGAGGTGTTTGAACATCCAGTCTTTCAACATCAGCAACTATTTCAAGATCTGGACCTTGCGATTCTGATATTTTCTCAATTTTCTCGACTTCATCGATCCCTTGTGCAGTTTGGTCCGTTAAAGCCTCAAGTGACCTTTCTTGTATATGATAATCTAATCCAGGTGCTATATCTCCTTCTTTCAGTTCAACCTTGTCTTTGATCTTATCTAAAGTTTCCCTCTTGCCTTCTTCTAGCGCAAGTGGAGACTCTATGGCTGGAACCACTTCAGGGTCTGCTACATAATCGTCTATGCCCACACCTTTATCTTCACATTGTGGTTCTGATATTTTCTCAATTTCCTCGACATTTTCAACCTCTGGTGCAGTTTGTCCTGGAAAAGCTACAAGTGAACTTTCTTGAACTTGATCTGATTCTGGAGCTATTTCACTTTCTTCCGTATCAACCTTTTCTTCCACAAGCTTTTCTAGAGTTGCCTTCGTGTTTTCTTCTAGATCAACTGGAGACACTATGGTGGGAACCACCTCATAGTCTGCTACATAATCGTCTATAATTACACCTTTATTTGCAATTTCATCATCCCCATCCTTGGGATGTTCGTCTGCTTGTAGTTCTTCTGTTTCACTAGCAAGAGGTGTTTGAACATCCAGTCTTTCAACATCAGCAACTATTTCAAGATCTGGACCTTGCGATTCTGATATTTTCTCAATTTTCTCGACTTCATCGATCCCTTGTGCAGTTTGGTCCGTTAAAGCCTCAAGTGACCTTTCTTGTATTTGATCATCTAATCCAAGTGCTATATCTCCTTCTTTCAGTTCAACCTTGTCTTTGATCTTATCTAAAGTTTCCCTCTTGCCTTCTTCTAGCGCAAGTGGAAACTCTATGGCTGGAACCACTTCAGGGTCTTCTACATAATTGTCTATGTCAACACCTTTATCTTCACATTGTGGTTCTGATATTTTCTCAATTTCCTCGACATTTTCAACCTCTGGTGCAGTTTGGCCTGGAAAAGCTTCAAGTGAACTTTCTTGAACTTGATCTGATTCTGGAGCTATTTCACTTTCTTCCGGATCAACCTTTTCTTCCACAAGCTTTTCTAGAGTTGCCTTCGTGCTTTCTTCTAGATCAACTGGAGACACTATGGTGGGAACCACTTCGAAGTCTGCTACATAATCGTCTATAATTACACCTTTATTTTCAATTTGATCATCCCCATCCTTGGGATGTTCGTCTGCTTGTAGTTCTTCTGTTTCACTAACAAGAGGTGTTTGAACATCCAGTCTTTCAACATCAGCAACTATTTCAAGATCTGGACCTTGCGATTCTGATATTTTCTCAATTTTCTCGACTTCATCGATCCTTTGTGCAGTTTGTTCTGTTAAAGCCTCAAGTGACCTTTCTTGTAATTGATCATCTAATCCAGGTGCTATATCTCCTTCTTTCAGTTCAACCTTGTCTTTGATCTTATCTAAAGTTTCCCTCTTGCCTTCTTCTAGCGCAAGTGGAGACTCTATGGTTGGAACAACTTCAAGGTCTGCTACATAATCGTCTATGTCAACACCTTTATCTTCACATTGTGGTTCTGATATTTTCTCAATTTTCTCGACGTTTTCAACCTCTGGTGCATTATGGCTTGGAAAAGCTTCAAGTGAACTTTCTTGAACTTGATCTGATTCTGGAGTTATTTCACTTTCTTCCAGATCAACTTTGTCTTCCACAAGCTTTTCTAGGGTTGCCTTCTTGCTTTCTTCTAGATCAACTGGAGACACTATGGTGGGAACCACTTCGAAGTCTGCTACATAATCGTCTATAATTACACCTTTATTTTCAATTTGATCATCCCCATCCTTGGGATGTTCGTCTGCTTGTAGTTCTTCTGTTTCACTAACAAGAGGTGTTTGAACATCCAGTCTTTCAACATCAGCAACTATTTCAAGATCTGGACCTTGCGATTCTGATATTTTCTCAATTTTCTCGACTTCATCGATCCTTTGTGCAGTTTGTTCTGTTAAAGCCTCAAGTGACCTTTCTTGTAATTGATCATCTAATCCAGGTGCTATATCTCCTTCTTTCAGTTCAACCTTGTCTTTGATCTTATCTAAAGTTTCCCTCTTGCCTTCTTCTAGCGCAAGTGGAGACTCTATGGTTGGAACAACTTCAAGGTCTGCTACATAATCGTCTATGTCAACACCTTTATCTTCACATTGTGGTTCTGATATTTTCTCAATTTTCTCGACGTTTTCAACCTCTGGTGCATTATGGCTTGGAAAAGCTTCAAGTGAACTTTCTTGAACTTGATCTGATTCTGGAGTTATTTCACTTTCTTCCAGATCAACTTTGTCTTCCACAAGCTTTTCTAGGGTTGCCTTCTTGCTTTCTTCTAGATCAACTGGAGACACTATGGTGGGAACCACTTCGAAGTCTGCTACATAATCGTCTATAATTACACCTTTATTTGCAATTTCATCATCCCCATCCTTGGGATGTTCGTCTGCTTGTAGTTCTTCTGTTTCACTAGCAAGAGGTGTTTGAACATCCAGTCTTTCAACATCAGCAACTATTTCAAGATCTGGACCTTGCGATTCTGATATTTTCTCTATTTTCTCGACTTCATCGATCCCTTGTGCAGTTTGGTCCGTTAAAGCCTCAAGTGACCTTTCTTGTATTTGATCATCTAATCCAGGTGCTATTTCTCCTTCTTTTAGTTCAACCTTGTCTTTGAGCTTATCTAAAGTTTCCTTCTTGCCTTCTTCTAGCGCAAGTGGAGACTCTATGTCTGGAACCACTTCAAGGTCTGCTACATAATCTTCTATGTCAACACCTTTATCTTCACATTGTGGTTCTGATATTTTCTCTATTTCCTCGACGTTTTCAACCTCTGGTTCAGTTTGGACTTGTAAAGCCTCAAGTGAACTTTCTTGAACTTGATCTGATTCAGGTGCTATTTCACTTTCTTCTGGATCAACCTTGTCTTCCACAAGCTTTTCTAGAGTTACCTTCTTGCTTTCTTCTAGATCAACTGGAGACACTATGGTGGGAACCACTTCGAAGTCTGCTACATAATCGTCTATAATTACACCTTTATTTGCAATTTCATCATCCCCATCCTTGGGATGTTCGTCTGCTTGTAGTTCTTCTGTTTCACTAGCAAGAGGTGTTTGAACATCCAGTCTTTCAACATCAGCAACTATTTCAAGATCTGGACCTTGCGATTCTGATATTTTCTCTATTTTCTCGACTTCATCGATCCCTTGTGCAGTTTGGTCCGTTAAAGCCTCAAGTGACCTTTCTTGTATTTGATCATCTAATCCAGGTGCTATTTCTCCTTCTTTTAGTTCAACCTTGTCTTTGAGCTTATCTAAAGTTTCCTTCTTGCCTTCTTCTAGCGCAAGTGGAGACTCTATGTCTGGAACCACTTCAAGGTCTGCTACATAATCTTCTATGTCAACACCTTTATCTTCACATTGTGGTTCTGATATTTTCTCTATTTCCTCGACGTTTTCAACCTCTGGTTCAGTTTGGACTTGTAAAGCCTCAAGTGAACTTTCTTGAACTTGATCTGATTCAGGTGCTATTTCACTTTCTTCTGGATCAACCTTGTCTTCCACAAGCTTTTCTAGAGTTACCTTCTTGCTTTCTTCTAGCTCAAGTGGAGACACTATGGTGGGAACCACTTCGAGATCAACTACATAATCGTCTATGATTACACCTTTATTTGCAATTTGATCATCCCCATCCTTGGGATATTCGTCTACGTGATGTTCTTCTGTTTCACGAACATGAGGTGTTTGAACATCCAGTGTTTCAACATCAGCAACTATTTCAATATCTGGACCTTGCGATTCTGATATTTTCTCAACTTCATCGATCCCTTGTGCATTTTGGTCTGTTAAAGCCTCAAGTGACCTATCTTGTATTTGATCATCTAATCCAGGTGCTATTTCTCCTTCTTTCAGTTCAACCTTGTCTTTGAGCATATCTAAAGTTTCCCTCTTGCCTTCTTCTAGCGCAATTGGAGACTCTATGGCGGCGGGAACCACTTGTAAGTCTGCTACATAATCGTCTATCTCAAAACCTTTATCTTCATATTGTGGTTCTGATACTTTCTCAATCTCCTCGACGTTGTCAACTTTTGGTGCAGTTTGGCCTGGAAATGCCTCAAGTGAACTTTCTTGAACTTGATCTGATTCAGGTGCGTTTTCACTTTCTTCCGGATCAACCTTGTCTTCCACAAGCTTTTCTAGAGTTG
This sequence comes from Impatiens glandulifera, assembly GCF_907164915.1. Taxonomy (NCBI): domain Eukaryota; kingdom Viridiplantae; phylum Streptophyta; class Magnoliopsida; order Ericales; family Balsaminaceae; genus Impatiens; species Impatiens glandulifera. The sequence goes on from NC_061870.1 coordinate 29,281,095, forward strand.
CCTTCTTGCTTTCTTCTAATTCAAGTGGAGACACTATGGTGGGAATCACTTTGAGGTCTGCTTCATAATCGTCTGTGATCACACCATTATTTGCAATTTGATCATCCCCATCCTTGGGATGTTCGTCTACATGAAGTTCTTCTGTTTCACGAACAAAAGGTGTTTGAACATCAAGTGTTTCAACATCAGCAACTATTTCAAGATCTGGACCTTTCGATTCTGATATTTTCTCAATTTTCTCGACTTCAGCGATCCCTTGTGCACTTTGGTCTGTTAAAGCCTCTATTGACCTTTCTTGTATTTGATCATCTAATCCAGGTTCTATTTCTCCTTCTTTTAGTTCAACCTCGTCTTTGAACTTATCGAAAGTTCCCCTCTTGCCTTCTTCTAGCGCAAGTGGAGACTCTATGGCTGGAACCACCTCAAGGTCTGCTACATAATCGTCTATGTCAACACCTTTATCTTCACATTGTGGTTCTGATATTTTCTCAATTTCCTCTACGCTTTCAACCTCTGGTGCATTATGGTTTGGAAAAGCTTCAAGTGAACTTTCTTGAACTTGATCTGATTCTGGAGCTATTTCACTTTCTTCCGGATCAACCTTTTCTTCCACAAGCTTTTCTAGAGTTGCCTTCTTGCTTTCTTCTAGATCAAGTGGAGACACTATGGTGGGAACCACTTCGAAGTCTGCTACATAATCGTCTATGATCACACCTTTATTTGCAATTTGATCATCCCCATCCTTGGGATGTTCGTCTACATGAAGTTCTTCTGTTTCACGAACAAGAGGTGTTTGAACATCAAGTGTTTCAACATCAGCAACTATTTCAAGATCTGGACCTTGCAATTCTGATATTTTGTCAATTTTCTCGACTTCAGCGATCCCTTGTGCACTTTGTTCTGTTAAAGCCTCAAGTGACCTTTCTTGTATTTGATCATCTAATCCAGGTGCTATTTCTCCTTCTTTTAGTTCAACCTTGTCTTTGAGCTTATCTAAAGTTTCCTTCTTGCCTTCTTCTAGCGCAAGTGGAGACTCTATGTCTGGAACCACTTCAAGGTCTTCTACATAATCTTCTATGTCAACACCTTTATCTTCACATTGTGGTTCTGATATTTTCTCTATTTCCTCGACGTTTTCAACCTCTGGTTCAGTTTGGACTTGTAAAGCCTCATGTGAACTTTCTTGAACTTGATTTGATTCAGGTGCTATTTCACTTTCTTCTGGATCAACCTTGTCTTCCACAAGCTTTTCTAGAGTTACCTTCTTGCTTTCTTCTAGCTCAAGTGGAGACACTATGGTGGGAACCACTTCGAGATCAGCTACATAATCGTCTATGATTACACCTTTATTTGCAATTTGATCATCCCCAATCTTGGGATATTCGTCTACATGATGTTCTTCTGTTTCACGAACATGAGGTGTTTGAACATCAGCAACTATTTCAAGATCTGGACCTTGCGATTCTGATATTTTGTCAATTTTCTCGACTTCAGCGATCCCTTGTGCACTTTGGTCTGTTAAAGCCTCAAGTGACCTTTCTTGTATTTGATCATCTAATCCAGGTGTTATTTCTCCTTCTTTCAGTTCAACCTTTTCTTTGAGCTCATCTAAAGTTTCCCTCTTGCCTTCCTCTAGTGCAAGTGAAGACTCTATGGCTGGAACCACTTCAAGATCTGCTACATAATTGTCTATGTCAACACCTTTATCTTCACATTGTGGTTCTGATATTTTCTCAATTTCCTCGACATTTTCAACCTCTGGTGCAGTTTGGCCTGGAAAAGCTTCAATTGAACTTTCTTGAACTTGATCTGATTCAGGTGCTATTTCACTTTCTTCCGGATCAACCTTGTCTTCCACAAGCTTTTCCAGAGTTGCCTTCTTGCTTTCTTCTAGCTGAAGTGGAGACACTATGGTGGGAACCACTTCGAGATCTGCTACATAATCGTCTATGATTACACCTTTATTTGCAATATTATCTTCCCCATCCTTGGGATGTTCGTCTTCATGAAGTTCTTCTGTTTCACGAACAAGAGGTGTTTGAATATCACGTGTTTCGACATCAGAAACTATTTCAAGATCTGGACCTTGCGATTCTGATATTTTCTCAATTTTCTCGACTTCATCGATCCCTTGTGCACTTTGGTCTGTTAAAGCCTCAAGTGACCTTTCTTGTATTTGATCATCTAATCCAGGTGCTATTTCTCCTTCTTTAAGTTCACCCTTGTCTTTGAGCTTATCTAAAGTTTCCCGCATTCCTTCTTCTAGCTCAAGTGGAGACTCTATGGCGTGAACCACTTCAAGGTCTGCTACATAATCGTGTCTGTCAACACCTTTATCTTCACATTGTGGTTCTGATATTTTCTTAATTTCCTTGACGTTGTTAACCTCTGGTGCAGTTTGGCCTGGAAGAGCCTCAAGTGAACTTTCTTGAACTTGATCTGATTCAGGTGCTATTTTACTTTCTTCTGGATCAACCTTGTCTTCCACAAGCTTTTCTAGAGTTGCCTTCTTGCTTTCTTCTAGCTCAAGTGGAGACACTATGGTGGGAACCACTTCGAGATCTGCTATATAATCATCTTCGATTACACCTTTATTTGCACTTTGATCATCCCCATCCTTGCGATGTTCGTCTACATGAAGTTCTTCTGTTTCACGAACAATAGGTGTTTCAACATCAGCAAGTATTTCAAGATCTTGACTTTTCAATTCTGATATTTTCTCGACTTCATCGACCCCTTGTGCCGTCTGGCTTGTTAAAGCCTCAAGTGACCTTTCTTGTATATGGTCATCTAATTCAGGTGCTATATCTCCTTCTTTCTGTTCAACCTTGTCTTTGAGCTTCTCTAAAGATGCGTTCTTGCTTTCTTCAAGTGCAAGTGTAGATTCTATGGCGGGAACCACTTCGAGGTCTGCTACATAATCCTCATTGTTCACGACTTTATTTGCAGTATCATCATCCCCATCCTTGGGATCTACGTGAAATATATCTGTTTCATAAGCATTGGGTATTTGAGCATCATCAACTCTTCCAAAATCTTGACACTGTGGTTCTGATATTTTCTTGATTTCTTTCACTTCGTCTACCCCAACATCATGTGGACTTTGACCTGGCAAATCGTCAAGTGAGCTTTCTGGAACTCTATCATTGGTTTCGCTTTCTTCATGTTCAACATTATCTTTTACAAACTTTTGTGGATTTGCCTTTTCAACATTCTCCGTTTCCGCTAATGAAATTGGAGACTCTATGGCATGCACAATTTCTATGTCTGCTGAATAATCCTCTATATTTGTACCTTTATCTGCAGTATCATTAGCTCCATTCTTGGGATTTTCATCTACCTTAAGTAGTCCAGTTTCATGAGCAGGAGGTGTTTGAATATCAAGTGTTTCAACATCAGCTGCTCTTTCAAAATCTTGACATTGTGGTTTTGATACTTTCTCAATTTCCTGGACTCTGTCAACCCCTGGTGCTGTTTGGCCTGGAAAAGCCTCAAGTGACTTTTCTTCAACTTCGGCAATATTTGCATCTGAAATTTCAACACTGGTATTGCAAACATCAACGGTCTCATGTTCTACTACCAGAGGTTGTGAAACCAGGCTAGAATTTCTTTCAATTGTCACGTTTTCATGCTTTTCACATGAAATAGCATCAGTTTCCTTCACAGAATAGTGATCAAACTGTGCTTCTGTCAAGAACGTTTCTTCTATTATCAGCGCGGGTGCATCATCATCATTTGCATCATACTTAATGTCTTGTTCTGCATTCTCATCCTTGATTTTCTCTTCAGACGGATCAGAAGTTCTGGTTGTGAAATCCCCAGGTTCTTCAATCACCTCCAAACTTTCTTTTTCAACTTCTGTTGACATGGACAATTCTTCTGCATGCTGTCCCAGATCTTCTGTGATCTTGTTTTCAGAAAATCCACTGTCAAAATAGTTTGCTTCATGATCATGTAATGTTGTTGAATCTGGGACCGTTGCCTGTTCAACAAGAATACACTTTGTTATTAGAGATGGCAATTTTACTTTTTTTGCTTGAGACCCTTAGAATAAATTTCTTGCCCAGCCTTCTCTAATGTTTTTTTTTAGAATAAATACCTTCTTTAAATTTTAAAAGAAAAGAAATAAATAATAGACTGAAGGAAAAAGGCTAAACTCCATGACTGACTAACCTCTTCAGTTAAAGTTTCTTCTTCTTCTTTACCAAGATCTTCCTTAGCTACTGAACTGTATTTTATATCCTCATTAGTGTCATTCTCAACTCCTTTGTTATCTTGTATAGTTGGTTCTTCTCTAGAACCAGTCTGATAACTGTAGCTCTCTTCCAGGTTGTTTCGTTGAGTGGTATTAATGTCATCATCGTTTTCTAATGATCCAGCAATAAATTTGAGTTCTCTGCTATTGTCTAGTGACTCAATATTTTGTTCCAGTGGAATGTGTAATCCTTCAGTATAAGATATCACCTGAATTTGTAAACAAGTAACACTCAGTGAACTAGTTAGATATGCATTGATGAATACTATCTCATGTTTTATCTGCCTTCGCAATTCCTGAACCATGAGTAACCTGTCGTTGGTGTGGTATTGATTTACTCTTCCATTTTATTTATGTTTAAAATTTTAATTTGATTTAGTAGTTTTTAAGGCCAATATATCTCTAAGTGCATAACTATCATGTGAGGTACTAACGATCACCGCTCAAGGAATGTTAACATGGAATCAAACCATGGCTCCAAAGGGTTTCTGTCAAATAATTGCTTTATAGAAAGCCATAGGAGGGTGGAGAATAGTTGTTTTTGTATTACCTTTTCTGTAACCGTGTTGCTGCTGCCTGTTTCAGCTTCACTCACATAATCTTGAGCTTCTGCGTCTAATTCCACTCTCTTCTCTATTTCTATGGCTTCCCTTGAGCTGCTTGAGGCGAAGACATGCTTTTCACAGACTGCTTCTTCATTATCTGCCACAGTAATACTGCATCCTTCAAATTGTAACTGATCGTCCTTTACTGACATGTTGTTACCAGTTTTGTCTCTTTCTGGTGCCATGTTTGACAATTCTTCTTCTTCTAGTATATCCAAGGGTTTCTCATCTTTGGAAGCATTTGGTTGTTCTATCTCATCTTTAGATACCTCAGGATCTGAGGCTTTTCCATCATCCAAACTTCTTTCTTGTGATGTTATCTTCCCTTCTGATGTTACTAAGTGGATTTTATTCAAGTCTTCACTTAGAGTTTCATAATTTAGTGCCATGGCTTCTACCTTCTCTGTGAATTCATTGTCCGAAGCTTGTCCTGTAATGTTTGTTTCCCTCCCCTGTAATGGCTTATCTTTCTGTTGATATGATATAGATAACAAACATAGGAACTTTAATATATTCAGCTTTTGTGCATAAATGTACCTCTTTTTCTGTTGTAATTGGAAGTTTAAATCTCCTCTCATCTTCATCTTCCAGAATAATTGAAGGATCCAGTTCTTTGATGGCATTGGTCTCCACTTCTATACTCGCCTGATACCTCTCAATTCCTGTGATTCCTAGTATCAACATCTCTGTGAGAAGGTTTGAAGTTAAAGTATTTCTGTTCTAAAAGAAGCATCCTTACATTGTTTCTTACTACCATCTTATGTTAATCTATGGGTGGTATGTAGGTCAATGGTGATCGGCGAGTGAAGAAATTGTAGAGGGAATCATCACATCCCTTAAAGTAACTTCAGTATTAAAACATTCAATTCATAATTCATCAATAACTAAATTTTATGTTCACATTACACAGGGTATTATAGATAACAAGTCAATCTAATTCTAGTAGATGGAATTCTAAGATAAACATAATTATTGTAAACTTCCATAAATATTTTGACATCCGTATTTTACCCTTGGCATTAAATGACTAGCATTAAGGATATGTAAGAACTCAAGATCTGGAGCTTACCTACTGTTGTAGTTTCAATTTCTGTATTAGGAGCTTTCTCTTGTTGCTCTGGGTCTTCATTCAATCCATATACAGTAGCTTTTGTTGATGGTGTCATCTCTATTTTCTCGGTTCCCTCTGGACCTGTGTCAGCTTCGTTATTCACCTGCCCATGCTTCTCTTCTTGATGAACTTCAAATGTCTCATCAGCTTGCCCCTTAGAGTTTGTGGGAACTTTATCATGGTCTACACCCTCTAGTTGTACTTCTTCCTCATTAGGGAAATGAGTAAGTTCAATCCTAGCCTTCTCATCCATATTAGCTGTTGGTAGACTCTGCATCACAAATATAACTTGTATATGTACAATGATATGGTGAACTAACAACAGAAAACTAAAGCTGAATTTGTTTTCATGTTCATACATCTTGCTCTTCCGGAGGGATCTTGTTTATGTCATCAGTAATTTTGTTGTTGATCCTGCTTGCTTCAGCAATGACTTCTATTGAGTGATCAACTGATTCTTCCTTCTCCGTGTTGGTATTTATTTCTGCATACGGACTTTCAATAATCTCCTGAGTCTGTTGTGCAGCTCCAGTTTTCGAACTTTCAATAATTTCTTCAGTTGGTTCATTTCCTTGCACGAGAATCTCCCCTTCCCCTGAGTTCTCCTCCTGCCTCCATGTTTCAGTTTTTCCATCCCCTACAGACATGATGCCATCATTTGATATACCATCATATTCCTCCTGCAAGCTATGTGTTCCTTGTTTCAGACTCCAATGAATTTCACCGGTATCTTTTTTCAGCAAACCAGTGACAACTGGGGGTGGCTGCAAAAAAGGTTCACCCACAGTTGACCCAGTGTGACCCACATCATCAATCTCCACCTTTTCATTCTCAACGACATTTATTACTTGACCTTCCTCTGTCCTTGGAAAAACTGTTACAGTTTCAGAAGGTTGGCTAGTCCATGATTCAACCTTTTCCTTTTCTTCTGTGACAATTTTATTTATGATTGTGTTGGTGAGGTCACTTATGATCTCTTTGTCTTCCACCTTATTTATCTGTAAGCAATTAGAAATAAAAGAATTAGAATCTACTTTTAGTTTTCATTGAAGACCCCTCTATTCTTTTCATTGCTTTTTCCTTCTCTGCTTGCTTATCAAACCTTCTCCTCGTACTAATCAAAAATTGATGAAGCATAATTATTTGGAAGTATTATTGAAAGATACTCCATGAATATTAGATCACTGATATATGATGTGAAGGCAATACATTAGACTAGTCACTTGACGTGCAGAAATTTTGTGCAATCATTAGAGTAAAATGACTTCCTTTTTCTAATGTTAACATCTAACTTGTTAGATCAGAATCTCATTTGATTAAAAAGATTGAAGACCATATTGATAATGCTGTTTGAACTTTATGTCCATTTGGAGGTGCAATATATGCACTACTATTTTTATGTTTAGAGCTTTTCACATCAAATGTGTTTAGGTAAATAACAGGGTTGAATGGTCACTATTGCAGGGGTGGTTGGCTAATCAAGTTGAAATCAAATGATTGTTTAGTCTTATTTGTCACGGTAAAAGGGAAAGCAGTTGATAAAATGAAATACAACCCTGACAGACTAAGAAATTGTTATTATTATTTTGAAGAGTTAAAAGCTCTATATTAAGATTACAGAAGTGGGACATCATTACATACACACACCAATCCAAAGAACATAAATAAATGGAAGAAAATAAGGTAAAATTGAGAAAGATCATAGGACCTACATAAGGTCAGCATACATCTTAAAGATTGACACATAATCTGATACAAGGGGAAGGGTTTTAGGGCTAATTCCCTATGGTGTAACTGGACGATTGGAGTGTAAGTATCCATTAAATTACTTGTGCTATAAAACATCGCAATTTTTTTGCTACATGTAGCTCAGCTCTAGGTAAATTTAGTCGATTTTGACTTTGTTCTCAAGTAATTCCAGCTGGATTTTTATGTTCAAACTTTATTTCAATGTTTTCATAGTCCAAAGCTGTATTAGTATTGAATTGAAACATTTTCTTCCATATACTTGGATAATCATTAGAATAATATGTGGACACCTATGATTTTAGTTTTTTCACAATGATATTACTACGGATCAAATAGAATTTATGAGAGATGAACATATCAGCTATAACTCAAAGTGAACAGTTAGATATTTGAGGTTTACTATTTTTCAAACTTCATTATTGACTTAAATTCAGTTAGGGAGTTGACTCAATCAAGTGATTATTAAGCTTGAACTACAATTACTCTACTCATGAACAGCTGACATCTGATAAAATATTATGCAGTTAAGAACTTGATGGACATTTTTTAACTCAATACAACTTTACTAGTGTTGCTGGGATGAAAATAGGATTTTTTTTTTTTTTTTGTTTTCCTTAGTTCTTGAATCGATTGTTATCAGATTATTTGCAGAATAAAATATATATATCAGTGATCGTGGCGGAGCCTTGATGATAGAAAAGGAAGAATGGAAGTATGTTGTTTGTTTGATATTTTGACAGACTTTATGACATATTGAAAGGGTGGATATTGAACTTAGAACACAAAAGCCAGAAAATGAAGAAGGTAGAATTTTGATCTTTAGTTAGATACACTCAAAAGGAGGTGATCAGTGTGGACACTGATCTTGTAAATCACTGTTCTACTTTTAATTTCTCTTTTAGCAAAAAGAATTTGATCTTTAATATGCTGGAATCGATGCAGTGAGTTCTCTTCTTTGCATAAGTATCCAGGATTTCATCAGACATGTTTTACATGTTAATTCTGGTGATAAATCTTCTAACTGGTTAACTCATGCTGAAGCAAGGAAAATTTTTTTTTTTGAAAAAGTAAAAAATAATTAATACAAGAAAGTAAAGCTTACAGTAGCGGTTATGGGATCTTTAACACCGGCTTCGGTTGCCATTCCCACTAGAACTGTAGATCCTGTTGCTTCAGCCAGAAGGTATTTCTGTATATCTTCCTTCTAAAATCCCATCTGCTGTGAGTTTTTTTGCATTCAAAATTTTGAATTCTGACGTGTTGATATATATGTTGAAGTGTACAAAAACTGACAAAGGGCCACTTGTTATATGCTGTCATTTTTGTATGAGTTGGCCACAAGTATAAATGGCCAATTGAAGGATCATGCTCATGGTCCCACAGCTAATTACATTACTTAATTATGCTGATCAGTGATCAGACATTTACATAGAATAATAATGAAACTGTTCATTATAATTACCCTTCATATTTTTGTCTTTCACAGTATTATGATGCAGTTACATGCTAAATTTTCACTCACTTCATTGTAATTATTAGGTAATGTAAAACCCATGTGGACATGTTCTTGGACTAGCGCGCATCACGTTATGTGTTCCCCTTATAGTAAGTATCTTAATTAGTTTTTACTTTTCTTTGAGAAAGCTGCTTTCAACTTTTTCGTGGAGCCGGTATATACTTGAAAGGTATAAACTTTGACAGGGTAATTGATCATTCTTTTTTTTTTTTCCCTTGGTATTCCCAGCAATAAATTCTTGGGCAAATATGTTCCTCAATATTCTTTCCTTCATTATCTGCAGGGTTTGACCAAAGAAATTGATATCTAACAGGAGTATATAAGCTTATAATTTCGGAAGTTTTGTGCCTTTGGACCAGGAAAAGGTAACTTAGTTTTACAGCATATTCAATTCAGACTTAGTAGTACAACATATATAGTATATAACTGTTGATTTGCATTTGCATTAGTTAGTGAAAATATCAAATCGTTAGGTCAGTTTTAGTGGTCCTGAAACATTGAATGAATGAGGAAAGTCTTACTTGAAACTTTCTTTTAAGATAACTATGATTAGTTTTTGAATTTTCATGGACTTGGAGAGCAATACTTATCTATACTCAGCAGGGTCCACCAGGAAGTACCTTGATAGGGAAAACTAACTACTCTTGGTACATAAGTTATTTTTATTAAACACTTACTAGCTAAGCTAATATTATGACAAGAAATTCAAACCATTTTTAGTATATGTTTATAAATAAATATAATACTAGATTTTGATCAGTTCTTGTTTAGACAAGATTATTTAAACTATATTTAATTAATACTAAAAGGCATGCGGGGGCTTTGAATGTTAGAATGTATGATCACCAAAAGGGGGGTCATTCTTCATATCGAATCATGGCCCTTTTAGCAAAAATTTATTAATAGGATTTATTTATCTGATCTTTTATCAAATTTTCTAGTGTAGTAGTTATTATATATTGTATAACATGATGAATGGACATCATGACTGATTCAAAATTATATATTTTAGGATGAGTAAAATCTATGCACCTTTCATTTTCATGATGAAAATGAAAACAGGGTGATGAATATAATATCTCGTACAATAATAATGCATCTTGAAACTGTTTGCATGCATCTTTCGGTGCGGGTGGGGAAAAATGTGCCGTCTTAAGGATGATGATGATGTGGACATACAGGGTGTCATAGTTGGACATCTCTGATTAAATGCCAAACATCCATGTGGCAGGTAGACCCACCCACATTCACTCCTTACTAATTGTGAAATATTTAATTACTCAAATGTATCAACAAAATCATTTGATTTTTTCTTTTCTTTATTTATACATTTCTTACTAATTCATTTACTATTTAATAATAGAATTTTTTTAATTTTTTTATAAGAATGGTAGAAATTTTAACTTACCGGTCATCTATATTATCAACTAATAGGCCAATCTATTTTGCATAATCATAATCTTATCTCAAAATTATATAGGACTATTTAATGATTTGTGTTTCATTTCATATACAAATCATTTTTTGAATCACGATCTAGAATGTATTATTGGTTTTTGGCTTTATTTGCTGGTATGAAGAATATTTTCTGATTATAACATAGTATTCTGATCTTTGATGTGATAATATAAATATATATACATATATACTTATTATCATGTATTAATATCATTATTTTATTTTAGAATTCTACATAGTATAATCTTTAGAGGAGTGATAGAGGGAGGGAATTTGGTGAGGAAATTTGGTGAGGGAATTTGGTGAGGGAATGACGTGGCATCACCTTCATTGGTTGGAAAATGTAAAAGTGGGAGGAAAGAGAGAAAAAAGAGAAATTATTTAATTTTTTCAGCGAATAAGATTATGCCACGTCATTCCCTCACCAAATTCCCTCACCAAATTCCCTCACCTAATCATTTCTCTAATCTTTAATAGTTATGACTTTTGATTTAATTTAAAGTATGTTGATCTTTGATCTCTTAAAAATTACTATGATTATTTGAGTTATGTTAGTAGATTTAGACTTTAATCAATTAAATTAACTAATATGATTTTTTCAAAAAATAAAATAGAATAATTATAATTATTCTTTTCTTTGTTTACTTTTTTAAGGGGATATTAGTCTTAAATTATTTCATTATCAACAATGGAATGGATGGAGTTGTTTCAATAATTATATATTTCTTTTTAGTAAGATTGTCTAAAAGAATTACTTTTTTTTTCCAAGTTAATAAAAACATTAGGTATCACATGTATTAATTTAGTTTATAATAGTTTGTTGGAGCTCATGTATTGACTCTTTTTTTTTCTTTTTTATTTAAAAAAGTTCCCTGCTCCACTGGGTGGATTTGATTCACACAAGTTGGAGTAGTTTTTTTTTCTGTCTATCTCAACTTCAATGTTTTTGAGCTATATCGAAAGGAGTTGACCTGAATAAGTGATTTACATAAATCAGGCCTCTTATTATACCTATTTTAATATCACCATTGAAAAATTAAAGGCTCTATCTTTCAAAAAATATATATATTACCATTATTTAAATAAGAAAATTGCTAATTAAAAAACTAATAGACAGAATCATTACATAATCATATATTGTATTTGGTTTAAAAGTGTTTTCATAAAAGACAAGATTGTGATAATAATTCTCAAACATTTAATTTAATTTATTTTTGTTAATTGGCTAACATGCAAGTTGCTTCAGCCTTTATTCTTTATTTAACAAATCAAACCGACCAATATGTAACTCTTTTGACATTTCTTGGCCGCCCCTACGTGGGTTATTGTAGACATACTGATCCATCCATTGCTTTTGTGGTGAGTAGGGATGGAGTATGTCTAATTGCCATGCCTGTTCTATATTCGGGAAAAAAATATTATTATCCTGTGTTGTTCTGTTTCCGTAAAATTTTTAAGACACCTTCTATACTGTATTTTCAACCAAAAAAAATTACAATTATATTTTATTTTTATATAGTATATATATTCAAAATAATCAGTCTAAAACTCTTATAAAATATATAAATAAATATATTACTGACGATATATAATTATTATTTTTAATTAGTGTTTTATAATTCCTATCATTACAGGTATATTGTGAGACACTTATTATAATTTTCGATAAAATATTTCTTATTCTTAAATATATATTATTTCTTCCATTAAAATTAAATTAAACTCTACTATTTTAGGTAACATTTATTTTTTTTATTTTTCTGATTTAAATTTTATTTTATCATTTAAATTATTAATGTGTTAGGCTAGTTTGGTTTGGTATATATATATAAATATATATATATATATATAAATATATATATATATATATATAAATATATATATATATATATATATATATTAAAGTTAATGTAATAAGATATAAATGATAGTCGTTAAGCATAACGACAAAAATAATATAAAAATATACTAGTGTTTACCTAGTCACGAAACACACCCAAATCAAATCACAATGAGATTAAACATTTGAGCGTAACAATGAAACATAAAAAAAAAATGTTCATAAACTAACAAAAACAAAACGAGTTTAGAGGTCTTTAAAAAGATCAATTAGTTCACCGATTGCATTCACCGGTTTTCTAAAAAATTCTCCTATATCGTCATAATAATAGCATTGAGCAGTAAACGTATTGGTCGACCCCAATCACTGAACGTCATACGGTTCCTTTCGAGCCAAATAGTGCATTAGAAAATAGTCGGGATAGGAACTCATCAACTCAATCCAATTGAGCTCACAGTTTCTATCCATACATTCCAATAATCGGCGATTTACTCAGACATCACTCACTCAATGTCAATCATGTCCCAAAGTAAGCTCCAAATTGCAGTCACTTATTTACAATACAAAACAAGTTAGATGTCGTCTTCACCTTTTTACAACACATTCTGCAACTATTAACCATTATGCACTATTTTTTTATACATGTATATCATATGTCAAGACCCCTCCATACATAACACTCCATCAAAAAAATAGATTTTTGAAAGATTTAGAATCTCACAACTCCTCCCATAAAAAATCATATGGGGTAATTTTCGTAAATAATTTGTAACATTGATCAACCTTTAAAATCAATATCTTACCAACGTAAGATTTCACAAGAAAAATGAATCATCACATTGCGACTCACTAAGAGCATCATCCTTTCATGTAAGGTTACCTCTCTATTATTAAGTCTTCTCCTATATCTAATTCTACTCGCGAAACTATTCGAACGTTGATCGAACATGTTCTTGACCGAAACATTTCTACATATCACGGCTGAAACGAGGGTTGGGAATGATAATGCAAGACTTTTAACACTACGCCAAATATCGTCCCAGAAGTTGATCGATTAGTCATCGTCTACCGAGAATTGGCACAGCCCACGAAAAGACTTCCACATAGTAGATATGTCTCTCCAAACGCTATAACCAACTGGTTGGGGGCAAGTTTTGGTGAACCATCTAGAACAATTATTTTCATATTTGCATCTTATCATATCAACCCATAAACAGTTAGGCTCTAAAAGAATCTGTTGCACCATTTTGACAAGAAACCTTTGTTGAATGAATCTAAATCGCTGTTTCCCAAGTCCCCTTGATCTTTGAATTTCTTCACTTTAGCCCAACTCACCAAATGTCCAAAGAAAGACTTGGAGGATTCTTAAAGTCGGTTTGGTTTATTTCAATAACCCGAATCCAAAAAACATCATTTCACTCTTTCTCTCTTTCATCCCATCATTTAATTTATTAACTAAAATATTAAAATATTCTATATTTTAAATTTTTATTTTATCATTATATATTAATATCTTTTAATTTATTTTAAAAAAAAAATACGTTTCTCAAAATCACTATTCATCATAAATTTTAAATAATTCAAGTTATTGAAATACCTCATCCATACGAACAAGATAAAAATGATAGGGGATCATAATTGTAATGACAGGTTGAGATACGGTGTTACAGATTTTGTGTTACAAATTGTGTGTACTTGGTCATTTTATAAAATTTATCAAAAGTAATAAAGAGAGGAGAAATCAACTTATTTTGAAGGTGGAATACAAAATCTTATAGCAGATCTCAACCTTGTAATGGTCTAATGGGGTGGGAAGCTCCACCCGATCCCCAAGTGTCTGCAATCATCGTCCCACCGTGAATAAGAATTTTACCGGTCCACCAAATATTCTTTTCTAAATGATATAAACAAATGTTGTATAATGACTTATTTGACTTTTAATGGTTGAACTTATAAAAGAAGACATTGAAGAAAAAAAAATATTTGTCTAAATTGTTTTTAGTTAAAAATTAGTTTGTTTGGTAGATAGAAAAGATGTAGAGAAATTTATGATATTTATTTATTAATAATAATTTTAGTCACTTATTTATGATAGACATTATAATTTAACTAGTCTTATTTATGATAGACATTAGAATTTAACTAGTTTAGGTTGTACAAAATAATAATATAAAATATATATATTTAATTATTATTTTTGTCCCAATAACCAGTCAATTTTTTCGTGTTTTCTCCGATTCGTTTCATACCCGATTAAAGTGGAAAATACGCAAAAGACTCATGTTTGCTAGTTAGGACGCGCATAACACAACACAAACAAATGGGCATTAGCACGAAGTAAAGACATAGAAGGCTAGTGCCGACGAGGTTTATGTCAAAGTTGTAGTCTTCGAATCGGATCAATTATTTGGACCTTTGTTGGAGAGAGAAATAAATGTGTTAATATTCAACCCACAGTTGGAAGCTGTAATGCTGTATTATTATTAGTGGGGAGGGGACCAAACATCGTTATTAACCAAAACATAAACGACTCTTTTTTAGTTTTTTTTTTTTTTTAAATCTGACTTGTTCTTTAATTTACAACAGAATCGCAGGCCTCCAATAGCTATTCACAACGATTTATTTTTTTTATAATTCACACCAGCCCTTTGTTGTAGTCATTGATAAAAATCATTAAAGTTATTGATACTGGGAGCAATATCTGAAGTTTATTTTTATTGTTAAATTTATTTACTAAACTTGGCATTCCACTATGTGTAAGAGAACTGACATCATTCATCATCATCGTCGGTTGTTTTCTTTATAAAAAAAAATCAACAATTAAATATTGTTTATTATCAATCACACTATTTAATTTGTTAAAATACTCTTTATTTTTAAAAATAATTATTTTATCATTATATAATAATATCTTTCAATTTTTTTATCAAAACAAAATCTCAAAATCAACCTCCAATTAACAATAAATAAATAATAATAATAATGATGGTTTCTTTGAAATAAATTACATTGAAAGAACCTTGTTTTGATTTTTTGACAAGCATGTACTTGAATATATATGACATTGTTTTCTATATGTAATTATTATTTTTAAAATGTCATAGTAATAGATAGGTAGCCGGTCAATATATTTCACTTCAAATATTTAAGCAATTCCTAAAATTATTATTTTTTTAGGAATTAATTCCTAAAATGATTGTATATGTAGTGTAGAGTGTGCCTATTCTAGATTAGAACCTGAATAATTGGTTTTGTTCTAATGTGTTGTGCCACGACTTATATTCTATCAAATTTTAATTGTGTTCTATGATGCAATTTTAGGTCACAAATTTAATAGTTTAGATTTAAATTTAGATGTGTATTTTTATATGTTTGGTTCAGCCAACCAACAATAAAAAAAAAATAAAAAGAATTACAAAAGTTGGAGTCCTATCAAGCCATCATGGTCTGGTCCTAATGTGATCGATGATGAGTCATCCTCCACAATTGTATTATTTTGTTTCTGGATAAAGGACGGTGGAAATCCTTGCTATTATGGACCCCCAACTACTGATGTAACACACTAAATTCTTGTTTGATTTTTAAATTTATTATTTAAAATCCTCTGATTACTATTAAATCTAATGTATATACATGGTTTTTACTGTATAAAGTTTCTTATAATTCACTTATCTACTCAAACTGGACTTAGTATTGTTTTCATTGTAAAAATCATTCTTTTTCTGTCATCTTATCTTTTATTGATATTGTGTTTAAAGGACTTGTCTTTTTCATACTATAGTGACATTTATTTTCAAAAAAATATATTACATTTTAACTTAGATTATGTTCTTTGGTTGTGGAATTTGTAGCCTTGTGGGTATTAGCATCATTTGATATAAAGTTAATTTAAAAAAAAAAACATCCCTTTCACTGAACTGGTTCGACATTAAGTATGCTGAATTGAGAATTAATGAAGCCATAGATCAAGTCAGAATAATCTTGACTAAGATATTCAAGAACTTTAAGTTGGATTTCAACTAAATAGATTAAGTTATCATATAAATTACTTAAATTGAAGTGTTAATGTAACTATTGCAAAACTGGTTCCGCTAGTTGTTTTCTTTTTATAATTTTAAAACATAATTAATAAAAGTCAAACATTCATGAAGAAAAAAAGAAAGACTGGTTTTTAAAATACATCTTTTAATCCTTTTTTTTGGAAAATAATTATAAAATATATAATTATTTTTAAAACTTCAAAGATTCAAGTCTTCAAGTGAAGTGAATGAGTCGGTTCTCAAACATATTATTTATGAGTTCTTGCTCTTTATTATTAGGTTTTGAGTTTTGACACATTTTGAAAATAAAAACTTACTTTTAAAGGGTTTTGTTTAAAAATATAAAAAATTTGAGTTTGAATATATATTTTATAAATATTTTAAACTGAAGCAAATAACTTAAATTAACGTACAATGTTTAAAATTTAAATATGTAATGTTTATTTCGTAGATCGGCGAAACCAATTATACATAAGTCTTTTGAATTCATCATGTGTCAAAATTGAATTTTTGGCCGGTTTAATTTGTTCAGCAGCATAAAAGTGACACTAAATGATTTAGAATAGAGACGTGTCGAGATATATTCACTTGCACTCCTGCTAACACCACAAAAAACTCCGGTCTTAACGCCCCTACTATCGTGCCTTTTCTTGGGTTCGTAGAGTCGTGTCTCCGTTTACCCGGAACGAATGACATGTTTCAATTCTAAAAATGTCCTACACTAATGCCAAATTACATTGGATCCTTACATATATCAGGGTTAAGCTCTTTTATAATTATTACTTTATATAACCCCTGTTCAAAAAGGTTAGTCTAACCTTAATTTTGTAACTATCAAAATATTATTACATTTCAGAAAGAAAAAAATAAATCTTTACATTGTATTAAAAAATTTGGGAATCTAAACTTCTCCCGCACAGTCTGCATCTCTCCACATATTAATATTACATAACATTATTTAGATTCAATAGTCAAATAATTCATATATTTTTATTTGCCCAGTCAAAACATTAAAATATTATTTATTTATATATATATATATATTAATGTTATTTAACTATTTTCTATTTTTTTTAAATTCCTTTTTAATTTTTTAAAATGAAGAAGAAAAGTTTAAAATCCCAAATTTGAATGGTTGGGCGTACGTAGACCGTTTGTTTAGAAGGAGAAATTGGCTTGTTGTGAGCATGGGTCCCACGTGGATGGGATGATTGACAGCCACGTGATCCAGAGAATCTAGGACAGGTAACTGATGACGTGGAATACCGTCACCACTTTGGACCCTTCTCCGAAAGGCACCAGCCGCCCAGGCCCCACTCACTATTTATCACTTTTTATTATTATTATTATTATTATTATTTTACTAATTCCATTTCACTTACCATTTAACTATCATTAATTAATTTTTAATCATTTTATACTGCCGCCTTGTGTCACATAGGATTATTTGAAATAAAATAATTACCTTAACATAATTTGATTGAGAACATGTTTTTTATAAAAAAAATAAAAAATAAAAAATAAATGATCTGATTATGTGAAAGCTCAAGATCATAAATTATAAAATTAAAATATAATATTTTAAATAATTTAATAAAAAATAATGCATTTTTTAATTTCAAATAAACCACGTCACATAAATTATATATCGTCAATTACTTGCAAGAGAACTTAGTTAGATTATTTTATATAGTTAAAAATATATGATTGGAATTAAGAAATAGTTAACCCATTATCAATGAATAATTTGGGCCTAAAGCCCAATTAAAATTTAATAATAACCATTTATGTAAACATAATTTAAATCATTTGCATGTGTTACTTAATTGTTGGTTTGGTCATTAGTGAGTTGTAGTGTCAATTATTCAGTATATTTAATTAACAAATGATGTGTTTTAAAGTTATATACTATTAGATAATATTCAATTTATTTGAATAGTTAATGTTATTTGGTTCATTTATTTGCTTTAATTTGTTTTTAAAATTATTTAATTTATTAATTAAATATTTAATTTTATTTATAAATGTACTGTTGTTGATCAAATTAGTTGAAAACATTTATATGAATAATTATCGATTTCTAGCGAAATAAGATAAAGTTGAAGTATTAGTTACATTGAAGTCGCAAAATCAAATAATAAACGCAATATATGTATATTCACTCCGTATTGATAGAATTATAATTTAATTATATTTGTAAAATTTTGAATATGTTAAGATAAATATTTATTTGGCTTAAATAACAAAATAAAATAAATTTAGACTTCTATTCATGTGATTTAAATGTTTTTTTTAAATAAAAAATAAAATAAAAAGAGGGGGTGCATGTATGTATATTACACAGACCCAAGTTTCGAAATCCCGTGCCTTTTCCTTCTTTCAATAAAAATAAACTTTTATTGTTTTATTTTCTTTTGATAATGGTGGATAAATTGTCTTTTTCTTTTAGTGGGAACACATAATACTAATAATATTCGAATTGAAGAGATAAGGTGGAAAGAAGATAAAATTGTTGATTTCAACAATCTTGTCATGTTTAATTTTTTATTATACAAAGATATATTATTTTAATTAAATATTAATAAAAATATAAAAATATATAAGATAGATTTTCAAGAAAAAGACTAATCCTTTTATTAAACTAAAAAAAACAATTATGTTAAATATATAAGCATATTAAACTATTCAAGTAAACCTTTTTATCACTTAAATCACAACTAATCTATTAACACAGTAAGTTATTTGAAGATAAGTAAAGTATCAAATTTTCCTTAATTATAAAGAAAATATATATTAACATTCAAGTAGATAAATAAATTTCCAATCAAGCAAATTTTAGGTTTAAAGACTTTTTTATATTTGAGTTATTTAAATAAATTGATTATTTAAACAATTGGGGGTTATTTAATTGGGATATTATATAATCACCAATCAAACCTTTAGACCTTGTTTGGGATGTCATTGGGAATGAAATTGTAACTGATCACAGTCTGTTTTCCAAAAAAGAAAGTGAGATTTGGCTTTGGATTACAAGAATCTCAAAACCAAACATGTTTGCCAACTTGATATTCATTTGGCTGAGTCTGTTTGGTTGCAAAGTGTCAGATTTACTTTTGCAATGATACATTTCACCAATTTACATTTATTAATATAATAATATATTAAAAATAAATGGTGGGTGAGGAGTAATTATTATTTAGAAACTTTATTTTTATATAATTATAATAATTTTTCATGATTTCATCATAAATTCTGACAACTGTTTCCTTACTGTCAATCCAAAAAGGGCCTTAACTTAACCTACCCAATAAGGGCCAAGTTGGAAATTTAGGACCCAGAAGAGAGCGGGAAGGAGAGCCGTTGTCGACTGAAACACCAAATTTTGGCGCCAAAATTAAGTTTATCTCTCTTCTGGACTGCCCGAAATTTCCCGGGCAGTTTCTCTCACTTGCTTATATTTATGTTGTTGTTGCAAACTTTTCACAAAATTTTCATTCAAACTCAATAATCTTTCTCTTTCCCTCCTTTTTTTCATTCAATATATAGCCTATTTTAGTATTTGATTTCTCTTTGAGACATCAGAAACAAAAAAAGACACCCTTTTGAAGCTTATTCCCTCTCTTTCCGACATGGGTTTCTCCAAGAAGAATCAATTGGTTGAAGGAATTGAATCGGAAGGCAAGAAGAAATGGTTAATAGCTGGAATCTCACTTGAAGCTCCTTTGAGATCCATAACCACCAAATCGAAATCCAGAGACGAAAACGACTCTAGATCGACAACCCCGACAGCTAAAGAAGCCAGGATACCGGAAAAGTTGCCTTGCCCGCCTGCTCCTAGGAAGCGCCGCCCATCGCCGACACCCACCTGTCATTATAACGGTGCAAGAGAGTTCTTTACTCCACCTGATTTAGAGACGGTCTTTATCCGCCATATAGAGAGAGCAAATTGAGTTGAATTTTTTCATTTTTTTACATATCCAGTCTTATTTATCAATTGTTGTAGGGTTTTTAAGCAGATGTAGTCTTGTAGAAGAAAAAGTAGATCATCTTCATGGTAGGTTTGGACTATGTATGTATAAATGATATGGGTAGTCTATTTTCTTTATTTTAGTTGATCTCTTAATCCTAATAATCCTCTTTAAAGCAATTTCTCTTATGTTTTTACTGTTTTTATTACTATATTTGGTCTCTTGTTATTTGAGATGAGAGAAAGGTTGATTCTTTTTCATAGAGAATGTGCAGGACTTTGATAGATATGTATGTGAAAACTGGAACCCATTGATTTGTGATTGAAGAACATATAATAGACATGACTCCATTAAAACATGACTACTTTAGAGAAGAACAAGGCAGTGGGCAAAGTCATTTGACATTGATCATTGATGAGAGAATCCTATGTGGGGACTGTTTGGTTTTATGGACAGGCCACAGGCCAAAGTGAAACAAAATGAAAAAGACAGTTTTTTACTTTCTACTAAATAGATTGAGTTTTTTTTATCTGATTCTTCACTAAGATATGATCATTGGTTAAGTAAGATAAAGGATAAACAAAGTTAGGTTAATAAAAAATTCACTCTACACTAAGGTTGGTTGGATGGATTCCTTTTGGAGACTATATTATAAAAGGAAGTCTCATTGGGATCAATCAGTGTCTTTCTAATATAAAAAAGGTAAAAATATAAATGAAAAATCAAAAATGTTACTTTGTTTGTCAGAAGTTGGTGTGTTATTTAAGTAGCCATGGTAAATCATTCCTAGCATCTTCTTCTGCTTATTTACAGCTACTACTATTGAGAGTGAGTAAAACTGTAAAAATTTAGTTTACATAGGATTCTTCTTATATATACTCTAAGATTTACTGTACTGAAGACCTGAGCTGGCTACAATTCTTATTTTATTATGTTATTATTTCTTCTATATTTATTTGTCTTGAGATGAATTTTGTCCTTAATTTAGTCAAAGTCTTAGTTTGAATTTTGAACCGTAGATGTTTGATTCCATTTGATATCTGATTAACACAATCATTCTTTATGATGGAAAAACATTATTATAATTATTATTATATTACATGTTTATAATCTGGCCATAGTGACTGACACAATCTTTCAATCTAATTATACAAATCTAAAACCTAGGTTTCTATAATGTTTATGTGAAGAAAAAGTTTGTGACAAAAAAAATTTGATTTTGAAGTAAATTCTACTATAATAATAATAAGTGAATATGAACGTTAAAACAGTTTTATGAGAATTAGGAATTATCCACCCATATAATACATCCGAGTTATAAATAGTAATTAAATAAACAAAAATAAACTGCAATAAGGAATCCTATGATTCATTTGTGACTAGCTTTAAAAAGCTTCTTCAGAAAAAAAAATAAAAAAAAAATAAATAAAAGTATGCCTTTTATGCTTTCTTTTTTTCCTTTTTATTGTGCTCTGATCTCCCTTACCCTTTTGCCCAAAAGATACCGCGTTTGCGCCGACCGAACCTGCCCAAACTGCCCGCTAAATTATGTTTTGGCGGGAAACTGTAGAGCATGAAAATATTTCATTGTTTTGGCGCCAAAATAATCACCCAAAAATAACGGACCCCACTTTGCATATATCTTCCCCTTTTTCTGGGGGCTTTTTTTAAAGTTATTTTTAATCTTTATACATGCTATAAACGCGCTTTCTTATTTTCAGAATCCTATTTCATTGATTTTGATTTTTTTATTTAATATTAACTACAGTTTTATTTGGAGGAGGTGTTCATATTTACTTCATTTAAAAATAAGTGCAGGATTTCTATTTTAATAAATAAATAAAAAATCAATAATCTACAAAAACATATATATTTTTATGATTTGTATGATCAATTTCTCAAATGAAAATGTGAATTGAATATATATTAAGCTCACAATTATCTAAAAAAAGAAAAACCCATTAAAGTGATACAAAAAATCATTTATTTATTATATAATAGTTTGTCCAATAATTTTTTTCAAATTAAATTTGCCACCTAACCCAAATTAATTTTGAACTTTAAAAATATTTTAAGTAATTTTATCTTGTAGAATTTTACTGACTCTAATTCCTATTAGAAAAAGTATCAGTTTATTAATAAAATAAAAATGAATAATCAAATTAACATATTAATAAATTATTTCAGACTATATATTAATAAATTATTCCAGACAATGTCCGAAACAAATGTGATGGTTACGTCACCCCATATCTACAAATGATTTGTCCAAACAAGCATGTGAATTGTTTGATATGAGTTATTTTTTTTTAAAATAAAATTATTCCTTACTTAAAATAAATAATCTGTAATATGTAATATTACAAATAATAAATTAATATGATTCCAATATTTTAATTAATAAAAAAAATTATAAAGGATGAAATTGATTAATTAATTTAAAGATATGAAATAGATGTGAGAAAATAAATAATAAATATTAAAAAGTGATAAAAATAAAAATAAAAAGTTGAAATTATAAACTTAAACACTAAAGGAGGGAAAAAATTGAACTTAAATATTATAATTTGTGTTAACTTATTATGCAAAATTCCTGTATCATCATTCAGCAAATGCAATACGCAGCCGTTTAAAAGCTGAATCAAACGTGACTTAGGTTATATAAAGAGTAGGCCGTAGTTAACTTCTTAATGGGCCTTAATAATTTATGGACCTGAATTTATTATTCGGGCTTGATCTATAGCAAAGGAAAATAGATTAATTCTTATTACCGATCCAATAAGACTAGCCGAAACAAGACTATTATAAAGCCCAATATTCTCATTTATCATTATTATACAGTGTTCTTTCCTTATTCATTCATTCGACGGTTAACATTCAAAGTCATTATTTTTGTAAACATTTGACGTGAAATAATAAAGAAAGGAATGGAGGATAAGATAGGCTTAGGGTTTATATTTTTACCTGTTCCAGTTACAGCCGGCCGGCCGGCGGTCAATGAAATATGATTTCGATAAAGCTATTCAAAGCCCATCGCCGGGCAGTTTCCGATACCTTAACCGCCTCCACCGCCACCAATCTCAGCCGGAACGAGTTAAGTAGAAGCAACTCAACCGCATTTGCTCCGATCCGATCGCAATCCCTTACGTCAAGGTTTTCCAATTTCTTACATCTCTTGCATATTGTAAGCATAGTCAAATTACTCAACGTTGAACAACCTCTCAGCTTCAATTCAATCAAATTACTGCATGAAATCAGCATTGATGCAAGCTCTCTATCCCATAACAAATCGTTGTAAGACAGATCCAGTTTCTTCAATTTCCTCAACTTCTGTCCCATCGTTGATAACAATCCTGCTTCTCTTTCCACCACATCGCAGTTCACCAGCGATAGTTCTTCTAGAAAACCTCCCATGGATATCGATATAGCTTCGAGTCCTTCTCCTGTAACTAGACAGCAATTCTCTAGCTTAAGCGTGGATAATCCAGTCAACTTCTCCGCCATTGACAGGAGATGCGTGTTGTCTAGATCGAGAGGTAACCGTAAATCAAGTTTCTGTAAGTTTGACTTGTTCTTATTGATGAATTGACGTAATCCATCTGTACTTCCTCCATCGTAGACTAATAAGGACTGCAAAGAAGTGGAGATTTCGGTTAGTTGAGATAGAACTTGATCTAATATTGTCCTGCAACTTCTTAATTCAATTTCTTGGATGTTCTTCAAGCAATTGATGAACGATGATTCCGATGTATCAGTTCCGATTCCTCCGCAGGATCGGAGCTGTAGTTTCTTTAGATTGTTGCATATTCTCCAGAGGAAATCGAGTCCTTGATCGTCGTGTTTAATCCCGATTAGATTCAGACTCTCCAATTTCAGATGATAATCGAAATCGTTCGATTGGGATTGGAATTCGAATTCGTCGGAGCTGGAGACGGAGCCGGACCCGGAGAAGGTTACGGAGAGGTGCTTAAGATTACGACATCCGATTATCCAGGGGAAGAAAAGAGGTCTGGAGAGGGATACTGAAAGAGAAGTGAGATGAGGACATCGAGTAGAGAGGTTAAATAAGGGGAGAGTAGAAACCGGCGATGATTGAAATCGGAGGTGACGAAGATTAGGACAAGAATCGGCGACGGCGTGAAAGAGTTGATCGGAGAAAGTTAGGGTTTCGGCGACGGCGACGATGGATAAGGAATTGAGAAAACGAAAGTGAAGGAGGAAAGAAGAGAGTTGAGATGGCGTACAAATGCGAGAAGAGAGGGTTAGGGAGAGAGATGACTGTGAAGCTCGATACAGTCGGAGCCATCGCTTGGAAACTAGGGTTATGGATTCGGCGGACGGCGGTGGAAGACGACGGAAAGTCTCTTGAATGAGCTCGTCGCAGAGGATCTCGTCCATTCCAGAGAATTTGGGGAAGACGATGATGATAATATTTGGATATTTTGTTTATCGCTCTGTCATCTATTACCACCTAACACATCTCATCTCTTTCTTTTGTGGTCCAAAGTTTGGTTTAAAAAGTAGATTATTATTTTTCCTAAAATAAAGTTTGTATTTGCAATAAAATAATTAACTAAAATTAAGGGTAAGTGATCTTGTTATGAGAGAGATTATTGTGAAAATGTAAAGAGTGGTTTTTTATAAACCAAATTGTAAGGCACGTTCTAAATGTTCAAATAATCCTAACATTTACATTAGTCTCTAATTGTAAGGCACGTTACAAACATTTTTGACTTACATAAGACAATAATATATATAATATAAACTATGTCTTGCTAGGTTTATTGTTAGAAACATGATAATTAGCTTTATTTTAAAACACAGACACAAGTTAACTCAAGTTCGTACCATTTTCAAATCTTTAGTTTGATTGAAATGAATTTAATTTAAGGTGGGGGAATTGATTAGAGCCCACTAGCATGTGTTTTTCTGTCTTTTGCCTTTGTCCTAGCGGGTTATACTTGAGAGAACCAAATTCAAGCAAAAAGTCATTTTTGCTCACTATTTGCATAATAGACTTTTTATTGCCTTTATTTAATATGGTGGTGAATCTAATAAGTTGTTACGTCAGCTCAAATAGCAGCATTGGCAGGTTTATTTGTGAACTTTTTTTTTTTTTTAATAATGTTTTTTTTTGTAAATAATCGGTAAGAGTAGGCTTAAAAGATCAAAATGTCACGAGTTCGATTTTATATGAAAGCGTTTTGAGTTTAAGTGGGAGGTTACGCTAATTCTACTTTAATTTCTAAAAAAAATATAAAAAAAATATTTCAAAATGTGACTAATTTATTTCGTTTAAACATATAATTCGCAAACACACTCAATTAATCTAGTTCGATGTACATATCACGAAGTACTTGATTCATAAGACCTCATGCATACAAGGGATATTCAACTCCTTTTGATGTTAGAGTTTGAAAAAATAATAATAATAATGGAGATATTTTTCTTGATGTTTATTTAGATAATACAATATTTTATAACATAATTTAATTACCTATATTAATAAGTTTATTAATATATTTTATAAGACTAAACTAATAAACAAAAGGGACACACTATTCAACTTAGAGGACTTTTAATAGGAAAACAATTTAGACTTCTAAAAAATATATAGCAGATACAATTAAAAAAAAAAATGAATTTAAAAATATTTCAAGAGAAAAGTTTTTGTTAATCTTTTTAAACCCTTTCTCTCTTCGTTTTGTTATTATATTTTGTAATGTTTGAATATTTCTTACTGTCTTTTAATTTAATAAAAAAAGTTGATCTCTTCAAAATATATATATATATATATATATACCAAAACAATTTATATAATTCAATATGATACCTAACATGAAACTGAGTCATTTGGAAGACAAAACTACAAAAAGTTAGTACAGAATTTATTATTATATAAACAACATTAGTTCACTCCTGCTTCTTAAGTACAATAAACAAGTAAACAACAAGTTCCTCTTAATATTACTACACACAAAAACACATTATTATTATTAGTATTATTATTATTAGCATATGCTAAAGACACAACAAGACCAAGTCTATAAACTTAGAAAAACCTCATCAAGGGTGGAGTTGTCAAAGCTTCCAAAAGGTTCAGCCTTTGAAGATGAGGACGAGTTATGGATCATTGGCCCATTCCAAAAGTCGAACAGATCATCGTGACAAGGCGTCGTGTCATAAACATAACAAGTCTCCAACTCACCCGATAAAGAAGGAAGAGAACTAATTCCATTCCCAGAGAATTCCACATCGTCATGCACACAATACATTGCAGACTCGTCATGAAAAACATGCTCACCAGCTTTCCTTCCTCTTATAACCTGGCATACAAGTAATTAAAACAAAATTGGTAAAGATATATAAATAATAATAATTGTGATGAAGATTCAAAAGATGAGATCATTTTACATATTTCTGGCTGTCAATTTCTTTGTATAACATGATATAATCTCCTTGTTTTAATCCATGAGCATTCACAAACTCTCCTGTTATTAACAAACATTTATCAATCATCGTCATCATAATAATAAGGTATATATATATACATGACGAAATAAATACACCGAGATCTCACCAGTATTTTCAAGTACATACATTCGACTCGTATTGTTTGGCCAATACCTATATGATATAGATGGAAAAAGGTTTAAAAAAAAATATCTTCGGAGTATTTTTCATTTAATGCAATTTCATCAAGATTGAAAAAAAATACCTAAACTTAAAGCTCCAGGATCGATGACCATCTATATCATCCATTTTGATGACAACCCCTTCCCTTTCTGAAAGCTCGGGAAGATACGACTCAGCTGCTTTCTGTGATTAAAATTTCCATATAAGTGTGACATTAATAAGGAATAGATAGGTAACAATGTAACAGCTTTAAAGAAACTGTGTACACAAATTACAAATTTTGGAAGATTCACACCTTTGGAATAACCATTCTCCTGAGTGCACTTACATCACTCATCCTTAGTTCCTTTTGAAAAAGAAACTTCAACCTTGGTGTTACCTAAACCATAAAAGTCATGAAGAGTTAGTATAAAATTTTACAATAGACAAAGGCAGTAGTTATAAAATTTTACAATAGACAAAGGCAGTAGTTATAATGTATATACTAGTAGTATACAATAAACATACCAAAAGAAATTAGAAAATGAACTTTGAAGCAGATTGCTAAACAATAATTTCATTTTCTATACAACTAAGATGCAATTTTATGTATTAGTTTAACAAAATGGAAGAGGTTGATCCATTGCACTGTATAACCTTGACACAAAATTTTAAGAAATAATAATGTCCTTTCATTTCATTTTTACAACTTTCTTCTTACCTAAGGCAATAGTATGTATAATCAATGTAAGTGACATTAGTCTTATTAAATTTAACATGAAAAATGTTTGTATGTCTAAAATGGGAAAACACATCAAAGTTAGAAACAATGACAAACTAGATATGTTTTGAAGCTTCCTATCCAACTTCTGTAACCTCTTTATAATGCATGCACTTTAGTTATGTTGTTTCACAATCAATAGAAATAATGGCGTTATCAACCGCCACATATCATCTATAAACGTATACCCTTGCCAATTGCTCTTACTAAATATATATCCAGATATAGGATGCAGTCATAACTATATGAACTAGTTTGACAAAGTGTCCATATGTTACTTACAGAAAAAAAAAATACATTAATACTGTCTTTAGAAAGATCTCATCAAGATCACTCACACAGCCATCATTTTTTATAGAGTTGCTAAAAATTTTATAAACCTTATTTGAATTAAAGTTTTTCATTGCTGATTACAAGTAATCTTGATAGCATTCTAACTAATTATCATGAATCCCATCAAATTACTCCCCAAAATCTTCTAGGAAATCAACAAAACCTGAACAGAAATGCCAGTATTGAGGTGAGTCTAGTATGTGCATTGCGAATTGATTGATCTAGACATGGCATTCAGAATAGCAACTAACTTATTTGAGCCACTAATGTATCTTCCAAAACTCATGGCAATTGATGGGTGTTTTAGCATTTAATTAATATAGAAGAAGTGTAGCAAATTTGCATTGCTGAAATCAATTGGATTCTTGAAATTGTGGATCAAATAAAGTTCTTAATTAGCAGCAATTTAAAAAGGTTAACAGAAACAGACATCTCTGTTTCTTAACAGCTTCTCAAATTAATATGAAAGCAAATAAGGTATAATTAAGAAGAAGCTTGAGCCGGAGAACAGAGGGCTTACACGTGCGTTTGAGAGAGGGGGAGGGGAAGCAAAGGGTGCGAATAGATGGAACTTGACTGCAGCAGATCGCTTATGGCGAGCCATCCTCCTTTTCCTCTTGACAGTAGCAGAGAGGAGGAGGTCACAAGGAGTCAACTCGGTCTGATCCGACTCACTTTCCTCCTGGTCACGAGTGCGAACTCTCTCACTGCTCTCTCCGATGACAACAGCAGCACCACACGCCTCGGTTTTCCCCATTTTGTTAGGGTTAGGGTTTCTGTTCTGGCCGAACAAGATCTTCCCCTTTTAGGATCTTCTCTCACTGTTGTTCTTTCCCTTTTTTCTCTCTCGCTAGTAGTAGTAGGCTGTTCAGTGCGAGTAATCGACGCTCGGCAATCGTCTAAAGGAGGAGTCTGGAAGCTCTTTATTCTAGTAGCGTATGGAATCGTGATGATAACCATGGTTAAGAATCGGCAATGGTGAAACCAGATCTGTATGACATTTGTACAATGCGGATTCATGGTTGGCTTTGAATGAAGGAGTTAACTACAAACTAGGGTTAGGAAAATGGGAATCCGTGGGTAGAGCAAGTGGAAAGTAGAGACCAAGGAGGGAGCGCCGAATGGAAGTGAGAGGAGGTTGAGTTGTGAAGAAAGGAGGATGTCCAGGTGTTGAAAAAGCTCTGACTTGTTCATAACTGAAAACAATGGCGCTTTGTTTGGGTGCATCCGTTTTTCCTGCAATACGATGCAGATTCACGCAAATTCACCAAACATTTTCAGATCTCCTTCTCGCTCTCTTTCCATCTTATCTATATTATCAATTATGATTATCCACCATTTCTCTCTCCCAACCATTGTTCATTCTTTCTCTTTCTTTCCAGAGGATTCAAAATCAATGGAAGCAATCTCTAGGGTTTTTTGGCGCCAAGGCGGTTTTGATTCTATAGCGGTTTTATAGTGGGCCTATTTGAAATAAATATATATATATAGTGCTTTATTTCTTTTTAAGTCTAATTTTAATATATTAAATCAATTTTTATAAAAATATATCACAGAATTATTTAATTGAATCATACATACACAAAAATCCTTAAGACAAGACAGACAAGAATTATAAAAACTTAAGGATAGTTTAATTCAACTTATAAGTGTGAATGAGTCAGAAATGAGTAATAATTTGTTAAAATAATTTTAATCAATAAATAATTGTGTATAAATAAAATTAAATATTATAATAATTAGTAAATAAAAAATTATTACCAATCATAATATCTATAAAAGTAAAAGTAAAGTATCACTCTTCTCATTTATTTAATTTTTTTTATTTGTATAGATGGTGATGCTTGAGTGGACATAGACAATGACTGTATTGGTAACATCAGAGTAAATGATGTGGTGCCCACATCAAAAAAATATATATTTAAAGAGATAATAGAGAAATAATTTTTTTTACTTTTTCATCCAATCAAATTACACCACACCACACGAACTCATTCTCTTTTTTCTTCCAACTTCTAAATTTCATCCCTAATCATTTATCTTCTTTTTAATTGTAAATAAAATTGATATAGATTAAAATTAATTGCAACTCATCATTTTTGTGACATCTTATTTTTTATTTTTATATATATTAATGTTTTTTAGTCAAATTAGTTTGTTTTTTAAAGTAATTTTAAGTGAAAATTGAATTTCTTCAGCTTAAAGTCTAGTCAACTCTTTTAATAAGGATTTTTGTTATTTTAAATTTTATCTCATATTATTGTATGATGTTATAATTTGATATTAAAACCATGCATGCAAGTAACCTAAATTAAATTGTATTTTGATATATTAGATTATTTTATTTTATTTTATAAAATATGATTTATAATTTTAGAACTTGTTTAATGCAGTATTACTTATATTATTTTATAAATAATATTTATATCATGTTATTTTTTATTATTAATTATATCATTCAAATTATTAATAAAATATAAATTACTTTTTAAAAATTAAAATGTAAATTAATTTTATTTTTGTAAAAGTTAAATATAAAACTATTTTAATAATTTTACCAAAATAATCCTTGACTATTTAACTTTTTCATGAACTAAAATTAAATTTTATAATTGGTATTTTTTTCCCAAATAACATAGACAACTCGAAAGTTGTTTAGTATTGAAAAAAAAGAAGTTTGGATAAACCCTAATCGTCCTATCTAACTGAGCTTAGCCAAATTTGCAATAATAATTGTATCAAATGAGGCCCATTTCCTATCAGGTAAGAACTCTTTCCCGGTCCTTCCGGTTTTGGGCCTGGCCGAGTTCTAATTCATTAATTGTTTTATATATATTTGAAAAATGTACTTGAAGTAAAACGCTTTAAAAATAAAAGAAATAAAAAAAATAAAACAATTCTCAATAAGTTATCGAACTCGTAAATTCTCGAGAATATCATTTATTCACTAACAAACTCTACTAACCTTCCTGAACGAATCTCATAAAGAGTCATAATAATAGTATTATGAATAATATGCATCAAACGACTAGGATAATTGAAAGTTAACGATTTCTCTCAAACCAGATAGTCCACCAAAAATTAATTTGGATGATAACCAAAATACGTAGATCTGCCATTTCAGTCATATCAATACAAATTTCTCAACAACTATTCAAAGACTCGGGCATCACTTATTGAATCCCAATAATACTGCATAAAAAATTACAAAAACTAGTCACTCATCGACAATACAAAAATAAATGAGTTGCTGGTTTAACATCTTCGTGGCAAATACGACTAGCCATGATACAACATTTTTTTCATGCACATATCATCGGTTAGAATTTCACAATGAATAACACTTTATTCCCAAAACGAGATATTTGATGGAAAACTTTGACTTTCAAATTTTTTTCCAACAAAAGTTATATGAAATGATCTTAACGAACAACTTGCATTAACCCTATATACATGACACTCACTTCAACTTAATGTGTTTTAAGAGGAAATCGAACTCTTAACATTGTGGTCTTTTAAAACCATTATTGTCATTTGAGCTACCTATGTAAGTTTAATATATATATAGATATAGAGAGAGACTGTCACTTATTTGATTTAGTTTTAACTACTGTTTTTTCCATGACTAGGTCTATCAACTAATATTGGAGAAGACACCACAACAACCAAGACTATCGTTTCAAATACTTTATGAGAGACATAGTATGTCAAGTTCTTTATTGTGTGTGTTTTTCTCTTTTAGAAAAACATGGAACCGTTTGATTATAAAAGAAAAACAAGAAAAGAAAATGAAAAGTTTTTTAACAAAAGCAATCACATATCTTATTTTCTTAGATTATCTTGTCAAATTGTGTCTTAATATTTGTTGTTTCTATTTGATTACTTTTACTTAAATAACCTTTTTATTCTACATTTACTAGTGACAGTGGCATGTCATAATAAAGTCGATATATATATTGGACAAGAAATTTAGTGGGGCTGGACTAGGTGATGTGGAAAGTTATGTTTTATTAATGGTGAGGGTGGGACGGAAAGGTAAGAATCATATAAATTAGAGCAAATTAATAATAATAATAATAATAATTATTATTATTATTATTATTGAAATTTAAAAGCCGTTGTTATGGACGGACGGTGGTGGTTGTGATTTCAAATTACATTGATTAAACCTCTATATGACGTGGCTCGCATGATTCCCACTTCTATCAAAATGATAAGAGAGAGATTACCATATATATATATATATATAATTTAATAATGCAAAAAATATTATTTAGGAATATTATATTATATTTATTATTATGTTTTAATTTATTTTGTATCTAATATTGTATTTGCAAGTGCAGGATGGAGCTGTATATATGAATTTTGTCCTTTTTCAGTATCTTATAATTTAATTATTGGGACCGTAACCACTCCCTCAAGGTCATCACACATGATTGCATATTATTATTATTATTCAAATTTCAATTAAATCAATTTATCAATTATTTATTTATTTAAAAAGTTAACATAAACTCAATTTAAAATTTAAAATTTAAAATGATGAATTCTTAATTTTCAGATCACTTAAATATTATTCAGTTGTTTCAGTCTTAAAAAAACAATTAATAAAACCAATCTAATGAAAATAATTGTAATATTTTGTTTCATTGGAGATTGTATTTTGATTCCCATCAAGTACAAATTATTATTTACTTATTATTGTCAGATTTCGTATATCAAGTAAGTACTAATAACATAAACAATAAATTATTTTAAAAAAATTAGGGCTTGTTGCATACTAATTTATAAATTTATTAAAAACTTATTTATAAATTTATTAAAAACTTATGATTGATTATAATTTTAAGAAAATTAATTTATTTATAAAAGATTTAAAATGTATTAATATATAATAAAAAATATATTATAAAAATAAAAGATACTTTTGTAGTTGATTATGATTTTAAGAAAATTAAGTTTTTTATAAAAAATTTAAAATGTATTAATATATAATAAAAAAAAGATACTTTTGTATTGAGATTAACGAAAAATGAAATAATAATTTTTTTATTAAGTTAAATTATTTAAAAAATCTCAATACAACAAGGTTTGGACCAAGGTTTAGATTTTGGTGGTAACTTAATTAAAAAAAATATTTTTTTAAAAAAATATTTAAAATATTATAATATATAATAAAAAATATTTTAGTATTTTAATTAATAAATTAAGTGATATAAATATCATACATAAACAAAATAGATAAAGATACATTTAATTATAATTAAATTAAAAAAATAAAATAAAATAAATGTTAATAATTATTTGTCAATCATTATTTATTTTGACATTCATTTGGTTTAGAAATAAACTCATTTAATCTTTAATTTAGTTTATACTTAGTTTATTTGTTTTAATTTATTTTCATATAAGTTTAATATAATTCAATTTATTTATATAAGGTTAATATAATTCAACTTATACTCAATTTATGGTAACTTAATTAAAAAAAACTGCATTAACTTATTAGATAAAAATTTTAAATACTATTACGAGCAAATATTTTTATCTTATAAACTGAATCAAATGGACCACAACTCATTAATCAATATAATTAAATACCTATAATTAACAAATAAAAATAAAATTTATTTTATGACTATATAAAATATTTGTTTATATATAAAAAAAACTTATTTTTTTTCAAAATCTCCACCGATATATCAATTTAACCCATAAACATGAAAATGGCATCACTCACTCTCACATGGGATGTTAGCGCGTATTGTGTAGACGCGGGTTAAAAATATCAACGTCATGGCTTCATTGTAATTTTGTTAAATATGGATGACAATTTCATAACTTTAGGAGGTTTCAGGGGTATATCCGGAACACAAAAAAGTAATTATCAACGGTGTAGATTTGATCATAAACGCAGGTGAAGGCCAACTCTACTACTATGGGGAGTAGAGGAGTAGAATCATGGTCAGGTTGGTGCTTAACCATGGTTGAGTCTGTCTGCTAAGCTTCAGTGTACTACTCTCTCTTTTCTCTGACCTCTGCTAAGTAACGTCATTGGAGGAAGAGAAAAAAATAGATCTTTTTTTAGTTTCTCTGTGATTGTGTAGTAGTTCGTCTCTTTACCCTTTACCCTTTATCCGTTTTATTAGCTCAGATTGAAGTATTATTGTTAGTGGAATGGAATTCAGATACAATTGACTCTGTTTGAAGCTTTTGAATTTTCCTTTCCTTTCCTCTCTCCGCAATCATCACTTTTTGATTGAAGATCATGGCTTTGCTGGACTGTTTCTGCATCTCCTTTATCCAATAGTAATACCTCACTAACCCTTTTCTTTCTTTCCTTTTACCTCTCAGATCAAACATGAAAGATTCGATTTTTCTGTGTTTGTAGTCTCAATATCCACTAAGTTTATAGATCCGCTTCAAGTATTAGATTTACTTTCTGTTCGAAAATGGGTTTTCAGGATCTGCTTTGATACTGCATCTCTGTTAAGATTCTCCTAGTTTTCGCTGCTTCATCTCCAATCTCCCTCTTTTGTGCTATCGGGTTTATTACAACTGGTCATGGCCTCAAAAAAACGAGATTTACAGTCTTTTAGTGAGATTTGTATGTGTACGGGGATGAATTATTTTCCTGACGAGGTTCTGGAGCACATATTCGACTTCTTGGAGTCGCATCGGGACCGAAACGCCGTATCTCTAGTATGTAAGTCATGGTGTAGGGTGGAAGGGTTCAGCAGGGAGAGGGTTTTCATAGGGAACTGTTATGCGGTCAGTCCGGAGAGGACGATCTTGAGGTTTCCTAGGTTTAAGTCTTTAACGTTAAAAGGTAAGCCTCATTTTGCTGATTTCAATCTGGTTCCTCATGATTGGGGAGGATTTGTTTACCCTTGGATTGAGGCTATGGCCAAGAGTAGGGTGAATCTGGAGGAACTGAGATTGAAGAGGATGGTGGTGTCTGATGAGAGTCTTGAACTGCTTTCTAAAGCTTTTGTAAATTTGAAGGCTTTGATTTTAGTTAGTTGTGAGGGCTTCACAACTGATGGCCTTGCTGCCATTGCTTCCAATTGCAGGTATACATAATAAAATGATTCTATGAACTTGATTTGTTTATCTTTTTGCTGTTTTCGTATAAATTGGGATGTAATTGTTGTTTCAGATTTCTGAGAGAGTTAGATCTACATGAGAATGATGTTGAGGATGTTAGAGGGCAATGGCTAAATTGCTTTCCTGAGAGCTGCACATCTCTTGTTTCGTTGAACTTTGCATGTTTAAAGGGAGAAGTGAATTTGGCAGCTCTAGAGAGACTAGTAACAAGGTGCCGGAATCTCACAAGTCTGAGATTGAATCATTCGGTGCCTATTGACAGTCTTGAGAAGATTTTGATGCGAGCACCACAACTGGTTGACCTAGGAACAGGTGGTTTCGTTTATGATCCGGATTCTGAGATGTGCCAGAAATTGAAGACTACTATCCAGAAATGCAAATCTATAAGGAGCTTGTCAGGTTTTGTTGAAGTTGCACCTGGTTGCTTGTCCACTGTTTATGTGATTTGCAAGAACCTGACCACACTCAATTTGAGTTATGCTCCTGGAATCCATAGCAACGATCTCATCGACATTATTCACCACTGTGGCAAATTACAGCGTTTATGGGTAGGAGCTTGTTTGAGAATAGAAACTTATTTGATTTTGTTTGAAATAATCTGATTTTTTTGATTTCCCTCAGATTTTGGATTGCATTGGAGATAAGGGTCTAGCAGTTGTGGCTTCAACATGCAAGGAGCTGCAGGAACTGAGAGTTTTCCCATCTGATTTACATGGTGTGGGTGATGTAGTAACAGAGGAAGGTTTAGTTGCAATCTCAGCGGGCTGCCCTGAACTTCAATCGATATTATACTTTTGTCAGCAAATGACAAATGCTGCCCTGAAGACAGTTGCAAAGAACTGTCCTAATTTCACCCGTTTTCGTCTCTGTATCCTTGACCCAACCAAACCTGACCCTACGACAATGGATCCGCTCGATGAAGGTTTCGGAGCGATAGTTCAATCTTGCAAAGGCCTCAAAAGGTTGTCACTCTCGGGACTTCTAACTGACAAGGTGTTCCTCTATATCGGGATGTATGCTGAGCAATTAGAAATGCTTTCAATTGCATTTGCTGGGGATAGTGATAAGGGAATGATGCATGTTCTAAATGGATGTAAGAAGCTAAAGAAGCTTGAAATTAGGGATAGCCCATTTGGGAACGGTGCACTTTTGAGGGACGTGGGGAAGTATGAAACAATGCGATCCCTTTGGATGTCGTCTTGTGAAGTTACACTTGGAGGATGCAAGGCTTTGGCAGAGATGATGCCGAGGCTGAATGTTGAGATTATAAACGAGAATGATGATCGGATTGTGGAGTGTGACCAGAGAGTTGAGAAGATGTATTTGTATCGGACTTTGGTTGGGCCTAGGACTGATGCCCCTGATTTTGTTTGGACGGTTCCGAATGATAAAGGCCTTTCAACCTGCTTAGCCCGCGATAACTAGTGTTTTTTTTATTGTTTAAGTTTGTGGTTATTTAATGTTTTAGGAGAAACTGTGTACCTTTGTATGTGAAATGTGAATTTAACTTGAAAACTGAGATGGTCTTATTGTTCATTTTATTTATTATGATCCTTGTTTCTGCCAGGAAAATATGATTGAGCCAATTGAGTAAGTTATTTTACATGAATCATTAATTTGAAAACAATATTGTCCTAAGAAACAGGCATTTGATTGTTTATTAACGGTCTAAGATTTGTTGCATAATTAGATAACATTATTCTAAAGTCAACCAATAATTACCTCAAAGAACTTCAATCCATATCTCAAAGAACTTCAATCCATTTGGTTGTACAATTATTATAAAAATAAAACACTCAAAACATGAAAAAAAAAAATTTACTACTTAAAAAGTTGAAACCATCATAATTATGTAAGTTATAGCAACCCAAAATGAGTAAAATTGTGCTTCTTTAGTAACTAATTATAACAAAAGCTTTAACGAAACCACATACAAAATGTCTAAACACAACACAAACGGAAAAAAACTTCTAAAAGAAGGGCCGCGATTTAACTTATCAGAAAGTGGATCTCATCTCAAAGTCCTAAACGAAGGAGAACAGCAAATTCACTAGCGCTTCTTTTTGCTTCCTTTAGCACCACCAGACTTTGATGGAGTCACAATCAGGTATACAAATAAACCCACAAAAGAGATCACCGAAATCAAAGACCCGTACTTAGCCAACAATCTCTGCAAGATTAGCAAAGTGAACAATGTTAAGAAAGTTAAACCCTAAACCAATATTGTAACGAGAAGAAAAAAACTGTATTAATAAGAAGCACCAACCTTAGCCTGGAAAATAGCATCACCCAAAGAAATATCATGCATAAAACAATAAAAAGAAGAGAGTAAGTTTAATGAGATTGTATGTTAGTAGTTACCCGATAATCAATTTAAGAGAAAACAGAATCTTACCCAATCAAACTTCTTTTCTGGAGGTCTGTCAGCAAGGATTTCCAAAGGCAGAATAGGCGTAGAGTATGCCTCCTGAAAGAAACATAATATATTAACATGGGCATTCTATTATAAGGATTTGAGGTGTAAACAATAAACCAATAATGCAGCCAGACCTGTAGAGCAGCCTTAGTTGGAATTCGGAATGTGATGACAGCAGGAGCACTGTAAAATACTGTTTGTGTCTTCGACTCCAATTCAAAAACATGTGATACAAGAGCACCACTGCCATGTATGAAATCAGATCATAAGATAATTAAATTAGTTAAAACTGTTAAAAGCAAAATGCTGGGTTTTAGATCTTACGCATCAAGACGTTCCCATGAAATTGAAGTATTGCCAGAGACAATATCAAAGATCTCTTTGGACCAACCATCATCAGAAAGGCTTACATCGTATGCCGCACTGAGAGAGTTGAAAGAAACAATGTTAATAATGTAATTACAATGTAAATTGTCTTGTGAGTTGTGACTCAAATTTCTGTTTAACAATTAATCTTAATCAATAGAACAATGATCGTTGAATTGAAAAGCTTCATGTCAAAACTAAAAATAAATCATTTTGAGTGTTTGATTAAGATCGAAGAAGGCGAAATCAATCAATTAAACAGTTTTGATATCTTCAGACTATACAATTCAGATGGTAGAGTCTCGCAACATGCATGGATCTTCTGATATAGTAAGACCAATTCCTAATTTCTCAGATCTAGAATGAGAATAAAAGTCAATCTTACAATAATTAATATATAAACAGGCAGCTAGATGCAGAAGAAAAACCTCTGATAAATCACATTTGCAATTGATGACTTGTCCTCCAAAAGATCTCAATAGAAGGTCTAGAATTCAGAAATTCCACGAGATCGAACAAATTATACAGCAAAGATGGTTCGATCGTAGTTAGGATCTTCCGATATAACATAATTGGACAATTGAGAACCAAAATGAGCTCAATTAGGTAAGAAAAACTTCAACAAGATGCATTCATTTCTGATTCATGATTCATTGACCATATTTAATCAAGATGCCGGATACATGCAGATAATGCGCATATCAAAGATCTGAAAAAACATAAAAAGATAAGGATCCAAGAGCACATACACGGATCCTTGGTTGTAGATGTCGATGGAGACGGAGACTCGTTCAACGCCGGTCTTTAGCCTAGTAAGAGAGGCTTTCTTGTGAGCTACGATGAACGGAGCATCGGAGCTAGCTAGAGCCAGAGAGGAGATGAGGAGAGATACAAACACGTAGATCAAGCAGTTCGTGATCGACATCGCCATTGTTGAACGATCAGTTCAGACTGATCGATGAGGGTTTTATTCTATTTGGCTGGAGATGATCAGCATTCAGCAGATTTAGTAATTGGGCCGGTAATAATGGGCTTATATTTCATTGACCCCAATTATATATTTTCGGGCCTTTAACAGTTGATTATTACTTATTTTAAGAGACCTTTAAGCCCAACATACTGGAGGAAAGAGATCCAATTGACTGAATCGATGGTAGAAAATTTACAATCATGTGTCCAGCTAATTTAATTGGTTGAAAAAAAAAAAATTTAACTTTTTTTTTCCAATTAATAATGATGTGAATGTTACTTTCTTATTCTCTTTAAAAAAAATTCTTTTATCACTCCTTTTTATAAATATTATATATATAAATTAATAAATTAGTAATGTTATATATTTAATTGTGTTATTAAAACGTTACTAACAGTACAATTAGATTCAAATCCATTGGAAGAATTAAAATTGCCATGATACTATATTTTATAAGTGTTCCAAAGTTATAATACTCCAAAATTAGATACAAATTACAAAGTAAAAAAGGAAAAATGCTCCATATAAGATATAAATATACATTTTTTGAATTTGTTGACTTGGGTTGGGTGTCTATATATGTTGATAGTTTATTCTAAATAATAAATTTTAATTAAAATAAATAATAATAATAAATTTTGGTAACTTTATTTAATTTTGTCCTAATTTGAAGACATTTATACAAAAAGAACAAATATGTTATAGAATTTGTCAACCTTTTTACTGAAAACTTAAAAACATGTTGCATATTACTTATCTTGGTGTTTAGCAAATCTGAAACAAATACAGACTTAATCCACAACTAGAAAACATCAACCAGACCAAACAGTTCAAATTGAGATCTCAAAATGGCCTCGCAGCTGCTTCCATCAATTTCTTCGATCTCATTAGTCTCTCTATCTCCTTGAAAGCCTGCAATGTCTCACGAACTTCACATCAGTTTCTAACATACTAATCAACCAGCAATATAAATTTATAATTGCTTTTACCTCGAGAATCATGTCTTCTTTGGTTACTAATCCATAATCATCATAACCCAACTTAGAAGCCACCTCTGCCCAAAACAATAGAATGTTATAACAACTCGAAAAGGAAAAACATTTAAAAGACAAGAGAAATGACTGAAATTACTCTGGAGAGAAACTGTTGCATCGGCTGTAGCATATCCACTTTTCATCTCTTGATATAGTTTCATCAAAACCTAATCAATAATAGGCAAGGGTGGGTGGTCTAATCCAAATTGATACAAGTACTAAATGTAGAACAAACAAATACCTCTTCATCATCATCTCTAGTTGCTATCATCTCTAAAGGAACATCGATCCATATTGATATCCCGTATCTCAACAATCCCCTTAAAATGGTTTCAATGCCAAATCAAATTATTAGAAATGACTGACATACTTTCTGTAATTGTTCAAAAGAAGACTGTACATACAGATTTGTCACACTTCCAACAGCACCATCTCCAGCACAGACAACCAGCCGACCCATGGATGACAATTGCTTTAGAACTTCAGTCTGATATTACATTATAGTTAATCAATTAGTTCAAAAAATAACTCGACAGTTGAAATAAATGCAGAAAATACCTCTGATTCGCTAAATCCCTCTTCAGATGATTCACCACCAACTGCTTGCTCCACTAAACTATCACTAAACATGGATTCATCCAGATAGAACAATAATCAAGTGAATTCAGAACAGATAGCTCTTAATTTCACATGAAATTTAACTAAACACATGCCTGTCAAAATAATAATATCGCAGTCCATCCGCTAAAAGTTCCCCGATTGAAGTTTTGATGTCACAATTCATTCCTTATCATGTTAAACAAAGAACAGTTATACTTCCACATGAAGAAGAGGGAATTATTACTACTAATGATGAAGCCAACAAGCTTACCAAGAAGAAAGATAGTTGTTCCCTTGAGTTCAGAAGATATCTCTGCTGCCTTCTTCTGAATCAAGACTGAATTGTTAAATCAACCCTTTAAACCATATGGATTTTTATACCATCCCCATAATCATAATTCCACATTCATAGACTAATTATAATGGTCGAAATAAACTCACCTTCACTTCTAGCAAAGGATCAACTTCAACAACATTTATCCCAGAACCTAAGAAATATACAATTACAGTACTTCAGAATCTTTAAAACTTGAAATCATAAAAGTTCAATGGAGAGTAGATGAACTTACTGGTAAATGAAGTATCGTCTGGTTGGGAGAATACGGGAAAGAATTTAGGGGTGAGATAAGGAGATGAAGATTGAAGATGCCTGTGAAATCGAGGGAAAGTAGAATTGATAGAAGTAGAAGCATATGAATAGTAAGATAGAGATGAGCCGATAGCAGAAGAACATAGAGATGGTCGGGGAAATTGGAAATGAAGACCCGCCCTGAGACTTTCCATTATCCCTTCCCCTCCTTGTTGATGTTGCCTCTGCAACTGGCTCACAGTCGCAGGATGAATATGAAATTAAATTCGGAGCAAAAATAATAAGAAGAAAAGCTTTTATTTATTTTTATTCAAAACAAAAACTTAAAGGGTCAAAATGTTTTTATTATGAGAAATATTTAGACATGTTTTTTATCTTTATCATTTCTATCCCTCACTTTCACTCCTATTTTCAATAGACTAAGTCTGTCTTTTAAAAATAAAATATTTCATGTTTTAATTAATAATTTAAATAACATGTATAAAATCTTCTTATTATACTTGTAAATTTGTACATTTTTCTATTTATCGATTTGTAAAAAATTTCTATATTTGTGTCTATTGAAATTTTGGACATTTTTTATTTTAAATTTTATAATTTGAGCTTTTTAGGGTTAAATTTATATAAATTAAAGTTTTCTCTTAACTATTTCAAACGTCGTTAACTTACCATTTACGTGATATTTATAAATCAATAAATAAATAGAATATTGATGTCACTAATTTAACTTTAAGGTTTTAGCGAATTTAGAGTTTTGACTAGAGATGTAGTGAAGTACCTATTTCTTAACCGATTTTTATTTTACTATTCGATCCGACCCCGATGAGTATCTCTATTTGTATCACATTCTTGATTTGTCGGGTACCAATCATCGACATGTACCATATTACCCGATTAAATGTGTAAGATTTTAGATGTTAAAAAAAAGAAATACAACTTTATTAAATCATATATAATTTTAAAACTAATGATATCAAAATAAATAAATACAAAATTAAAATATTATTTACATACATATTTTTGTTGTAGTTGAAAAATATATATTATTAGAAAAAATAATGTGAAAATAAAGAGTGAAAAATAGAAAAGCACCATTTTA
The DNA here is from genome assembly GCF_907164915.1 of Impatiens glandulifera. Classification (NCBI taxonomy): domain Eukaryota; kingdom Viridiplantae; phylum Streptophyta; class Magnoliopsida; order Ericales; family Balsaminaceae; genus Impatiens; species Impatiens glandulifera. Next base: position 29,323,550 of record NC_061870.1, read on the forward strand.
TTATTAATAAAGGTGAATATCAATAGTCTTATAGAAAATATTTTAGTTTAGGTAAAGTGTATATAAGTATAAAAAATTATTGTAATAATGATAATGATTAAGAATTTAAAAAATCATGTCAACAAAAAAAAATCATATAAATTATATATTAATATTAATATGATTAGGTATAATTAAAAAAAAAGTGACTTAAAAAACCAAAATATCAATAATTCGATTTTATTTGGAAGCGCTATATGTTTAAGTATAGTCCAATGGACTCTAACAGTGTATAATGTTAGTTCTCCTTAATTAATTTTTTTTAGAACTTGTATTTGTATTCAACAAAATTTATAATTAATTTTGAATATCTTCTCTTGTATTTTAAATAATAATCTAATATTGACATTTGATATTATAAAACTGACTAAATTTATTAATTTTTAGTATGATAATTAAGTTTTTCCGTCAAATTGAGTTCCTCAACTAAGTTCGCTCTTCTTAGACAATGTTATTTTTAAAGGAGAATTTAAAATAAATTTAGAACATAATTTAAGTGATGAACATATTTGTTTGACATAGACAAAAACAACTACACAAACATACAAATACAGAAATTTTGAAGGAATTCAACAATAGTTTATTATGTAGTAGTAAAGAACAATTTCTATTTTATAGAGATGTTGGAGCCCATCCAAAAAGACGCCGGAATTGGATTGTTGCTGAAGGAGGATGGGCGCCCACGTATGCGTATATGATAAGATTGATGAGTATGAAAAAAGTTGCTAAATTTTGTTTTTATTGAAAAGAATAATATTCTTTCATATATATGGGTTAGTTCCCTTTTAATATGCATTTTCTTACTTGGAATCTCAAAAATATTGTGATTGACATAGTGCCTAATTAATTGTCATTGTCAACCCATTTTCATATAAAAAAAGTGAAGAAAATAAAATTATTGTCCTAATTTTAGTTAAAAAATTATTTAATATGAGAATTAACTCATAACTAAATAAAAATTCTTATATTAAAAAATTATTTGTTATGAGATTTGAATTCATAATTAAATAAACAAGTATTTTACATACTTTTATGTTAAAGAAATTAATAGATTTAACTAAAAAAATTTATATTTCTTGTTTAAACGGGTTGCTCTAGCTCATTGATAGAGTTGGATAATGAGTTGGATCCTCACGAACCGACACGATCCAACACAATATTAGTACGTAACGACACGATACGATACAATATTATTTCACTTGGGTCGTGGGCTGGACACGACACAAGCACGAGACGACACGAACGTGACACGATTACGAGTTTATATAATCATAACACGATCACGAGTCGGACACAACACGAGTATAGACACGACATACACACGAATATACACACGAAACGATATAAACACAACTAATCACATGACCTAAATTACTCAACTTTATATTGGCATTCATTTCTTCGAAAATTTATCATCTCTCCAAATGAATTAATCTTTAACAGTTGCATGCACGTTGTAGATACTTAAATTATCCAATAATGGATGTGGAGATTCCGCCGTAGGACAATGTGACTGAAGAAGAGATTCAACCTTCCTTAGGTTGAAGAAGAGACTAGACCTGATGCAACCATAAGTTGAAGAAGAGATGAGACATGATGAAGAAGAGATTCAACCACGGGTTGAAGGAGAGGTGGTAGGAGAGATCATTTCCTCTCAGATCACACATCCTTCTTCCCTGAGAACTTGTAAGAATCTCCCAAGAAAGCCAAATGAATGGAAGGCCAACCTCTTCATCATTGGTATTTCTTTCTTTCTATCTATTTAAAATATTGTTTTATATATATATATATATATTTTTATTTCTCTTTAAATTTAATTATAGTTTTCGAGATATTTAGTAGAATAATTATAGTTTCTATATGGTAATACATTTGGAGACATTTCACACGACCAAGTTTAACTTCGAGGAAGAAAGGGCTTTCAATGGAGTGGGCTTGCTAAGTATACCTTAAGGCTAACCCTGTTAATCGTGTTTGACTCGAGAACTTCGTGTCAAACTTTCAATTGTCGTGTCGTGCCATATTGAGATTTGTTTTCATGTGCGTCGTGTCGTATTTTGACCCGTTCAAAATATCATGAACTCACACGCTCATTTGTGGCATGATAACTCGTATTTACAAATTTATTCATAACGTGCTAACTCGTACTTAAATTTGTATTTGTGTCGTGCCATATTGAGATTTGTTTTCATGTGCGTTGTGTCGTATCTTGACCCTTTCAAAATATCATGAACTCACGGGCTCATTCGTGGTATGTTAACTCGTATTTAAGAATTTATTCATGACGTGCTAACTCGTGCTTAAATTCGTATTCGTGTCGATTTCTGTGCAGACTCATACTCATGTCGAGACAGTATTCGTGTTGTGTTCAACCCGCTACCGAGTATCGTGTTCGTACTATGTTAATATTGTGTACCCAATTCGTTGCTCATATCCCGTCATGACTTGATATCCCACCTCAACAAATTTATAAGTTTTGAATGATAATATAATTTAATACCTTAATTTAAAAAATATATATAAGGTTTGTATTAAAAAAAACTTAGATTAATTTTATTTGAAAAGAATGAGTATCTTTTAGGAGCTCCTCTCCTTTTATAAATTCTATTCTCTTTGAATTTATTCCTATTTTTCTCTTTTGTTACAGGGTTTAGAAAAAAAGGATACATTTAATTTTTTTTTAACCGGACAGGTAAATTCTTTTATATTTGTTCATTATTAAACTTATTCTCTTAATTATTATTGTATAAAGTTATTACAAAATTGCTTATTTAGACTCAATAATCAACAATACTAGCCCCTTAGTTGTATATGCAACTTAATGCCCTCTTTTTTGTTTTTTTCCGTAAATTGTTATTGTCTTCAGGATTAAAATATTGAAAAATTAAACCCAGCCAAATAACTGCCATGTCATTAATCCACTGAAATTAAACAAACCCATGTAAGGAGACAAAACCAGATACAAGGAATAAAGAACGACAATTTAATTTAGAGATGTAGACATGAATGATATCTTTTTCTTTATTTTTCCATTTGTTAGAAAGACATCTATAGAAATCTGGACTAGTAAAACAGTAGATAGACATGGAATACTCTCTTTTATCTTAAAAACAAGATTTGGTTTCTTCCCCATCATCTGATTCCTCACAAGTGATCACACTTGAACATGGAGACGAGGTTGTTTGTGGTGGAAGAGGAGGACAAATCCTGTACCTATTATTACATTTTACCCTGTTTTTCTTCTTATAAATCCTGTATACTTTCCATTCACCACCCCCTGGTTTCTGCAATATAACCAAATTAATCCATGACCCATGAAGATTTCTTCATCAAATAAACAAAAAGAAGAAAACTAAAACTAAACGAACCTGGATAGAGTTGTTCGAAAGTTTGATTTCATGCATGACCCATGAAGATTTGAGTCCATCAGAGTTCTTCCCATGAAAGAAAGTCATCGTCTTTCTCACCCCAATTACTTCCCTCCCCTTCTTGCCAAAAACAAAAACATGTTTCTCCTTCCCAGAAACTTTCCAGAAACCAGACCCATCACTAATTCTTACCTTCTTCCCGTTACAAGTAGTTCCTTCTCTTCCTCTGCTGAAGAAATACTTCGTCTCCTCCAAATCCCCTGGGAAATTCATTAAATTCAAAGAGAAATCACCCTTCCATTCCAAATTGATTAAATGGGATATCTGGTAATTACTAATTAGTACCTGGCAAGTCCCACGGGCTAGAACTGAAAACTTCAACGTCAGGAATGACAGAGACAGGCAGTGGAAGAGACATAGCCTTGCGATTAAGGTAGTGAACGATGAGTTCATCATCTGTCGGACGGAAACGGAAGCCGATAGGTAAATTTACTCCGTTTGTAACAAAGAAACCGGATTTCTCCATTTTTCAAGAATCTGCCTCGTTAGAGAGATTAAGGTTAGATGGTTTGAATTGAGGAAATGGATTATATATATATATATTGAGAAAAAGACATAAAAAGTGAAAGACAAGGTCAGAGAGATTGACTCTTCGAACTCCATCTTTGACCCTATATAGAGGTTTAGGGTTTAGTCGGAACCGAGTGAAAAACACATCTAACGGCTATAAGAATTTCCTGGTCAATAAGCATGTGACTAATCTAGCGCCGCGTGGCCAGATCGATATTCACTACCATTTGTCTTTCTTCGGAGTTCAGACACAAGCAGTGTGAAACTGAATAAAATATTAGTCACGTGTTATTAGTTTTCATTAAAAATATAATCATATAACATACCGAGTAATTTTATTTTATTTTTGTTAATTGTAATTAAAGTGAAGAGTACTAGTTAATATAATGTTGTAAAACAGGGTAGGGAGAGGACAGATGTATTATTGTGGAAAAGGAAGATAATAAAGACAAAAATGGACCCAGCATAAATGTATGTCGACAAATTGTACTATAATGTTAGACGATGGAAGAGGAGAGTGTACGTTTGTTTCGTGAGGCCGTGTCAAACCATCCATATACGGCATCAAAATAGCCCCACACCCTTAAAATTCACTTTACTATTATATATGTGCTCTCTTTCAAATAAATAAAACTATATGCTGTAGAAGAAACCTTACAAAATGTAAAAAATGATTAAAAAATTAGAAGATGAAAACATAAAAGAGAATCCAATGCACTCAATTACTAAAATATCATTCAAAATATGTTCAATATGAGATAAATCAGGGAGAATTCAAAAATGGAATACCATCTCAACTATTATCTATGATGATATTGGTTAAATAACAAAAAAAAAATGAATAAAAGAAATCACCGAAATAGTGACCTTCAATGAATTTTGTTAAACACATCTTCTTAAAACAATTAAATTGTATACTTATGTGTTAAAGTTTATCACAGAGGACTTTATTACATGATATATTGAATTATCATTTGGTTCAAAAAGAAAATATTAAAAAAATTAATTTTGGAATTGAAGAGAGAAAAAATGTGAAAACTATGTAATATATTAGTCGTGAAAATGAATAAAGAAATACATATGGTTGAGATTAACTATTTGATATGATAGGTCAATTAAAAAATTGAATATTTTTCTTAGTATTATTTTATAATTTTCTAAATATATTAAATAATTAATATTTAATTATAAATTGAATTAAAATTCACGAAATACATATGGTTGAGATTAACTATTTGATAGGTCAGTTAAAAAATTGAATATTTTTCTTAAGCGGTGCTTGGTTCAAATAAAGGAATGAGAATAGGATTGTAATTGATAGATGTGTGAAATTAGAATGAGTATGATTGATAGAAATATAGTGTTTGGTTAAGAGTTTTAATCATTCTCATTCCCATTGATAATGTTTGGATTTATAAGGGAAAAATTATAAATATAATTTTGTTATTAAAATTATGATTAACATTTTTTTTATTAAATTAAAAATATAAAATATTATTAATTTTATAATATAATTGTTTAAAATATATAAATTATTTAAGTGACATAATTTAATAAAATATAAACATTTAATATTTTATTATATTAATTATATTTTTTCAAAATAAAAATAAAAATATTTATAAAAAAAATGTTGAATATTTCAATTTTTACTAATTATAAATAAATAATTATCTATTAAATATAAATAATATAAGACAAAGTCTTTCAAATATTATATAATAATGATAGATAAATACATTTAAATTAAATATAATATTTTATTTAATAATATATTATAAAATGGTATAACTTTTTAATAATATTTTTTGTAAAAATATTTCATATTTAATTTTTTAAATTTTTATATAAAATTGCTATTTTATTTTTAGTTTTATATTTTAATTTTATTATTAATATATAATATTTAAAATTAATTATATAAAATTAATTATATTATTATTAGTTATTGTAATCATTACTAAAATTTTATTTTAAATAATTTCTTAATATTATTTAAATAATTGAAATTATTTATTTTATAAATAAATAAAAAATTAATATTATGTTAATTATAAAATAACGTATAATATAATTATAAAAAATATATATATATAATATTATAATTATAATTATGAGAGAGAGAAAATATGAGAGTGGAGATAATGGGAGAGAAAGTGTATCGCTCCGGAATGGAATGGGATTCATTCTTCCCAATTTAGAGAGGATTGGATGATTCCTGAGTATCCGGAAATCAAATCAATATCCTGGAATAAAAACCACCAACCAAATAACTCTTTCATTCCATTTCCCATTCCTGAGTAGAAAAACCACATACCAAACATGTCCTAGTATTATTTTATAATTTTCTAAATATATTAAATAATTAACATTTAATTATAAATTAAATTAAAATTCACCCGTAATACACATCTGAATTGAGTGAATTTCATTTGATTTTATTTATTTAGTATCATATTTTAAATTCATTAATGAAATTAATTTAATTTTAAATTCTAAAATAAATATAAAATATCATGAGATTGAAAAAACCTTACAAAGTATTAAACAAATGAAAAGAATGCTAATTTTTCAAGTTATTAGGACTTTATTTATAAAATATTAATTTTGCAGGGATAAAATATGTTAATATTTAAATGATAGTTGATGGCTAAAAGTCATTCATTATAAAAAAAAAGACTTATTAAGACAAAAACCAAAAATATAAATTATAATTAATGTGGTCATACAATACTATTACAATAAAAAAAACAAATAAACCAGCCAGCAACAACATTTTATGTCTCAAAACACATAATGATGTATTTTCCCGACTTAACCGTCCACGTACTAGCAAAACTGGTTCGGCCTGGTCCCGATAAACAGTTCATTCAACATACATCCATAGAGACAACATAATATCATGTATCATTCCATCCCTTTGTAAATTCAAATGAAAGGATAGAGATAAATACAATCTTTTTATATTATAACCCAAAATAATTATATTAAATTGAGTCCACAAAAAAAATATGTTTTGCAGTGCTCTTTTCAACTGAAATAGCATTAAAATAAGTATTTATTAACTAATTTAGTTGTAATATAATCTGCAACATTACATAAATCAAATGCTCAAGAACGGAGCCAGGATTTAAAGTCTACCCGAGCTAAAAATTTTTAAAAAACAATTATATAACACAATAATAAAAATCTCTATATGATTTAAAATCTACCCCGAATTTACTATGGAAGTTGGGATTTACGATGTTTACAAATATAATATCATTAATAGTAAAATATGAGTATGTACTTGAATTAAATATTCTCTCAATATAGATGATCATCAATATAGATAATCATGGAATTTATGAGAAAGTCTTCTCCCATTTTATTACGATATTATTGCGGAAAATGCTTTCATTCCGTCCGTAGTTGGTGTTAGAACATGTAGAGTTAAAACTAAACGAGGTAACTTCTCAATCGAATGATATTGTTCAAACTTGAAGAATATAAAAATATTTACAAATACACAAAAACTATAAAATTGAAGTATGCAAACCTGGTGAGAGATTAATTTCAATATAAACTGATAATTTTAGTCTCACAAATTATAGGAACCTAATAATCAGAGAGAAAAAAAATTTAAAATTTTAAACTAATATTTATAGATATATTTTTAATTAGTCTAAATAAATTATATATAACTTAAAGGTGGGTGGGTCAACAGATTTAAGTAGGAATGAGTAAATTAGAGACTATTTTGTATTAAAAATCTATTATATATGATTGAATTTAAGAATAAATAAATTAGTATTTTGTTTAATTAGAAATAAATATATTAGTATTAATGGTTGTTTGTTAAGAAATTAATAAATAAGAATTTTATTTAACTAGGAATAAATATATTATATAGTATATTAGGACGAGGTAAACTGGGCCTCGGGCTTGACTCTTCGTATCCTAATTAATAAGTTTAGAAATTATTTAATTAGGAATATATATAGTATAAGGTGGATGAATCCCACCGGGCTGGAGCCCTGTAACCCTAAGGATGAGCTCCGCCCCTGTAAATGCTATTATCGGTAAATGTTATTACGAAGTTGCAGATAATCTATATTGTCACTCTTTCTATAGTTATATTTGTAACTAGAATTTAACCATTTTTATTTATATATATATATATATATATATATATATATATATATTGAAACTAATATTTAAAACATTATTTAGATAGTAGATTTTATTAATGTTATTTTTGTATTTTACAACTTATTTTATAATAATTATTATAATACTAATTTATTAATGACTTATTTTATTAATGACTTATTTATTAATAATTTGTTTAATAATGATTTTTTTTTTGAACAAAAAAAATTGTATTAATATTTATGTTGATAAAAATATTTTTTAAAAATATTTAAAATTATTATTACAGCATGATTTACATTAATTTATTTATATTTTACTAATGTAATAAATTAGTCAAATGTTCTACAACTATGTTTACTATCATTTCATATATCTTAATAATAAATATAACAATTTTAAATATAACATATTTTACCAAGCAATTATATATTTTAAATATATTAATTAATTTTCAAATTTCTCTCGTAATATCATTTGTAATTAATATCTATTTTTTAATATTTTATTAATTTCATTTACTGCTATATATTTTATAATATATATAATTTATATTTTAATTTTAACACTAACTTTAGTCATTTAATTTATAATATTATTTACATAATTTACATTATATATTTAAGTTTTCTTACAATTAGTTTATTAATAAGTATTACAATATCTTTGACAATTCATATAAATGTATTCATAAAATTTTATCAATTATTTTAGCTATTTGTTTATGTTACATAATTGACCATCAATATTTAAATTATAAATTTAAAAATATTTACAATAAGTTTATCAATTTGTTCTACAACATATTTTTATAATCTATATAAATTTGTTTATAAAAATTTATCAATATTTTAACTATATGTTCTGTAACATAATTTATAATATTTTTAATTTTTGCAAAATATTACCTTCTGTAAAATATTTTGCAATTAATATATATTTTTTACCTACAATATTAGTTCAACATAATTTATAATTTATACCAAAAAAATATATATTTATAAACTTCACTAATATCTTTAATCACTTTTTGTGCAATATAGTTTTCAATATTTAGATGGCATTTTTTTATTTTTTGAATTAATTTAATAACTGATTTGTCAACATTTTTGTAATTAATATTTATTTTATAATTCCCCAAAAAAAATATTTATAGAATTTTATCAATACATTTAGCAATTTCATTTTCAATATTTTATGCAATAATTATATTTTATTATTTTTTTTATTAGTTTTGCAATAGAATATTGAGAAATAATATTATAATTTTTAAAATTTTAATTTATTTGTATATAATTATATGCTTCTAATTACAATTAGTAATTCAATATAAAAGAAATAATCCAATAATATTCATATATATAATAAATATCCAAATAATAAAACAACCCACAAAAGTTACATTTATATATTTTTGAACCCTTCATACTTCAAAATACTGCATTCACACCATCATATCATTTCTACATAATTGACAAATTACCAAAATAAATAATAGATAGTTAACTTCACATTTCAAAATACCACAATCACACTATCATTGTCACATAATTGCCTAATTATAACAAAAATAAGCAGCAAAATCATAAATAATTAAGTTCAAAATAAACCAACAATAATTAATCATTAAAATTAAACATAATAGATAATAAAATATTTTTTAGCAAATCTTCACTCCTGTAAACAAAACCATAAATACATTAGAATTCATATATAATTAATTAATGCAATACAATATAAAATAATCTATAATTGATTAATCTTATCTTAACAACATCAAAACTACTAAAAGTTATCTTAAATAACTTTATTTAAAATATATTCCTCAAATTAAATTAAACTAAATACAATAAATAAATAAATATATATATATATAAACCAAATACAATATACAAACTACTTACTTCTATAATTGTCTTGAAACCATGAATTTTTCCTCTCAAGAATGTTTTGAAAGTGCATGCTAAGGGTATCAATTTGTAACTGCAAATCATTCTTCTCTTTTCATTGCATTCTTTTAAAATGACACAACTTATTCTTGAAAAGACACAACTTGTTTAGATGAATGTTCTTGATTTAATTTCAAGATTCTAATAGCAAATCTTCAAATTTTCACCTATGTAATTAAACAAAACCATAAATACATTAGAATTCATATATAATTTTTTAATTAATGCAATACAATATAGAATAATCTATAATTGATTAATCTTATCTTAACAACATCAAAACTACTCAAAGTTATCTTAAATAAATTCATTTAACATATATTCCTGCAAAATTAAACCAAATACAATAAATAAAAATATATATATATATATATATATATATATATATATATATATATATATATATATATTAACCAAATACAATATACAAACGACTTACCTTCTATAATTGTCTTTGAACACTACAAAAATAAGGTTAAAATGTGACACTAGTCATTGCGATTGAATTTTCATTTAAAGTGACACTTTACAACTTGTTCAGCGACATAAGTAACCTTACCCATAAAATTTGTGACATTTCACAAATCAGTCGTATAATAGACGTGGCTAACTTTACAACTCAAGTTACCATTTATTCTGCGATAGACTTTGGAATTATTTATTATTAATAAAAGTTGCGACTTGTTATTTATTTATCTGAATATTTTAAAATAGTAGTAAAACAATTTTTATTTATAAAGCAATAAATTTGTTATTTATTGGAAATTTTTATTTTGGGAGATAAAACTTTTGTTGAGAATACCGATTGATTTTTTTATAAAATGAGTTTCCAATATAGAATTAGCATTATTAAGTAGAATATTTTTTTCGACTATAATTTATAGATATGAGAATTTATAATAATTTTTAGCGATAAAAATTAAAATGAATAAATTTCCTTCACGAATTATATTTACCATTACTTTTGTTTTAAAAATTGTAATGAAAAGATAAAAGACACTAATTGGAATTGCCTGATTCATTCAGAAATATAGTTAGCGATGGTTTTGCAAGAAACCCGTAGCAATTGATTTTGTGTGAATCCCTTAGCGATTGATTTTGCAAAAATTCCCTAGTGATTAATTTTCCAAGATCTATATTTAATTTCTCCTTTGCGTTCATTGTTGATATTTTAATTACAAAAATAAGAATATTAAGTAAATATTAGTTTTAATTCTATGTTATTTCCCTGTTTTAAAAATATTAGAATTCACAAAATGCCAATATATATAATACCTATAACCTTATATCCCATAAATTAATAGATATAATACTAAATCAACATTAACCATTCAACAAAATCATTAAAGGTAAGCATTCATAAGTTGTTCCATCCATATTACAATATGTTTAAACATTTTAAATGTATTTGGTTTACAAAAAACACAAAATAGCAGTTTCAATTTCTCTTGAACCTTTAACTTTTTGTGTAAATGAAGCACACTTCATTGTACTTGTGTTAATACCAAGTCTCCCTGCATACATAAAACACAATATTCTTACATATTGAACACAAATAATTTGTCAAAGTAAACTTACCAATTAGCATATAGACCAAGTGTATAAATATATATGCACTTACTTGTATCAAAAAACTATCAAATGCACATCCAAAATATTTCACATAGCATTTGCTTTAATTCTCTTTCAAACCTATAATATAAGATAACCCACAATAACACAACTATTTAGATATTCTAATAAATTACATTTAAACTTTCCCAAAACATAACCAGTTTCAGAATTTCATAACACAATTAATGAACTTATGTTTTGAAATTTCATTGAAACTGATATTTGGTAATATATAAATTGTAATTAAGTATATTATAATTCTATATTCATACTGTCATATATAAATGTATAGAGAAATTACATACCTGCTACTTTTCTTGGATTAATGAAAAACTACCGGTTAAAGGTTGACCCGAGTTCTCATACAATCGGTATATCATTTCAAACTTCTCGTTCAGTTTCTCAAATTTAATGTCACGCTCTTTGTTCTCTTGTGTAAGAGTTTCCTGTTTGAAATTCAAATAAGTAATTTTTTCATCTTGATCCATAATCTTTTTGTCTTGAGCTATAATCTTTTCCTCTTGAGCTATAATCTTTTCTTCCTGAGCTATAATCTTTTCATCCTGGGTTGCGATTATCGCTTCTTTTTCGTCATTCCATTTCTTTAGTTGAGAAACCTCCAAAGATAGCACATTGTTGGATGGACCCACATCCCAAGATCTACTCTTCCCAACGTATCCAACTCCAAATACTCTTCCATTCGTTGGACCTCCAACAGCGTCTACCCATAGTTCTTAATCTGTTTTCTTTTCCCCTTCCTCCATAGTATCTTGCTTTTTTTTAAATCCTCATAGGTTTCCTATAATAAAGATATCGTGTTACACATAATTATTAGCATGTCGAGAATTTAGATTGAATACTTTTATTTAATATATTTAATAGATTTTTTTAACACAAATCGTCGCTTCCTCAGCTCTCTTTCCACTTCAATCTCCCTTTTTTTCTGGTGTGTTTTTCGGAAAACCTCCAAGACAGTGGGTTGCCTTTTAAGTTCAATTGCCTACATGAAATATAATTTAAACACATTTAGAGTGAATGACTATTTCAGCTACAAATTTGAAATATAGAAAATGTTACCCACCAATCTTTTTCGATGTTCATTGACATTTATCGATTCCCCATAGTATGTTGCTCCCCCATCGTCCGTGTACTTCCTTCTATAAGTCTGGACCTTTGTACACTTCTCTATGTATTTCTTGTTCATGAAATTAATTTTCATTATCTCCCAATCTTCGATTGTCACATGGGAGGGCTTCTTTATATGGACCTTCGCCCTATTCACAAAATTTCGAATCTTTGCACTAGCTTTCTTTTTAAACAGTTTGTTAACAACATGTTCCAGTGTTTGCTCCCATTGGAATTTATTCTACACAAACAATCCACATTTTATAAATGATTATCACATACACTCATTGGAATGAAACATTTCTAATAATTGAGAAGACTTTATTTGTAACTAATCGCAAATTCCGCCCACCAAATGTCCTTTATGTATTGAGGGACCTTGTTCCAGTTAAAATATGGACTCCTCCAATAACCAATAATAATTTGGTTGATATCCTTTGTCAAAACTGCATGATTAGTTAAATCATAATAATTATAATGATATAAAATTTTGTTTGAATATACATAAATGAGGTTAACGGAAAACAAAACATTCACTTTTTCCCATTGATAGTTATGTAAGGCTCAAGTTTACTGTATCTTCTTCACTCCCGTGCGTAGGTAATTCTACAATGTCTTGTTCTTTATCATCTGATTCTAGTTGCGTTAAGTCAGTGTCAACTTGTGTCTCAAGTACTGTTGTACAATTGTCATTTTTTAGTTGACTTTCAAATCCTTCAGAGTTAATCAACTAGAAGGTTGGTTGAGACCTTACTTTTTGTTGCCTTGACGACTGCCCCATCTTTGTTCTCTTCTGGGGCACAATTGATTTTTGCGTCTGATTGTTGTTCACGACTGTTGGGGCCTTCTTGTTGTTGTTCAATGTAGTATCTACACTTGATTTGTTGCTGACATTTTTAGGTGTCTTAGTCCTCATGATCACGGGTGTAGTATCTACGTTTGGATTGTTGTTTGCTGGGGCCTTATTAGGTTGGTTGACAATTGACACAACTTTCAACTTCTTACTTGGCTGTTTAGTGATTGTACTCTTTGAGTTAATATTTTCAGTTATAGTGTCTGTCATTAGAGCATTAGAGCTGTGTGGGTTCCCCTTTGTACTGATGTTCTGCTTTTTGGAAATAGTGGGTAGTCTTTGCACTCGGTTGACTTCTTTACTAGGAGCTTGCATTTGTTGTACATGTTTTCCTTTTTGTACTACTTTCCTTTTACTAATGGGTGCCTCATCCGATTGAATTTTGTCCAACTGATGACTTCTAGCACTTGTTATCGGATCCTTTCCTTTTGAGGTTTTAGATATCTTTGAATACTTTTGCAGTACATCTTCTCCTTCATCAACCATTTCTAACTCCAAGTCAGTATTTGTATTTTTTTAAAACTGTTTTAGATTCTGTTTTAACTTCTGGTTCCCAATTAGAATCCTCTTCTTTTTCTTCTAGAATTATATGCTTTTTCCTTTTAAGACTATGATTCATCCCACTATTATTTATAAAACCTGTCCAAGTTAATTAAGAAATTGTTATAGACAACATAAACATTAATAAAGTATTTTTTAAGATCATATATTGTTCAATTCCATATATATGCAGCAATTGATGTAAATGAAACTAACATAGTAGATAAGTAATCATATAAATACAAATTTAAATTAGATACAGAAGTATTGGACATGTTTTTTAAATTAATCAGAAGCAATTCATCTAAAAGTCATCAACATGATAAAGTATGTATAAGTGGAAGTACAATAAAGCTTGGTATTAATATTCTACTACTTAATCAATAAATTACTCATCATTTTGCTTCAGTAGTGTCTATCATTGGTAACAATCATTAATCCTAATTTATAGATAATTACTCTTTTGAAGATGCAAATGCTAGATAAGACCTTGATGCTTGAAATTTTTTTTTGTGTTAGTTTCATACAAACACTGACATACATATATATTATTTATTTAAGAATCTTCTCACATATCCAGATGTTCTACTTAGATATATTTAGCTTTTATGGAGGTCTCATTTAAACAATTAAAGAAACATAGATGAAAGGTCAAGAGAAATAAAGAAACCCTAATCTTTGTCTCGTATCATATTTCTACTAGGGAACTAATTAAAATAAATATGGAACCTTTGAAACCCTAATATTTGTCTCACAACATAGCTTTGTTGCTATAGTATTGTAAAACTTAATGATGTTCTATTGATTAATATTAAACCATCTCTTACAGAGGAGAGAAATATAGTAGTACATAGACTAAATACAAAATTATAATGAACGATTGTTATAGAAAGAATGAGATTATTTACCTTGTTTCGTTATTTCATTCCTCGCTCACTCATTTTCGCCGGTCTGATCCTAATGTGTCTCTGGGTTGAGGTTTGATTTGTTGATAGGAGTCGAACCATATAATTTTTTCCTCTCATGAATGTTTTGGAAGTGCATGCTAAGGGTATCAATTTGTAACTGCAAATCATTCTTCTCTTTCATTGCATTCTCTTGAAATGACATAACTTGTTTAGATGAATGTTCTTGATTTAATTTCAACATTCTAATTTCTTCATCCTTTGCATCATTCTTCACTTGCAAAGTCGTCATTGTATCATTCATTGTTACAAACTCTAAGCACAGTTTATAGGTCCGACAGCTGCTTGAACCCACAATTCTTCATTTGATTTTATTTCATTCACATCATCTATGGTTTCTTGTGATATATGAAGCTCTTTACATGTTTTCTACCAAAAAAAATGTTTCCCACTATATAAAATGAATAAAATAAAAATGTTCAACCAATTCAATAATTTTAATTTGCATAAGTAAAAAAATAAAATTTTATAAAATTTTAATACTATTATCTATAAACTATTTTTTTTACACATTTCAAAAGTTACATTTTAATTAAGAGAGAAACAATAAAATATTTTTTTAATATCGAACTTACGTTATTCATCACAGCAATGATAAATTTGTATGCTTTTTATAGACAAAATAAATTGATTAATTTGTAAACATACCACTACTTTTGCTGCTCTATCTCCACTCCAAGTTCCATCTTTTGTTTATGAGTTATTACAAATTTTTCCAACACATCTGGTGGTCTTTCAAGTTCTATTGTCTAAAACGATTAACAATAAATTGTTAACAATTTAAATTGTCTAAAGATTAATATTTGAGATATTAATAAAAGAAACATCAAAAATTATATTTTGTATATGTTACCAACCATTCTTCGTCGATGTTCGTTTGCGCTTATTGACCCTCCACAATATGAAGCCCCACCATCAACAGTGTACTTGTTTCTGTGGCCCTGCGCTTTGTTGCATTTTAACATTTATTCTGGTTCATCAAATTTTGTCTTCATCACAACCTAGTCTTCTGTAGTTACATGTGGGGGATTCTTCAAATATTTCTTAGCACGGGTCACAAAGTTTCGTATCTTTTCACTAGATTTTTTTTTGAAAATTTTATTCACACCACCCTCCATTATGGAATTCCAGCGAAATTTTTCCTGCAATCAATCATTTAAATTAACTACAATAATAACATATAATTTTTAAAATATTATAAATTCATAATCATTTTTAACCTAATGTGAAGTGAGCCCAACATAAGTCTTTGATGTGTTGAGAAACTTCATTCCAATTTAAGAAAGATCCTATCCATAATGCAGTGACAATACCATTGACTTCTTTGGTAATGTTTGATTCGAAACTATATATATATATATATATAATATAATATTTATTGAATTGAAAGTAAAATTATTTTTATTAATCATATATGTACATTATTCAAATAGAATATACTTATTTGTCCCCTTTGGTCCTAATAAATATTTTTGAGTTTGTGGTTTGTGGTTCAATTTCACCACCATCCATTGCTAAATCTTCTTCTGTTAGAGGTTGGGATGGTGGTGGGGTTAGATGGTGGTTGTTAAGAATGATTAAAGATGGGTAATAGTTGGTGCGCTCGTGGTTTGGTTGTTGATTTGCGTATGTGGACCCCCTAATGTTATTAGTTGAGAGTTTGATTTAATGTTGGTGGAAGTATTGTTGGATTGAGAAACTGATGAAGAATGGTTTATTATGGTACTAGAAACAAATCTACCATTCGATTTTGATGCTTGTTTGTGTGTGTTGTCCGATGCCTTTTTTTTAGTCTTTCTTGTTTTCTTCCTTTGTACTTGTTCCATTATTGTTTCATCCTACCATAGTTAAACATAATAGTCATAAATCATCATTAAAATGAAAAAAAAAATACGAATTAAAACTATAATATATGCCCCAATAATCATACATCTTCAGTTTCCTTCTCTATAGTAACTTGAGCCCTTTTTTAACAAGTTTACTCATATTCCTCCAAATTTTACACATTTCAATACTAAGTAAAATATTCAGATAAAAAATTGTATTCTATAGTTAATCAAAACAAAAAACTTATAGACTAAATTAAATGAGATACTTTCAAGTCATTCAAATGAGTATTCACCAACACATCAAATATATAAAGATTTAAAGAAAAATATGGAACACTTACCTTTGATAAACGTTTCAGCGGTAAACAGTTCGAGCTTTTTGAGATGGATGAATATTAAACGTAAGTTTGTTGGACTTGATTAACAAAAAATATACTCACGTTTTGATCGACAATCAAACAGATTTACATCAAAATAACCCAAAAAACTGTTTATATGAAAATTAAGAATTGAAGTACAGCAGGTTAACTAAAATGACATTACATAGATTCAAAATATGATAACCAAAGAAGTATATATCACCAAAAATATTAGTCACATTAGTTTCATAATAAATTTGTCTCAAAATTTCTTCTTTGTTCCATAATAATCTGAAATCTTTGTTCCATAATAGCCTTTCCACATTAGGTTAGGTTGGGAGACCTGATATCATTTTGTACTAACACATGTATCAACGCAGTACAACAATTAAAAGTAGGAAAATAAATTACTTATTACATTAAAAAGTTATCTGAAGTAGGATAAAGAATTCTCCTTGTACTTGCAGGTAGATGCCTTACAATAAAATATTGAATTAATATTTACATATTTATATATATAATATATATTTATACAATAAATAATACTTACACTATATCTTGGAGGAGCATTGACTATGCTACCATTATGATTTTTGCATTCTTTTTTGTTGTGACCTTATTGTCCAAATTTACTACAATGCATTATTGAGCCCCTCTTTGACCTATTGTCATTAGATTGCAGTTGTTTTCCTTCTATTTTTCTTAGGTCTACCAGTTGACCTGAAGACGTCTTTTGGTGGTAAAACTTTTAAATTAGAGTCATTATGCCAACTTTCAGTTATTAACTAATTAACAGTTTAATAAACCGTTAGTTATTATTTTTACATCCTCCCCTCAAGGAAAAACGTAATAGAAACAAAGTTTCACCTTGACAAAACAAGTCGATGAAACATCAAGCTACGATCATGCAGTCATCGTCTTCAGCAAGCCCAATTCAGCAAACTTCAATTTTTTTAGCTATCCAATTTAGACAGCCAAGCAAACCCAATTAAGGAAGCTCTGTTTTTTTTTCAGCTACCCAACATAGATAGCCGAGCAAACCCAATTCAGCAAGCTCCATTTTTTTTCGAACTACCCGATATAGATAGTTCAATCTTCATTAGTTAAATCCACAACAATCATCATGAATGATCTTTTTTTCATTAGCCGTCAACTTTCAACCTTTGCAGCTTTAGTTTTTTTTTCTTCAAAGAAAGTCAATTTAGCATTCTTTTTGGTATAACGAATCATGTCGACAAACTCATTTCTTTCGGCAATTGCAAGAGAATCTTTCTCCACGGCTTTAAGAACTTCAAAATCTCATTTTGATTCCACAAAACCGTCCTTGCATTCACAAATATTTTTCAAGTAAGCCAATTTAGCATTCTTTTATTTTCAACCAGTCTCATCCATCAACTTCTTTAACAAGACAGAATATTCATATGGTGTCACACGACATCCACCAAGAGGATCACCAAAAGCTGCATCAAATCCAACAGAAATCATAATAATATCTGGCTTAAATTCCCGAGCCACGGGAATCAATACATGGTCCCAAGCTGTTATGTAGTATGCATCTTCACAAGGAAAAGTATTACCATTTTCCCATGGAATATTGATAATATAACCTCCACCTTGTCCTTCCCCAATCATTAGATGGGAACATCATCTGTACATGGATAGAATGTTCCAGAATCGTACTTGTGCACAGAGAAGAAGAATACTCGAGGATCCTTCCAGAACATTTTCTGAGTACCATTACCATGATGTACATCCCAGTCAACTATTAATATTTTCTTAATCCCAAGTCTGGTCTTTCATCCAATAGGAACTTTGTCGCAATAGCAACATTGTTGAACAAACAGAACCCCATGGGTTCAGTCTTCTCTGCATGATGCCCTAGAGGTCTAACAATAGCAAATGTTGAATTAAGTTTGCGAAAAATTTAAATTCTATATATTTCAACGAAGGCTCCTCTTCTTAATATTCTTGAATATCTTCTTCAACAATAATAATCAATAGAATAAAGCCCTCCACCAGTGGCTGCTCCGGCCACCAGCAGAGACAGCGGAAACTCTCCAATATTCTTAACCTTGGAGTTCTAATACCATGTTAAAATCTTGAAGAAGAAAAAGTGTAAATTAAAATTGTATTAAGAAAGTTGTTATTCAAACATTACATGTTTTCATTATATAGGAATTCAATACTAACTAATTAACCAAAACTAACTAATCAATTACTAATTAATTAATAATTTAATAAACCGTTAGTTATTATTTTTACACGATTCATTATAGAAAATATGATTAGGCTTCATTTCATTTGTTAACGTGATTTCATTGGTTAACGTGGCTGCTTGATTTATCCAAGATTGTTTTCAAAGTCTATAAAAAGACCCACACAAAAATAAAAATAAGTTTTTTTCTCTATCCACCCACCAAATGTTCCAAGACCATGCACTTTATTATTAAACTATATAGAGAGACGAAGAATACATATTTAATTTGAACTTTGTTTAAGATGTAAAATTTTAATTATGTATAGTTAACGGAAAAAAATAACGGAAATTATCAACCTGTAGTCAAGCTAACCATCACTTTCTTACTATAAAATCGTTTTTATAATATATATATAATAATTTAACTTAATTATTTAATTATAAAAAAGTAATAAAATATTTTTAAGTACTAATTTTAATTTTTTTAATCAGATTAAATAATTTATTTATAATATTTATTAAATAAATAGTCAATCAAAATTAAGTAATTAATAATATTATAAAATAATTTATTATTTTGATTTATTTTAATAAGATTTAATTATAGAATTATTAATTTTATTAAAATATTTAAAAGATTATATATTGTCTCAAAATATATAATTATAAATTATTATTAATTACTTAATTTGATTAAGTATTTATTTAATAAATATTTAAATAATTATGTTAAATAAAATTTATTATAAATAAAATTTATTTTTTTATTTTTTATTTTATTATGATTATTTTGAAAAACCCCTATTTATATTAAAATAAAATAAAAAATCATTTAAGCACAAAATCGACCAAACTGATTTGAAAAAACAAAAATAAAAATAAAAAATAAGATAAAACTGAAAATAGTCGAGAAAAACGATTAACTTTTATACTATTAGTATAATTGAAAATTTTATGATATTTCTCCAATTAAATAATATTTATATATAAATTAGAATGTTTTATCTTATTAAAATAAAATAAAAATTATATATAAATATATTTATTTAAAATTATAAATAGACTATATTTACAAATTAAAATCATTAATCTTATTAAAATGTAATATTATTATTTAATCTTTTATAATTAAATTAATATATTAAATTATATGGTTTCTTTGGAGTCAGTCTTGGACTCCTGGATTCAATCCATAGGGATAGCTTGAAAAAAGTAAAGGGCATAAAAAGTCAATGATACATTAATCAATTTGGAAACAAATTTAATAATAATTATCTATTTAAATTCAAGTCTATTCCAATTCTAAAGGTTTCAAATAGACTCAATATACTTAAACTACCAAGATAACTAAAAAAATATTTCCTTTAATCTCTACATTATAATAATATATATTTAAATATTCCAATAGAGTAATTTAAGTGATTAAAAAAACTATCAGTTAATAATATGAATAAGATATTTAAGCCTTATTATAATTTTAAAATATAAGTTTAACCATCTCTACAAATTAAGTAAGTAATATGAATTTATGAGTTAGAAAGTTGGAAGAAAAAGAGGGAAATGGTTTAAAATAGTAAATCCACAATTTTATGTATTTACAAAATGATATTAATACATGAAAATGCCTAACTAGATAATAAAATCAAAGCTGAATAAGCTCAGGTATAAGCTTAAGTAAAAATGCCAATTCCCTCTGCGAAAACTGAGGCTTTCCCTTCATTTCCAATTCTTCACCTTCCCTCTCTACTTGTTCTTGATCTCCGGCCCCCATCTTCTTCTCCGGCAGCTTTATCATCTTCGACACCGCCTCCGTTATCTCTCCCACCAAATCCACAATCACTCCTTCAACCCCCATCAAATGTTGCAAATAAACCGCTTCCACCACATTATTAAGCTTTCCATACGTCAAAAGAGACAGTTTTGCCTCCTTCATTTTCGCTATAAGCTCAGGATTTCTAAAAACACCTCTCACTTCCGACACCACTCCTTGCAAACCACCTTCTTGGCAAAGCTTTACGGCCTCCTCCAATGAATTCCTTCTCTGATCGTAGTAAATCTCTGTTCCTCCATTTGTTAGGAAGTAAACAGGGTATGTGCTCTGTAGTTTCTTTATGAGAATGGCTGCGTCTGGTTGGAATGTTGAGAAAATAATGGGTCTTTCTTTTGCTTGTTCAAATACAACCTTGAGTGTACATTGAAGGGCGTGGATGAGATGTTCTTGTTTGTAAACGAGATGATCGTCGAATTTTAATTCGATGTTGAACCCTAATCGGGGATTTACAGTTCTGAATACTTCTTCAAGGATACAGAGAGAATCGTCGGATTCAACATCCCAGTTTAGAATCCTTCCGTCTTTTGTTTTCCTCAATAATGATTTTCCCATGTTATCGGATTCTGATCCCCTTTGTGGTCCATATCCAAGAAATTCCGACAAATTCAAATCCGTCACCCTTCTCTCGCAAACTATCCCCTGCAAATTATCTCATACATTCAAGATTCTTCTTTTATATGTATGAGAGAGAGAGAGAGAGATAGAACATACATCTTCTTGGGAGAGAATGACGTCGTCATGGAAAACAATCGGACACCCATCTCTGGTTACCTAAACAGAATCACACCCATTGTTCTTGATTTCATTTTCATCAATTTTTTTGAAAAAATATTATCATTCGCCGGAGATTTTAATTACCTGAACGTCAAACTCGACGAAATCAACGGGGAATTCGGCGGCGGCGTTGAAAGAAAGGATGGAATTCTCTTTAATGGCCTTCATTCTCCTATCTGATGATTGTATCATGTTCATACCGTTTCCTCTATGCCCAATTACTAGAAATTTAGAAACCTCGTTCTTCCCCGTCGATTCCAATCCTGAGATCAACAACAGTTTTAATAGAATAAAGAAATGAATGTATTAATCTTGTTTATAAGAAAGGAAAGAGACATTTACCAGAGGGAAATCGGGATGTGAAGATAGGGAAAGATGCGGCCTCAAGAACTTGATAAAGATTAGGGACGTCGGAGACATGAACGGCGGCTTGGAGGGCCATTGTTAGAGATAGAGAAAGGAGGGAGGAGGGTGGGAGTCGGAAGAAGAGAGAGAAGGGAAGGAACAGGGGAAGCGGATGAAATTAATTTGATCTTGTTTTTACTTTGTTTCGGATTAAGGATTATTTAAGGAGCAAGGAGAGAGAAAGGATCTCTCCGGCGAATATACCTCCCATCCGTTTTTATGCTTTTTTTTTTTCCTATATTCTTTTTCTTACCATCCCGTTTTTTTCTCAATAATAATTAAGTGATGATCAAAATTTGGAGAATATGCCATTTGGGATATGCCGTGTACGATCGAATAATAATGACAACAAAGATAAATGGGGAATAGGGAATGGGTTCTAATTCTTTCACTTTTTTTTTTTTTAATTTATATTTTGGATATAATAATAATTAATTAATTAATAATGCATTTTCCAATCTAATATTGGTAAAGTTTATAAATAAAAAAAATAATTATAGCAAAATATTGTGGGAAAGGAAAAAGTACAAAAGTTATATATATTAGGTTGGCAAAAGGTATGTATATATATTATATATAGATATTGTTATAGATAATATGTATACATGGATCCACGTCAATCCGGGCTGGTATAACTATAATTGCATGCATTATTATTTATTTATTTATTTATTTATCTGACGAATTATTATCGCCCGTATATGAAAACGTGTGATGTCCAATTACCCACCTCATTCACATGACAACAATTTTGTAATTGATAGAATAAAAAATTATAGTTACAACTTACAGAGGCTTAAATATAACCTAAAAAAATAGGTTTAAATTCAACCTTGAACAATCTTAATAATTGGTTTAAATTAAAAAAAAAAAATGGTCAAAGATGCTTTTCCTAATCCTCAAAATATTTTAACACGCTTACTTTGAATAAAAGAAAAGTGTAATTTTGAATATTTTTATTGACATATCAAAAATCTAGAATTTAAATATACCTACGTGGCTACAACTGGACATGGATAGAGAGCCGAAACACCTATCAAAGACCTGACCCGACCCAACTCAACAAGCCCAATACATAGCCTAGAGTAATTTAAATTAAGAGAATAAACAAAGGATTAAATTAGTTTAAAAAAATCTAAGTTGCTTACATAGTTACATAAATTTTTTTTAATAAAAATTTAATTCTCATTCAATTCAAATAAGAGTTATATATAAAAAATTAAAATGTCTCTAAAATTAAAATTAATAATTGATTATCTAAATATTAAATTACATAATTTTTTCTTACAAAAAAATAATAAAACTCTCGTAAAACGATAATGTCATTGGTGGAGAATTCTTCTAAAGACAAACTAATTTGAGTTTTTGAACAAGACGGTTGTAATAGAGCACGCTGAAACGAACCAATAAAATCGTATCGAAAAAATCTCTATCAAATATTCTGAGAGACCGTTAAAATTATTATTAACCGAGGTTTGATATTAATTAACGTCAAAAAAAGTTGTGCCAAATGAAAATGAATAATAATGAGAAATTTATACAAATCATGGGAGATATGGGAGAATACATCTAAGAGGTCAAATATAGCAACTTTTTATTGAAAAAATGAAAAATAACTTAATATCCGATTATTTCGTCTCTTTTACTACTAAGAAGGGGATAAACACAAACTCGAGAAATGATCACTAACAGAATCATACGATTGAAGTATTATTCGAACAAAAAAAAATCTAAGACGAAAAAAATGATTTAACTAAATAGAATATCGAAACTAAGAAAACTTAACATGAACTCAAATCTATGATAAAAATAAAAACAGTTCCATGCTAAAAAGGAGGACGACCATATCCTCATATTATTTAATCTCCACTTTTTATTATTTAATCCCCACTTTTTAGTTACATTAATTGACAAGTTATCTATCATAAATAATAACATGGGGCATACATATGAGCAATACTAATAACCTACTATAATTATATATATATTAATTACAGCAATCATCAGAAACACAAATCAACACTTCAAACACCAAACTAAATAAAAATCAGTTAGCTCTATGTAGTAGTTGTGCTACTCCCACCACCACCGGCGTGCTGCTCCCCAAGCCTGGCGGCCATTGCCACGACTTCCGGCGACATTTCCCAGCTCCCGCTTTTCCTTCTCTGGCTCGACCGCCTAGTGTTTACTCCACCACCAATCCAACTTTTTATTTCCGGGGATGTCTCTCCCTGTGGTCTATCCTTCACATCCATCATTATTCCTTCGCCATCGTCCGTTTCAATTCCCACATCCGACCATACCCCTTTACGCCCCATTTCTATGTCATCCCCACATTTTGATCCCACGTTAGGACTAACAAATCCCTCATCAAACGATGGAGCTGGTAATCCCAATTCTCTCACAACAGTTCCCCGGAAATTGTTTTTCGAAGAAGGGATTCTCGTGCAGAATATCTCCATGAGATTCCAGAAGACTCCTCTGTTGTAAGGATTTTCTTTCCTGTCATAACGATTCCTGAAATTCTCGTAGGTTGTCTACACAAACTAACAAAGGTAAAAACCAATGTAAAACCGTTTTTTAGTAAGGAACGTGGAGGAATTATGACCTGATTGGTGCTCATGAGATATAAATGGAAGGCGGATAGACCTCCAACAAACCACATGCATATGAAGGTGTAAAGAATTAGAGCAATGGAGGCAGGGGTTTTGATCATGGCTTTCCATATATTTATACCTTCAGAATCCATAATTCTCTTAATATACACCCAACTGAAACCGAAAACATATAAACACAGGATGGTTGTGGAGGAAACAAACATGAAGTAGAATCGGTAGTTTCTCTGCACCAAATATGAATGATAAACACAATTTAGTCAAAATCGATGTATATAATACAATAAATAATAACTAAGTCTTACCAAACCAATACACTGGCCAACCCAAGGACAATGGTGGTCGAATCTTTCGACACAATTGTTGCAGATCGAACAATGGGAGGAACGAGGAGGACGATAAAGCATGCACGTATCACAGTACTTAATCATAACATGAACACCATTAACCGTCACTTCTCTCGTACGTGGTAGCCTCTGTGAATTGACCCCTTCTGGAATCCCATCAATGGCTTCTGATTCTGGAGGGTTTGCATTTCGTGGTATGATGCCAGGATCTCTTCCAGAAGTTATAAGGAGAAGAAGTAAGTCCTGTAACATATTATAAGTAAGACATACATTTACCAAAAAGAACTTTAAGCTGAAGAAGAAGAAGAACAGACATAAGCTGTGAAGACAATAGCGATGACCATAATTGATATCCCTGAATTGTGTGTGAAATCATCAATCAATTTTCTAGCAACAAATAGGCAGAATATTGAAACAGGGGCAACAATTAGGAAAATGGTCAAGAACAAAGATCTGGCGTCTGGTCCAAACAGAAATCTTCCTTGGAGGAGAAATATCTGCATTTTAAAGAAAACCCTTTTGCTAATCAATCCATTTCAACAAGATGATTCTTTATTTCATTAGAAAGTTTGACATGAAGAGAAAACTTACATTGTTTCCTTTCCATGTCTGGTAAACTCGTAAATCTTCTGACCTAGTTGTCGATCCAGTACTTAGCGGATCAGTCCGCTTAGGAGGATGAACCACATACATCTAATTAACCCAAATTACCTGTAGCTCTCAATGATGAAATCAACTAATGTATTATGAGCTAGTGAAGGAAGGGTTTTAGTTAACCATTCTTCTTCTTCTTCCTTTTCGTAAGGACATTCTGTATTTGGTCTTTACAGAAGTTCAAGATGACGTGTCATTGCGTAATTGGTGGAATTGGTAGCGAGAGATCAGCTGTTGCGTCTGGCTGAGGGGAGCGCGACTGCTTTTTGCGACACTATAGGAAAATAAAGAAAAGAAAACGACCGGTCAGCTGACGTGTCTGATGTTCATTGGACTACACAAAGCTTACTTTCATTTGAAACAAAAGGTTGATGGAATGGGTAAAAGTTTTATTTAACTTGTTTGGTTATTATTGTAAACTTAATTATTATTTGATATGACAAAATCTCCTTTTAGATTGGATCATCCAGCAATTATATACCTCAAGAAACTCGCTTAGTTAGTTGGTGGTATTAATCCAATACATTTCATTCAATGAATGTTCTCCTTTTTGTTTTGTATTTGAATCAACAATTTATTCTCACTTAATTTGTTACATCTTTTTTTATTTTACCTAGGGAGTTAATTCAATTGACCTAGTCATAACTTCATAATTAAATTCTCACTTAATCATTCTTATTAAAAATCGAATCCAAAGTTATATTTTAACTAAATAAAAAATGGAAAAAAATAACTTCAGATGTTATTTGGTAATGAATTGAAAATCCCCATAATATAGGAAAACCGCGTGCTACGACCATTTCAATGAATGGTTCCAAGTGCTTAAAAGTAAATATCTCATAGAAGGGAAATGATCAATTGCTCGTGAATGTCTTTGCGAGGGAAATTAAATACATATCATTCCTTATTTACTGAAACTATTATAAAAAAATAGAAAAAAAAAAGAAATATTGCCAGATTTCAATTTGTGCTTCAAAATTTATAAGTATAATTTTTTTACTATACAACATTTATATTAAAAATAAAAGTATAATTAATAATGATAATAATAAAGATACAAAATCACGCTGATACTAATTAAGACACTTGAGTTCTTTGGGTGTTTATTGATTGAAAATGTTATAAAATTTGTTCATTTTTAATTGTGACAAAAATCTTCTTCTTTTTATATATATCAAATTGTCGTTCATTCACTCACCAAGATCAAATCAGTATGCCGTCTCCAAGATCGATGACGGAAGATTTCAGGCCGAGGCGTCGAATTGCCGAAGAAGAGTATGTAAGCCTAATTTAATTCTGAATTTATAATTTATATGGTTAAAGATTTTGAAATTAAATTAGTCTCTTATTTATATTAATTGATTTTTTTAAAATAAATTATTAATTTTATTATATATTCAACTTTACCCTTAACCTTAAATAGTTAATTTGTATAAATTATACTCAAATTTTTCACAGGGTGCTTAAGCTCTTTCTTGCCATCCTTGATCCGGCACTGTAGGGTGGCATGTACATTTACTAAACCAAGAAATGTATATGTATTTTTCTTATTAAGAGAGCTGATGAAACTCATTCGGCGCCAGAGCAAATATCTACCTAGTATTGATTTCAAAATAAATTCATGTATTCATGAGTGCTTCCCTAATTCTTTTTATTCTCTCGAAATAGAACTTCCTAAATAGTTAAAAGTGGGTTACAAGATTATGTGAAAATAGGTTTATGTCAATTGTGCTTCAGATTTGCGATTCTTTTGAGGTTTAACCCCGTTTTAATTTGTCTATTAGGGTGGGATTGGCCTCATTGTGGAGTGGATATATATATATATATATATATATGCTCGTCTAGATCTCTTGAACTGAAAATCGTTTCTCTGAGATAATCATGTCATATATTGTGTGGTCGTACTAACTCTTTAAAAAAAATCACATCTTGTATAAAAATTGAAATTCCCTGCACATATGAAGAGTTAGAAGTTGTTTAATTCATGGATAAAAAAAATAAAATATCAGCTATTATACACATATCACACATATAATTATCTTTTATATATTATAAGGAATTATATACTTGAGATTCACATGTTAACTTTATGATTATTTCATGGAAACATATGTAATTTGTTGGTTTGTTTTTTCTCCAGTAGCAATATTGGTTGTGACCTGAGGAAAATATTTTCATAGCATAATATTTTTTATGAGCACATTAGATACTAGAGAATGTTAGCTGGAATATTTAATAAAACTTATGAATTTGATTTGATGAATCAAGATAAGGATGATAAAAGATAGTTAGAGAGAAATAACATGATATATTATTAGAAAAAGCAAGGGGTGATTTCCATAGCCAAAGTTATTTGTCCCAATTATTCCTTTAGTAACAATAAGTAATAAAATAGTCCTCAAAATATTACTTTATATTTAAGTAAGGTATTGAACTTATTATATTAACAAATTATTTTTTAATTTTATAATCTGTATCTTTTAACTAACAAATTAGTTAGTATAAAATTATAAATAACAAAGTAATATTATTTATCAATATAATATTATTGGATGATTCAATATGTAAGAAAGATATATGTTTAGTCAGTACGTGTTATTTATCGTGTCTTTTAACTAAAGAAACAACTGCTTACTTTATTCTTCATTGTTCAAACATGAGTAATATATGAAGCTCTCTAGATAATATTGTCTTATTTAAGTTTTTCTTATAAATTATACAAATTTATTATTATTTTAACAATCAAATAGTTTAATTCATCAATTAATTTTTTTTATTTAATATAAAAACAGTTATATTTATCCTATAAAAATAAAATAATTTAATTATTAAACAAGTTTTATTTATTTATTTATTTAAAAAACCAATAATCCAAGATGAAACAAGCTCATGGAGTTCCTGTTCCACGAGACATGTCCGCCTCAAATAGTAGATTTCCATTAATTTTTTTTAAATAGTATCATAATTAAACATGACTAGTTTTTATTAAATATGTGCCTTCTACTTCTTTTTTTTTTAAATGATTTTTTTATTATTGTATATAAATATTCTTTAATTTAATTTTAAATTAAACTTTTTAAATTATACACTAATAATTTTTTAAATAATTCAAAATTTATTTTATAAAAACCAAATAATTTCTTATAATTCACACGAGTCCCGCACACCACGCGGAATTTTAAAAAGTAAAAAAGTTGGTAAAAATGTAACAATAATCAATTTGCTTCTTTAATTAATAGAAAATTAAATAAAATTTACGTTTATTCATAATTTTTCTGTTACTTTTTTTAACCCATACCAATTTTCTTTTAAGTCCATCCAAACTCAAATTTCAGAATTCGTCTATGAGACGAATTCACATGTACTGTATCTTCCTATTTTGGTGTGTGAGAACTAGTTTACTAATATTTTTTCAATAACTAGTCCGAGGTTCACCATATTATTTATAATAGTGTCTTCTCTCTTATTCGAATAAGACAGAAATATCAACTGTCTACCATGTCCAACAAGTCAAAAACAGGAATAACCTTCTAAGAAGAATTCCAGAAGATACGAGGATTCTCAATACTCCGTCTTTTTGTCACCTTAATAATTGTGAAATTCTCGAGTTTTGAGTGTTGAAAATGAAGGCATATTTGACTCAAGATAAGCATGAAATATTATTCGTGATAGAAGGAAGGCGGTTCCATGGTCCCATTTAGTATGGTTCACAAAAGTTAATCCTAGTCACTAATTCATTTTTTGGTTGACGTTTCGTGAAAGACTTAACACGCGCGATCGAATTAAGAAGTACATATGAATATCCCATATTCAATCTGCCTTCTTTGTATGGGAAATGAGGAGACCATTGACCATCTCTTTAAGGTTGTCGACCATTTGCTTCCTTGCTTTGGGTAAGTTCTCCACATCAATGAGTTTCCTTAGCTTCCCAAAAGAATAGACTGATATCAAGGAAATAACAATCATCAAGACAAAGGGTAATGACTTTAGTTCAAATGTCTTCAAGTGTTTCTTTGCCAACATTGTTTATCATATTTTTGATGGAGAGGAACGCAAGAACATTTTCAAGGGTTCGAAGTGATGTGGAGTTTGTTTGGAATGAAATTATCTTTGATGAAAACTCACTTATTCGGACGTGGAGGCAAATTCCCACTTGTGAAAAAAATTGGCTGATTTGTCAAAGATGGAGGGGCTCAAATCTGTTGTTCCAGATTTTGTGCTCTACCTTACACCACTTTCACAAAAATTTGTTAGTTTATAGAATAAGTCAAAATTAATGAAGAGAGAGAATGAAAAGTCAACATATATTATGAATATGGTGTAGGGTAGAGCATCAAATTTGGAACAACAGATCTAAGGTCAAGATGGAGCATTACATAGGAGAAAGTCACTCTAACTTCTGATTTCAATACGCTCTAAACTTCGTTGTTTGTGTCCTCAGTTTTTGATCTAATTTTTTTTTCTGTTTTCATCTTGTTTGTTCATTATTTTTTTAC
Source organism: Impatiens glandulifera (assembly GCF_907164915.1). Lineage (NCBI taxonomy): Eukaryota > Viridiplantae > Streptophyta > Magnoliopsida > Ericales > Balsaminaceae > Impatiens > Impatiens glandulifera. The sequence goes on from NC_061870.1 coordinate 29,354,211, forward strand.
AAAAACTTATTTTTGCTTGAATCTTAAATTCCTGTATTTCTTTACCATTCGGGATTTTTTATTTAATGATTTTATATCTTTTTCTAAAAAAAAATTATGTTTTTCATGTTATAGTGGGATCCATTTGAGAAATGATTATAAATATATAGATGCAACATGAAATTTCCAATTTTGTTTTTTATGTCTTTGCATTAGTCATCAAATACGATTTAGATAAAAAAAAAATATTTGCTGTTTTAACTTAAACGAATCAATTGATAGAAAATATTGATTTATAAAATAATAATAATAATAATAATTTAATCTTCATCTTATTCAAATTCCTTAAATTTTAGGGTATTTATTATGTCTCAAACTCTCATGTCTATCTATCACTTGAGCACCATGTGGGTGTTTTTTTAAGGGTTTATATAAGTTTTTTTTAGTCTCATTACATCAACATTATTATTAATAAATTTTAATGATTGAAACATTTAATTTATTAATTAAAATTTCAAAAAATATATTTATTTTATTATTATTAATTTCAAATATAAAAGAGTATTTTGATAATAATACAAAATCACAAATAAATTATTTTTTAAAATCCTTAAAAAAAACTCAAGATCAAACAAGCTTGATAATAGAACATCAAGTTTTTTCTTTTGTTTATAATAAATATATCTTTTAACAGATGGAATAAAACTAAATTATCAATTAATTAATATTAAACTCCATTTGATGGATATTGTAAATAGTTTTAAACCAATAATTTATGTGCCTGGTTAGAACTAGCGGTGTCATTGCCCTAAGCGCACATATTTAGTGTGTAATGAAATTAACTAACTAAATCAACATTAATAATTAAATCATATAAATAAAATATTAATTGTTATGGAGGTTTGGTTAATTGAAAATAATTTCAAACAGGTCCTAAGTAGTGATCCACAAACAAACAGAATCACGACAAGAGCCCTCTTAAAACAGAAAGAGATGGGAGAGACCGGCATGCATCCTGGTCTGTACGAAATACCGTCATTCCTGTCCACTTTAAACAGTCAAGAACTGACATGATGGGTATTTTTTATCCACAGAAGATATAACAACCAAACACAACCTAAGATTAATTATATATATAAATAAGAGGAGCGATATGATATTGAGAGGGAACGACTGTCTCTTGTCACTATTGAAAAAAAGATAAATGTTGATGAAAGTGAAGGGAGATAAAATTGGTTATTTTTGAAGTAATGCATATTTAAAATATTTAAAATGATAATTTATATAAGTCATGATGTGTATATATATAAATGAAATTAACTAGAAGATAGGTCAAAATGAAGAAGAATGCTAAATTGATATAAAGAAAAAGCAGTCAATCTGGTCTGATGGAGAATAATAATAATAATGAAAGGACCGGGGCAACAACGTCAGCTAGCTGTGCTGTTGCAGAGAGCTTCGAAAGAGAGACAAAAGCTGAGGAAAGCCGTCATTGTGTCGTTTGCTTCAACCATTTTAAAGTGCTCGTCCACGATTAATTAATTATTCAATTATTACATTACATTACATTTATAAAAAGACACCAACTATATATATATATTTAATTTCATTCAATTATCTGCAATATGCATGCCTAAATATTCCCGGATGCATGCCCCGCTCAACTTTTAATTTCTTATAATCAATTTTAGTTATTTGATTCATGCATTATTAATTATTGGTGAAAGAGAAAAAAAAAATATTAATTTCATGGTATGTGCATAGCACATAATTATATGTGGCTTCAACTAGTCTATATATATATATATATTGTAGATTAGTTAGCTAGCTAGGGAATGTTCATCGCCAAAATATATACCTTTTTTACTTCACTTTTTTAATTAACCATTATTATTATTATAATTAATTAATTAGTAACATGAACAGTAGAACTCAATTCTCTCTCTATGCACGCGCTGCATGTGTACTATGGCAGACAAAGCTTTAATTTGCAGCAAAAGGAACTATCTTTTTTAATTTAATTTTTCTTAATTTAAAGAAAATAAATGAGACAAACTTTTATTTATTTATAATATTTTACAAGTTTAAATATTTTCCTATAAATAGCCACACCCACTTACCACATTCTCCTTATCTTACTCATAAATTCTCATTTAATTAACACGAACAGTTATATTGAAAGTATGGAAATGCAATACCAAAGAGACTCATGGTCGACTCCCTGTTACTTTGCATCGGCATCCGCCGGCGGCGGCAGCGGAGTAATAATGGTGACGAAGACGACGGCTGTGAGGGACCCAGTTGAGAGGATCGAGAGGCTGGCGGCGGAGAGTGCGGTGGTGATATTCAGTTTGAGCACGTGTTGCATGTGTCACGCCGTGAAGCGCTTATTCTGCAGTATGGGTGTGAATCCGACCGTTCATGAGCTTGACGAGGATCCTATTGGGAAGGACATGGAAATGGCACTCTCAAGACTTCTGGGCCGAGGTTCGCCGTCGTCTGTCCCCGTCGTGTTCATCGGCGGGAAGCTCGTCGGAGCAATGGACCGTGTTATGGCTTCTCATATTAATGGCTCTCTTGTTCCTCTCCTAAAGGCTGCCGGAGCTCTCTGGCTCTGACCATCGACTGGCCAACAACAATATATCAGATCTTTCTTTTAATTCATAGATCGATCTAGCTAGCTAGAACTAGATGAAGACTAATTAAGAGCAAGTTAATCGTAACTAATTAGTACGTAAAGTGCATGCTGTTAAAGAAACAAACACTAATTATGGGATTCATGTCTGTAACTTTCTTAATTAATTATGTTTTCTTCTTTCATGATGATGGTCGTTTCATTTAATTAAGGCCATGTTTTATGGGTTATTTGAATCATTTCTAGATAACTAATTATTTTCTTATTTATCTACTCATTAATTAATTTATATATTAAAATATACTTTACTTCTTTTTAAAATAAATTATCCCCCATATATATATATTGCCTAAATGACCTTAAAGATGAATTTATTTGAGTTTTTCACCATTAAATGCGTTGATGACATTTTTTTTGGGACAAAAATGTCCCAGTTGCGAGACGCAACCGGATTCCGTGTGAAAAGTCTACAATCGCGAGAGGCAATCGGCATTCGCGAGACGCAACCGACATTCGTGAGATGATTTTTTTTTTGAAAAAAAAATAAAATTGCGTCTCGTGATTGTGGACGTCTTGCGACAGAGGCAAAATCGTCCAAAAAAAAGGTGTCACTAGTGCATTTAATTTATGCACTAATAAAAACTCAAATAAGGCCATCTTAAGATCATATATATAATATATTATTATTATTATTAATATTATTATTATTATTATTATTATTATTATGTGCCATGGTGTATATTAAATTTGATAATAACTTTTTTCTTAAACATTAAAAAATAAAAGAGAAATACTATAAACAACAATATGAATGATAGATAAAATATATACATTAGGGTGAAGCTAAGTATTTAATTTTTGTAAGAGAATACATTTTAGTTTTAAAAACTAATAATAATAAAATAATTATGTAGTAGAAAATATTTTTATATTAATTAATGAATTATAAAATTATATTAGAATTTAGGTATGATAGATCTAACAATAATGTGTAATTTGAATGGATATTCAAAACATAAGTTCTACAATAAAAATAAATACATTTTAAACTTTATATGTTTTGAGGACACCATTTTTAAGTGAAGTATACGGAAAACAATTCTAATCCATTGTATGGTTTTTAGTCCGAATTGTTTTTGTATAAACAATTTTTCTCGGTTGGACTAGTAATTAACCGGAATATGGCTGAAATGATATTTTTTCACCGTCCAATAAACATAATTAAATATATATTATATTTCATCAAAATATTTAATTATTCAGCGGTAACATGTGGAGAAGAATTTATAATATGTGAAAAGTTGTGTGAACATTCTAGATTCATCGTGGGAGATGATTTTTCAATCAGTTTTTAGGACGACATTTAATTTAGTGTCAAAAGTATAATTACGACGTATCTTGAGCATGTTTATATTGCTATATGTATAAATGATATAGTTAAGGACAAGTTTGATCCTCATTCTAGTGGTTTTGTAGCCGAATTAGATATAGAAGAAGATTAAAAATATTATAGAGAATAATCTCATAATAAAGTTTTATTTTTAGTAAGACGTTGCACGCAAACAAGTGTCACTGTCTGAACAAAAAGTTATACATTGAGAATATAATTTGGTGTTGAATAATTCCATATTGGGCATTGCTACAAATAGTCCACTAAAATGATTTCATATAATTTTTGTTGAGAGAAATTTTGAGAGTAAAATATTCCATCCAAATCTCGTTTTTGGATGGAGCGTTAATCATGTTGGAAATTTTACAGATGAAATGTGAATGAAATATGTTGTATTGTGGTTAGTTATGTATGTAACGAGACGGTTGGATCAACAACTCTTTTACTTTTGCATTGTCAATATGTGACTAGTTAGTATCTGAAACTTTTTTTGTGGAGTATTACTGAGATTTATTGGGTGATACATGAGTCTTTGAGTAGTTGCTGAAAAGTTTGAATTGATACAAATGATATGTAACACCTAAATATTTGAGTTATTATCCTAATTATTTTTTGGTGGATTATCTGGTTTGAGAGAAATTGTCGATCTTTTAATGACTTAGTAGTTTAATTCGTATAATTTATAATAGTATTATTATGACGTTTTCTGAGATTCGTTCCGAAAAGCTAGTTGAGTCTGTAACAGAGTTAATCGTTATTATATATAACTTACGAACTCGATATCCTATTGAGTAACATTTTTATTATTTTAAAATTTTTGTAATTTGTTTTTAAAATTGTATGTAATTTTTTATCATTTTGTTTAAACGATTTTGATAATTCTTAAAAATACATGGAACATTTTAGAAAAAAAATTAATATTACACTTTCAAATTGATCAAGACTCTCTAGTTTATGGACACTTTATAGTACTAGTTGTTGCTTCATTATATCCTTTATGGAAAAGAAAAACCAATTTAGGCACAGGAATTTCCCAAAATCAGGATGAGAATTGTAATAAAAAAAATTCAAAGTAGAATGTGACAAAAAAAAAATAATAAACGCATCATCTGTTTTGTAAATTTGCCCTCTATGGTTAAATATCATGCCAAAATTCCAACTATATTTGTTATTATTCTTTTTAAAAATGAAATAATATTAATAATGCACATATGGGTGTAAATAATTGATATAGAATTTTAAAATAGAAAGACACTTTATTTGAATTAAGTTAGGTAAGTGATCGGCAGCCGGCAGGAATCAGAATGGACTGTCCATCGATCGGTGAGAGACGGCTCCCCCTTAAAGGAGTTTTTTACGCGGTAGTAGTAACGGTGTCGCCGTCAGGGTAGGAACGAATCAAGGAAATAAGGAAATTGTCAATTTTACAGTTCATCTTTTCCCTAGTCAAGGAAAGAAATTAGCTTTCACATTTACGCAGGCAGTAGTAATACTAATACATCATCACCAATACTTAGCGTCAAGACCCAGTTTAGGTCTGCTCAATTTCTTTATAATCTCTCTCTCCCCTCTCTCTCTTCATCTTCCCCCGAGCTTTGTCTGCTTCAAAACTCCAAATTACTGTCATCCCCTCCACTTTCTATATTCTTCAGGGTTGCTCCAGGTCCAGGTATAGACTTTTGATAGCTTATTGCAATACTTTTTTGTGGGTGGGTGTGTTTTGTGAAGATTTTCCAATTTCCATCGTTTTTAATCTATGATGTTTCAATCTGTCTTTGTGGGTACTATTCAGGGGTCAATTGTCGGCAAGGGTTAGGTCAGTTTTAGCTTTGGCGCTAGGGATTGATCGGAGGGTTTGATCAGCTCGACTTGGTTGTCGGAAATGCAGGACGACGACTTGGTAGAGCTCAAGTTCCGATTGTATGATGGCACAGACATCGGTCCGTTTCGATACTCACAGGCTTCAACTGTTGCCATGCTCAAGGAGAGGGTTGTTGCAGAGTGGCCCAAAGGTTAGGGATAAGTCAATTATTTCAGATCAGATTGCTATTATGTCCTCTTAGAATGTTCATTTTGCTGTGATGGTATATGAAAGTCTCAGTTTTTTGTGTGCTCAAGGCTTGATATAGATTTCTTTCTTTCTTTTTATGAATTGCTGGTTCTTAGTTCTTACCCATTAAATGATAATCTCTTATTAGCTAGTTTGGGTGTTTTTGAGAAGTCAGCACCATTGTATCTTTAGTTCTTGACCTTGAGATTATGCATATAAGGAAGAAGGGAAGATCTTCAATATAGGAAATCATCTCCTTATTCCAAGATTTGTTTTCTGCTGACCAATCAAGTTTAGTCTCCTTAGAGAATCATATTGTCATTCCTTAAGTCTCTAGATTATGTAGTTCAACTTCGAGTTGACTAATTATCTGTTATGCTTTGATAAAAACTGACCAAATGAGTCACTGGTCTAAACTTGATTTGGCAATATATGTATGACATTAGCTTAACTTTCAAGACATTTTTGTTTTTCCTTATGAATCCACCCTCTTTTCTTGTTGAGGTTATGCACCTCTATCAATCAAATAAATGATTGCCTACTTATATGAATCATAATTCAGAAGGCTTGGTGAATATATTTTTTAACAATAAAGTATTATATAGAACAAGATAATGAGTCATTACAAAGTATTGAAGACGATGATTCAAAAATGAATTTTGAAGGAATGTGGTCTAATTCTCCATGGCAAGCCACTTTTGCCCCACAATCAGCCACTTGATTAGTTCACAAGGTGCAAACTGAATCTTAATTGTTGGAAAAGTCACAAGAATCCAATTCATAGTAACATAAGATTGTTTGATAAGCAAACATTGTTTCTTCCCTAATAGATACTTCACATTTTCACAATCTGTTTCAATGATATCGCATGTCATATTTTGCATTTTTGCCTCTTCAATTGCCTATTGTATTGCTAGAAGTTCTCCACATATTGTCTCAGATTCTATACAAAACCTCAATTTGTAGAACAGAAGCTCACCTTTATCATTTCTTCTCACTAATGCTATTGCTGCCTTCACGTTGGTTTTATCAAAAGTCACATCAATACTATTTTTGATAGAATTTGGGGGTGGGGCTATCCAAACTATTGATTCTCTTCTATGTGTATTACTTGGTGTTGTTGACCTTGGTGAACCTGATTCCAATGTTGAGAGATCCTAAAACTTACTGTCATTGAGAAAGCATTTGGTTTCTTATTTTCAAAGATTTCATTGTTTCTTTGCTTCAAAAGGCTTGCTGAATTCAAAAGGTTGTTTTAATATATATGTCCAAAATTCACAACCCTTTACCTCCTAGGTCCAAAATACACACACAAATGAAAATTTTATCATTTATTTTGTCAGTAAATGTTGTTTCTTGTCTCCAATTTATGTGTTTTCTTTTCTAATGCCGGTACTGAACTTTGTACACTGTACCTTAGATAAGAAGATTGCCCCGAAGGCAGCAAATGATGTGAAATTGATTAATGCTGGGAAAATTTTGGAGAATAGTAAAAGTGTTGGCCAGTGCAGGATGCCCTTTGGTGAGCTTCAAATTGGTGTCATCACGATGCATGTTGTTGTACAACCATCATTAGTAAAAGCAAAAACAGGTACTTACTACTTACTTTTCTCCATATATATGATTGTATTGTGGGCAGAACCTTGTCAAATTTGATGATATTATCTACTTTTAACTGAATACATCTTGGTTATAAATTTTTCAGAAAAAAAGGTTGATGATCAGGAGGTAGCAAGAAAAACTTCATGTGGCTGTTCCATACTCTAAGTAAGAAGAAAAGGGTGATTGGAAATCTGCCTCTGATAATATCCCTGTGGGTAGTGGGGGTAAAGATAGCTCATTTTGTCTTCTTGGTGGTTGGAAATGCAGTTGCTTCTACGTGGTGTTGTGTTGTACCATTATATGTATTATTGACAGTTATTGTTAGTTTACTTACTCCATGATTGTATTTGGATTTTTCTCTTCATGTTCTTGTACATTGGTTGAGGCCATCTATCATCAATATCATACATATATTATTGACCAGAAATCTTCTCATAACCTTTTAGGTGTGGATTTCATGATCTCAATTTTCGTGTGACTTTCGGGTGAAATACATCATGAAAATATTTTATGCAGACTACTAAAAACCTTGTCAAATCTTATGGCTGAAACCTTGTCAAATTTTATGATCCCAACTTTCGGTCTAAGGTGAAATACATTATGAAAATATTTGATGCGGACTACTAAAAATCTTGTCAAATCTTATGGCTGAAACTTGTCAAATTTTATGATCCCAATTTACAGTCTATTTTAAAATACATTATGAAAATATTCAATGCAGACTCCTAAAATCTTTGTCAAATCTTATGGCAAAAACCTTAAGTTTTATGATCCCAATTTTCGGTTTGACTCTCAGGTGAAATACATCCATGCTAATTTGTCAAATTTTATGATCCCAATTTTCGGGTGACTCATACATTCTGATAATATTCGATGCTGACTACCAAAAACCTTTTCAAATCTTATGCCTAAAACTTTGTTAAGTTTTATGATCCCAATTTTCGGACGACTACATTCTAAAAATATTTGATGCAGGCTATTAAAACCCTGTCAAATCTTATGCCTAAAACTTTGTTAAGTTTTATGATCCCAATTTTCGGACGACTACATTCTAAAAATATTTGATGCAGGCTATTAAAACCCTGTCAAATCTTATGTCTAGTTGACATAACATTTTAGGTGTGGATTTTATTATCCAAATTTTTTGAACATTTATTTTGTTTGGTTTAAAATATTGCAATATTTCAATTGTCAAAAGTTGTCTTAACTGATCAAAGTTCTGAAATTCAATTTTCTCTAATCACGTTTTGTAGTTATAATAAATTGATTGTGTGAAGTTTTATTTTTAAGTTACTTTATTTTCAACTGCTTCTTTATCAATTTGGGTTAGAAAACACAAACCTAAGACATTCGTTTTCATATCTCAAATGAATTAGTTTGAGCAATTATCAATAGAATTGCAATTTTGATCATTAAAAAAATCATTTACTTAACTTCATTATCATTATAATAATCAATAACCTGTTCCAATCTTTTACCCAATCTTGATCGCCAAAATAGAATATAGAAATGAGAATAATTGATATGTTACAAGAAAAATGTTAAAAACCCAAAACAAACATAAGTTGGGCCTTTAATGGGCTCAATTTTATAGGTCCAGTATCTCTAAAGTTTGATTGTATATAAGTCTCTTGAAGAAACACCTCTTTCTCCTCTTCTAAACCCTACGCCGATCGAGCCGTCGTTCCTCCATAGAAAACAAGTTCCTCAACAATGGTGAGTAAAATAACTCCATTTCTCTTCATTTCAATCATACTAGTTCATGTAATGTTTAGCGTATCTTCATTTGATTCGATTGAATCCAACTTAATTTCCATTTCCTATCTTTCTATTCTCTAAAGGCACCGAAGAAAGGCGTTAAACCTTCCGCAGCTTCCAAGAAGAAACCGGTACATATGATTTACATATAATTGTAATGAATCGTTGCGATTGACTGACTGATTAATCTGTTTTTCTGTAATCTCTAGGAGAAGGTTGTAAACCCTCTGTTTGAGAAGCGTCCGAAACAGTTCGGAATTGGAGGAGCATTGCCTCCAAAGAGGGATCTACACAGGTACGTTAAATGGCCCAAGGTTGTTCGCATTCAGAGGCAGAGGAGAATCCTCAGGCAGCGATTGAAGGTTCCACCAGCACTAAACCAGTTCACCAAGACTCTTGACAAGAACCTAGGTGAATTTAGCTTATAAACTTCACTTTTTAATGATTTTCTTTAGATCTATGATGCTATGAGAAATCATGATAACATTAGTTAGAATAATCATGAACCCATAAAATGTTATGCAGCTACGAACTTGTTCAAGATGCTTCTCAAATACAGGCCAGAGGATAAAGCAGCCAAGAAGGAACGTCTTCTAAAGAAGGCTCAGGCTGAGGCTGAAGGAAAAACTATTGAGACTAAGAAGCCTATTGTTGTGAAATATGGTCTTAACCATGTCACTTATCTCATTGAACAGGTCATTTGGAGATCTCTCATTGTCTTATCTCTGCAATTGACAGACTATTAACATAGGTCTTCTTCCATTTGAATTGTGTTAATGCAGAATAAGGCACAATTGGTTGTTATTGCTCATGATGTAGACCCAATTGAGTTGGTTGTCTGGCTTCCAGCTTTGTGCAGGAAGATGGAGATTCCCTACTGCATTGTCAAGGGAAAGTCTCGTTTGGGAGCGGTAATTTATAGTTTTAACATCGATTTTTACTTGCAGCAGGGAGTTTAATTGCACAGTATTGATATATATATATATGTTTCTCTCATTACAGATTGTTCACCAAAAGACTGCATCTGTTCTTTGCTTGACCACTGTCAAGAATGAGGACAAGATGGAATTCAGCAGAGTATTGGAAGCTATCAAGGCCAATTTCAACGACAAGTTCGAAGAAAACCGTAAGAAATGGGGTGGTGGTATTATGGGTACCAAGTCTCAAGCTAAAACCAAGGCTAAAGAGAAGGTTATTGCAAAGGAAGTTGCTCAGAGAATGACTTAAGGAAGGAGATCATATTTACTTGTTGCTGCTAATTGTTGGATTTTTGTTTAAAACATGGTCAGAGTGTTTTTGTTTTTGTTAAAAACATGCTTGTTGAATGGATTTATGCTGTCATTTGAATCATTTATGCTCTTTTATCTACTAAATATATTGCTATCCAATTAGATCATTTATTATTTATATATTTGGAAATCTAATACTGTACAGTATTTACTCACAATATTAGTAAATGTAATTACTACATATTTACAACAGGTGGGTAAAATCACTAAGAGTATGATCTGATCAATTTGAAGTTGTGGAGTGACCATCCTCTTAGGAAGTTACCAAAGATATAGCCCATCGACGTCTCCTCTTGTGTCTCGGGTGGGGTTTGGTTCAAGTTTCGCTTCACGCGTAATATGCTCTTTCCTATTTGTTGTCGAATCGAGTCCATTGCTTTCGGATCAACCTGATTCCCTGTCACATCTGAAACGTAGAAAGTATCAATCGCTTTACCGCCCTTTGTTGAGATTTCTGCTCTTTTAATACTCAAACTGTTTTCTCTGAATATCCTGGTTATGTCGGAGAGAAGCCCAACTCGATCATCTGTATATAGCTCAAGCTCTAATCCCTGCATAAATCAAACAAATATGGTCTCTAAAATTTGCTCCATCTTGTTTAATTTAAATTTCTTTAAGCTTTTAGAGAGTCACCTCGGAGGCTCGTCTCTCTATGGCTGCTTCCAGACATTTTATCACGCGGTCTCTTTCAGCCTCGCTGCTAATGGGCAAGCCGTCGATATGCCGGATATAGTATTCCTTCAGAATCCAAAGAAAAAAATATTAAACCTTTTTAGAACTTCTTTTTCCATAATCGAGCTGTATTTACCTGAAACGCTTCCATCCTTCCGGTGTGGACTACGCCATGATAAATAACATATTGCATATCGGTGAGAGTGCAGAGAATGTCAAACAAAAGTTTGGGGCGATCTTTGGATCTCATAGTGATGACAGTGTAATCCTTCTCTTGGCAATTCGTAACCACAACATTTGGTCTCATGGCCTTGTTATTATTATTATCAATGTCCATTGTACATGGGGTGACACCGTTACTTTCATAATCACGATCAGCAAACATAATCTGATGTAACCGTCTCTGTCTATGAGTGACTCCAGGAGGTGAAACCATAGTTTTGGCTGTTCTGAAATCGTTGTTTCCTTTAAGGATGTTACAGAGAAGCTCCTTTATTTTCGATAGCCTTTCAAGATCTTTAACTGCATTACCTGTTGAGCCATCTGTAACGTTAACAACAGCCGCAGCCCTGGAATTATGTGTCCAAATCTCTGCATTTACTACATTGCATTGAAGGTCTGCAAGAACCGCGCATACTTCTGAAAGCAAACCAGGCCTGTCTGTCCCGGTTAGTTCAATTGAGGTGTGTTCTTCAGAAGGCATCACTCCAACACAACCTCCTCCACCCCCTCCTTTCAATGGGTGCGATGGAAAGAAGAAATCACTCTCCAATGTCTGAAACAGTATAGTTTGAGTTATCAATACTCCTTTAAGCATCAATTTTATTTATTCGGTTTCTTTGTTTACCTTCTTGATGCAATTGAGCAGTTCTTCATCCCTAACCTTGTTCACTTCTTGATCAACTACATGAAATACTGTATCCAATCCAAATATGTTCAGAAATCAATAATGAATGAAATTAATTACGGAAAGAAACAGTTATCCAAACATACCATCCATGAACCATCCTCCATCAGATGAAATATATGCTTTTGTAATGACGAGATTCAAATCAGTTAAAACTTGAACAACTTCCAAGAGAATTCCATGTTTGTTTACGCTGTCAACCTTCAAATAATAATAAGAAAATTAGGGCATAGTTTCAGAGTAGATATGAATTTCATCTTACTTACCTGAATTACAGTTGCATCTTTGCAAGAATCGTTGTCAAATGAAACTCTGTCAAGAAATAAAAGACAAATTTAATAAAGAAAGAAAGAAAGACCCTAATCTAATCTAACCTAGCTAGCTATATTATCTTTGAATAGAGGAAGAACAGATGAATGAATTGAACAGAGGAATTGAAATTGAAAGAGGAAATAAAACCTGGGAGGATTCATCCGCCTGATTAGCTTTTCATATTCATCATCCATCTGTGGAGATAGATTCGAAAAGAAGTCAACTTGAGGAGATGATGATGATGGAGGAATGAATGAATGAATGAATATATACAAAGAGAGAAGAGGATAACATTAGGGTTCTCCAATATGTAGGGAATTACAATGGAGAATGTCACAAAGACTACTGTTACTAGTGTTATACAAATTATTCAATAGATTCCCAGTAGCTATAAAGTACAAATTATACCCTCCAACTTTTATATAACATACCAATTTCACTTTATTTGTTTAAACCTGTTTTTATAATAATAATAATAGGAAGATGATATATAGTGATGAGAAGAACGATAAAGAAAGAGGATACGTGGGTAAATTCAAACAGCACATAATGAAGATTAATTACAATTAGTTAATTAATTATATATGAGAGAAAGGAAACAAATAAGTCATATTCATCTAATATAAAAATAATAATAATTGGTCCTACAAATGAACATGAAACATGTTGTCAACCAACCTGCAACTAACAGCTCAAACAAACAAATCTACATTTAATTTTTGATATCTAACCACCATTCAAGTTAATTATATTCTAGACTGATTCCTTGCAATTTTCATCAAGTAATTCAATGAAAATGTTGCTCATTAATTTATTTTTTTCTAATTAAATCTGAATTTGAGATAATCTTACTTAAGATCTTAGGATTTTGATTTACACTAAACAAAATCTAAGTTGGAGTTGAGTCACAACTCTATATTCATATTAACTTCTTAAAATAAATAAATAAATATATATATTTAAGAATTATGAACGATTAAATTACCAGTGGCCTGCATCTTGCTCTCTTCTCTTTTTTAAAAAAAAAATTGGGAGAAGTTGAAAGGTATTTTCTTTCTAACAATTTTTTAATATGGTGAGTATCTTATTTTTCTTTTCATCACTCAAATATGAGTTAATGTTACTTTTTGTTCGGTTCGGCGTCTTGTTTAGTTGAATTGGTATTTTTGTTTCAGAATTTTATAACCCGAATAATACTCTCAATAGTTAGTAAGTCGTTTGTTGTTTATATTCTTTATCTTTTAATTGTGTTGGTGATAATTTTTGAGTTCATGTTCGTCCATTTTTTAACAGCAAAGAAGATTAATAATTAGATCTGGAGTTAATTTTTATTTTTGATCTTTTATATGGATGACCTCTTAATGTATACTCTCATAATTTGTATGGATTTCTCACTATTTCGACCATATATTTATATGGTCCATTTTTATTTGGCATGATCATTTTCGGTGTTGTTTACTAACCATCAACTAATGATAGTTTTAACTGCCGCTCAGAATCTTTGATAGATTCTTCCGATACCGTTTTATTGGTTTGTTTCGTTTCTACTAAGAATTTTATTTTTGTAAATTGTTTATACAATTTGATATCTAGATCATCAATTGTTGATTTTAATTTTATAGATGTTGTATAGTATTATTATTTATTAATTAATTTTTTATATATAACTCTTATTTGATTTTAATAAGAATTAGATTCTTATAAAAAAAAATGAATGTTTAAGTTATAAGACAACTATTTAAGAATTTCTTCATAAGATTTTTCTCACTAACAAAAACTTTTTGAGAAGTTAAAAAATCTTCTTTTTTACCCCTCTAATGATTTTTTATACTCAAAGCAACCTCGTCACTTTCGTGTACCCATCGGATGGCAACCCTTTTGGGTTCTATAGGTCTGATTCACTTTGCGTAGATTGACTGAACGCAAAAAAAAATTCATTGGTAGACGATCGTGTTTTTCAAAAAATTTCTCGTTACTCATGTCAGCATTCTCACTTTTGACATCTCCAGCTATTGTTACCAAGAACCTTCCCCGATTGACAGAACATCCCGCTACTCACACTTGAAAAAACTACTTTCAAGGTCTCGTCGTTTCGGTGAATCACTTGAGCCCTGATACATTTTCGGTACCATGGAACTAGACCACTGAACTATTACACTTTCTTCAAAGGATGGCTGATTCTAATCCCACCTCTTGGTTGTCATCGCTCAATAACTTTGCATATTTTTTTTCTAGCATTTAGATTTAAGTTGGCGTTGTGTTTTTTTTCAATTCGATACCTTGTTTAGTCGAATCGGATTTTTCACCCTGAATTTTTATAACGTGAACAATATTTACAGCGGTGGGTGGATCGTTTGCTGCTCATACTTTTCAATTGTCTCAGTGATCATTTTTCGAATCGAAAAATAATTTTAGCAGAATATTTGATAGAGATTATTCGAATATCATTTGATTTATTTGTTCGATCGTTACATGTTTTTTTTATTAAAATTTTAATTATTATAAAATATGTCATATTATTTAACACATAAATTTTATTTTAGTTGTTTTGATTTTGTTGATATTATTCTTTAATTTATCTTTGTATATGTAAATCTATATTTGGATTAACAAAAATTATTTTCTTAAAAAAAAACTTGTAAGACAACAAAGATCTGTTTTGTATGATATTTTTCTTTTAATTCTTATCTAATTCAAACATAATTTTATTTACTTATTTATTATTAAGTTCCTCAATTTATTAATCAAAATATTAATATACATACCATTTATTTTTAAAAAATAATTTTTTCATTATATATTAATATATTTTAACTTTTTTAATAAAATAAAACTTACTTTCTTAAAATCAACAATCAATCAATTTTTGTAAATAATCAATTTTTGTAAATAATTTAAGTTTCATCAAATCATTCATAACCAAATATATAAAGAATAGAATACATGAATAAGAATATAAGATGGATGTCAAATCGAATCGGATTTTATAAATTAGAATATTACAATAAGTAATGCATGCTCAATTATTACTTTTAGGTTTATATTTATTTTCTATAAAGAAAAAGAATAAATTGTTTATACAAGTCACCCTCCGCCCTCCAACATGACCTTATCGTTTAAAAACCAAAATAAATAAAATACTGTTTTACTTTAATAATTAAATAAATGTAAAAGGGGAGTTTTCCCTAAGATTCTGGGGAATAAAGAAAGGTCTACTTTTTGTAAGAGATTAAATATGAAGGCGGCTTAGTGAATGGGACCCCACCAAAACCAATACATTTTGGAATTGGATGGACCTCAACCAAAACAAAGTCATGGGCCCACACACAAACAAATATTTAATGAATAAAATAAAAAAAATTCAATATTAATTGTTTCAATTTTATGTTATTAATTTCTAGATTTAAACAAGTCGAGCTACCACATGAGCCCAACTAAATAATACTAGCAAAACTCGAGCTCGAACCTGATCGGCTTGTTTACAACCCTAACAACAATACATATTTACGGAAATATCTTTGTAGTTTGGTTTTCGGATTGTAAACTTAACAATGAAAAGTGTTTTATTGGATACTCAGTAAGTGGTTAATAATAGAACAAATATTGAATATAATGGATAATGATGAAAGCACTCGGTAATCCATTTCTTCACCACGTTCTCTGGATCTCGAACATTTGGCCCAGTGGAGGTAGCCACTTGGCCTACTATGGGACAATGGCCATGACATAATATTTATTATTATTATTATTATTATTATTATATCTTATACAAAGTTCCTAAATAAATTAAATACAAACTTTTAATTATCCATAAGTGTAAAGAAAAGTGTTTTCAGATTTTGATATAGGTCATCAAAATTTGTTTCTTTTTATTTAATTAATATTGATAATTATAGTATACTAATTACCGGTAATAAAAGTGGTTTAGTTAGTAGGGTGGGCAGCTTCCAAATTAGGTGAAGGCCCACATGGCTTTTTGGTAAGGGTATTAAATGTAAGACAGCTAGACAACTTTCAGATATTTATTTTTTTCTTTTCTTTTTGTTAAAACTTAAATTAATTGATAATGTCAAAAGAAAATGTTTGGAAGGACAGATTCACCCAACTTTTAGTTAGTGGGATGCCAAAAGCAACTTATATAAAAAAAATAAAAAAATCTAATATTCATTATTCAATATTCACTTCCATTTCCTGGGCTGACAGCCCATTTTCTCATACTGGGCCAGGACATATCCCAGTCCAGCCCAATTGTTCCAAAAATCTCTTAATTCTAAGATTTCATCCTAAAGTCTCTCTAAAGTCTAAACTTTTGACTTGAGAGCTACCTTGAAAGATTTGGTAGAATTTTACCAATTATTATTTACCCAGGTAGGCAATAAAAAAAATGAGATGTGGGCCAAAACAATTTATTTCTTCATCATTGATTGAGTAGTCAAAGTGAGAGTGTTTCCATTTCAATTTCCAATTCCAATCTCCATCACATTACTATTATTATTATATGTATGCTAACCAATAATAACAGATTGACCATGAACAATGACACATTAATTATTGAGTTTTTGATTACTAAATCACCAACAAACTAGAACCTGTCTTCCCATCAAGAGTGTGTATGTGTGTTAGATTTAGATGAATGCAGCAGATAATAATCCAATTGGCCTTGTTGTTTAGAAAGAAAGACCCTTGCCATGGTAAGAGTAAGGAAGCATGAAGGTTTCATCTAGACAGACAGAAAACACAATTTGAAGAAGGTCATTTGTTTCAGAAAAAGCTGAAGGGGGGAAATAAGTCTCTATCACTAGTACTTCTCTATATAGCTAGCTAGCTAGATAGATATAAAGCCTTGAATTAATAATAACAACAAGCCAAGCCTCTACAAAATCAAACCAAATAAATTTAAGCCAAAATCTCACACACATTGTTCCATCTGCAAATGACAAGGAACCAAGCATATAACAATAATGCATAGACTAGAAACCTATACCACATCTACTATAGTTGACAGCTAAAGCAAAACAAAAGGGGCTATATAGTAGGATGATGATGATGATACTTGCTTATTCTATGTATGTATGTAATTATGACAGATATCAAAGAAACAACAGCACAGCACGCACCTCTGTTTGTTGTTGCATACAGTTCTTTCTTTCTGTTCACGGTATTCTCCAAAATTGTACTGACACAATCTCCTTGTTAATTCACTGTTCTGATCCTTGAGAATCATCTTTGGGAGATGGTGGCTGCTGCTGCTGCTGTTGTTGCATTCTGGTCTGACTCATTTGATGATAAATATGATTAAAGGATTGAGGATTGATAACCCCAATATGACCCTCCTGTGAGAGGCCAAGTTCCAAACCGGGTAGATGATGTTGTCCAGTCCCATTCAAAATTGAAGTGAAGTTCATGGGACCCATGTTGCTGACTGGCAAGTCAAAACCAGGAAACCCAATTTTCTGTAAATAGTTAGTACTCTCGTTTCCTAAATTGGGTGCTGATGGTCCAGAGGATGATGAAGACGATGTCTGAAATCCAAAGCCAGAGACAGAAGAGGGCCATATTCCACCTGAAGTTAAATGGGTCCGACCCCAATGGGTACCACCACCACCGCCCAACATCGGCCATCCAGCTCTAGCCCCACTACTACTACTACTCCCTGACCCACCAAGCTGGCTTCCCAATTCGTCGATTTTGTGATGCAGTAGTAAACCAGAACTAATTGAAGTCCCTTGCTGTGAAATAGGTCCTGCCGCCGCCAAAGCAGAAGCTGGAATCGTTCCCGTCCCTGTGGTGGCGATAATCGATGGCTCCGCCTGTTGGAGAAGCCACTGAATGGTTTCTCCGTCTGATTTGTGGCCTAATTCGCGGGTCAACTGGAAAATTCTGGCGGCGCAGAGGGCAGGCATCCTTATCCTTCTTCCTCTACCTTCAACCTTGGTGTGTCGGTCCTTGTTGGAATTCCTTTTTGGTGCTAACTGCTGTTGCGACTTCTTGTTCGCCGCCGCCGACACCTCTTCCTTGTCGGTACCCACAATCTGAAAATCCTTGATTTCCGCAGGTTTGTTGTAGGCATTCTCTCCCATGTTGTTATTATTATTGTTCGGCGGCTGAGGGAGGCTCAGGAAGCTTGGGACCCCCTGTGATTGTGGCTGCTTTGAGCCCTTGGGATCCATGAACAGAGAGAGTCGTATATCTTCTCTCTCTCTAAGCTAAAGAATTTAGAGAAGAGGAAAAAAATAAAAAATAAAAAATTAGATAAGAGAGGAGAGGGGTTGTCTGTCTGTCTGATTGTTCTGTCCTCTCTGATTGATTTTGAGTCTGACCTCCTCTCAAGTAATATAAAAAAAAAAAAAAAACTCAAACCCTTTTCACCTTCAACTATAGAATACCACTGCACTTTTTTTTACTGCTGTTTATTTAACAGACATTCCATAAAAAAACCATAAAAAATAACCATGCCGGATAGAAGAAAGGGGAAAGTAATCCTCATTCACCATGGAAATCATCTCCACCTGCTTTTGGTGCATGTTATTATTACAACAACAGCAATGAGTATGTATCATGTATGTGTATGTGTGTGTGTGTTTGATCACATATCTTACTTATAAGGGACTCAACTTCTCATTACTTAATTAAAACATCAACTAATGAATATTAATTTTCATAATAAAAGTAAACTTTGAGATGGTGGTGTAAGTGTACTGTTGTTTGTAGTTTGTACTATTAATTCACCAGTACTTTCCCCCTTACTAAATAAGGATTGAATGGAGTAGAATCGGGTCAATCAATAACAAGGTGCCAGAAAAGTTAATTATTGTGGTCATACATACTACCATTCCTACCTTTTTCTTTTTTTTATAAAACATTTTGGGATCAATAAAGCATTTATGGTGAGACTCTTTTTATTGTCAAAATTAATTAATAACCACCAATGTGTTTGTGGACTTTTATTTTTTTCTTTAAATATCATTCTTTTCCCTAACAGTAATAATAATTAATGACTAGTTCACCTGTATTGAATGCAATTCAAATCAATAACAATTAATTGAAAAGATAGCTATGGTTATATTTTTTTTTTAACTAGGGCAAGAAGCACCAGAATGGAAATTTCCTAAGCTATTGCTAAATGGTCCATGATCCCCCATGTATGAATCCCATATGTCACGTCATCAAAACAACCAGGTAAATGGTCCATGTTTTTTTATTTTTTGGACAAAAAAATAATTCCTAAAAATAACCAGCAGGTAAGTTGGATTCTAATAGGATTATTTATTTATTTTATTTTTATTTTTCCCTTGGATATGAAATTTGTTCAAATTATTGTAGCACATGCAGAATACTTAGGTATGAAACAAAGTAATAGCTATCTTCAGGTTTGTGGGTATGTATGTATGTATAGCAAATGATAATGATTGATATTAAAAAAGAAATAATACCCAGAAACTGTTTAGTACAAATGATTTCTTTTGTTTTTGCAATGTGTATCTCTATCTATGTGAAACATCAAAGATTTCAGCTATCCATATCATATGGTGCAGTGATAGAGCCAAAATAATTAAATTGTTCAAGACATCAAATATTTGGGTTGTTGTTCTTAAATGATGTAGAGATTAATGCAGTTCATGTTAGATCAGTGTACAGCATATATATACATATAAAAAAAAAAGATGCAAAATAAAGTACAATGATGGATTTACCTTGTTACAAAATACAGATAAGGAAAAAAATGTTTTATTATACCCACCACATAACAAGACACACACAAACAATATATACTTTATTAATTAAAAAAGTTTGGCTTAGATAAAGTGGAAATATCGAAATCTAAGAAGAATGTTTTTACGAGGAAGCTCTTGAAGATGTCCCACAAGAAGGTTCATGAGGCAAGTGACAGGAAATTTCTTGAGTCATTCCAACAATGATAGAGACACATGTTTTCCTTACTTTCATGCTTGCTTCTCAACTTTAATTTTACCTCAAAAAAAGAAAGAAAGTTCCATTGTTGATTTCTTTTCTTCTTCTTTTTTTGTATATAGTGTAAATGTATATAATATTATCCCTGAATGGAGCAAAATTCAGTAATATAATTAGATATCTAAATTCATAAACATACTCAAGGATAGGGGGAGCAAAGTTTAGGTAAATCTGAAACCTAACCCTTAACTAGTGTTAGGTTGGCCTAGTGAATATTGCTTAGGTTTACCCAACCCAAATTATATTGATTAGACTCAGTTGGGTAATTATACAACTCAAGAGAAGAAAAAAATACCATTAAAGAAAGCAGGAATAATTCAGGAGCTTTTTGCACAAGAAGAAAACAAAACAGAATAAAAAGAAGGAAAGAACATAAAGACTGAAGAAAATTAAAGACACCTGAATTGCTTTTCTTAACCAAAATTTTTCCAAAGTGGAGTTTGCTATCATTACTTTCTCCACTTTTCGCTGCTTAAGATAATGGAAAATTGAAGATTTATTGACACTTTGATGACATACCTAATTTTCATGCATTCACAAGCAAAGTATGCTGCCATGCCATACCTGAATAGTGAAGAGTATATCCTACAGGTTATTTTTCCTAATGTAGTTCATATTAGTATATCTTGATTATTTTCTTATCACATTATGTTAGCTTTAGGAGTTTTTTAAAATTTCCTTTAAGTTTGGTGCAAAACACAAATGAGAGAAAGACTGGAGAATTTTGCTCTTTTTCTTTTAAGATATTTTTGGGGAGATGGGAGGACAAACCAAATTTAATAAAGCGGGAGGGAGGTAATGGAATGGTGAGAGTGGCCATGTGGTTGATATTGATTGCGTTACTTGTCATGGCTGTTTCCCATCTTGGAGACAGAGAAGACCCCCCCCTTCCTATTTTTAATATCACCTCAATATTTTTTCACCTATAACAATTTGGTCATTGGCTTTAGCCCATTTTCAGAATAGTGGCAGGTCTCATGTTGTCATGTTTACTTTTACAATTTATTACAAAAACATAACTCTCATCAAAATCTACACTATCACACTAACCAAAATGTATGATATTGAATCTCTAATAGTTATTACCATTATTTGAATAGATCACTATTCAAATAAAGTGGTATAGTAGGCCCCCGTTTCTAGTGAGAGCCATAAACTTCTCAAGTCTCTAAAACAATCATCCACAGTTATACTAAATATGGTTTAATTCATTTCAGGATTGGAACAAAAGTGGATAGTGTTGAGGTATCTAAGATGATGGGGTCAAATCTCAAACAGAAATAGCATAATTGATCACTATTATCTAAACTTCATATGAAAATAAAGCAAAATATCCAATAATCATATGATCCTAAAGTTAGTTCATGGTTTGACAAAGATAATTAACAAAATATGGTGTATTTATTAATTAGTGAATTTTAAGAGTTCATATTTTGTTTTGGCAAAATATTAGTCATACAACTTAAAATTGTGGTACAAGAGAATTATGTATTACCCATCCAAGGTAGTTCTTGACTTACGAGACTAAGATATCAAATTCGATTCTCACTAAGAGCAAGATACTATGCTAGCCTTATTGTTTAGGGGAAAAAATCATGGCCGAGAAATTAAATATAAGAAAAGTTACCTATTCAAGAATCTTCATAGTGTTTCTAGGGCATCAATTATGATTACCAACAACTGATTGAGTAGTATCGATAAAACAAAAGGAACCAATAAAGTTGCTAACCCTATGGAAGGGAGTGATTAGTTTTTTTAAGGCATATTCTTCCACTAATATATAGACTTTGGTCTATGGGCCACTGGTTTCATTTCTCTAACTTATGATATTTGTGTTTTTATAATGATTAAAGCAAAATGCTACACTATGTGGGTTATAGTCTCATATTTAAAGAAGTTAGTGCACTAATATGTGTCTCTAAATTGTTTGGAAATAATGTTTCTTCCCAAACCTTCTGGATTATGGAGATTTTGTTTGGTGAGTGGGAACACTAGAGACGTCACTCCTACTTTTTTCAACCAATAAAGGTTGGTTTTCTCCATTGTAAGATTATACAGACTACTTGAGAGTTATGTGGTTGTTTTAAAATAAGTATACATGGTATAATTAGATAGAATAAGAAAAATACTATTTCACAAAAGAAATAATTCAGCTAAACAAGGCCCAAATGATGGCCCAAAATTGCAGGCTATGAAA